>NC_137922.1:18965083-19387583 GCF_963457725.1 Sprattus sprattus | reverse complement strand
CTCCTCTGGTGGCTGTGGTAGAGATCATAGCTGCTACCAGCTGCTTCTCCAGGTGATGTCCATAGCGAGCATCTGGATTTCCTCAGAAGTAGGATTCGTATATCATGAGATAGACCTAATGAGTGGAGGTTTATAATGAGTATGTAGTAAACTCAACCAGATGTTATTTGTTATTTCTACTTTTGTAATTTTTCTCCTGGTTATGAAACTCATCGAAGTACACAGACCAGTTTCAGTTTTGTCAGTTTCAGAATGACTGGCATGCTGTGTAAACCAAGAGTGTGTGCAAGAAAGACTCACTACAAGCTACAAGCAGGGAGTGGGAGTCATACATACTGTGTAGTAAGATGGGAACCACGGCAGCGTAGCTCTCATTAAAATGTTCCGAAATTACTAACTGCCAAGAGGTGAATGGGGAGGGTGGGTGAGGGTAATTTTGTTTTTGTTTAAAAAATGAATGAAAACATGGAGGAAGAATTCTTGAGATACTGCTTGAGATAACCTGTATTGTGCAATTCCTTCAATAAATAAATGATAAAAAAAAAAAATCCGAAATTGTATCAAAGTATTAAAGGCACCCAGTGCAACTTTCGACGCTTAAAAATAAACATTCCATTTCTAGTCTTTTTTACACGTAGTAAGTTTCAATAACTCCATACCATTACATACCGACATTCAAGCAGCAAAGATGAGACGTCGTTGTGTGGTGAGAACTGATAGAAAATCGATAACAACAACAATCGCCGCCATTTTCTTTATTTTTTGTAACCTACAATAAATAAAGCAGGATTCCAGTCAATGGAAAAATGGCTTCTCCCCACCGGCGATTGTTGTTGATTTTCTATCAGTTCTCACCACACAACGACGTCTCATCTTTGCTCCTTGAATGTCGATATGTAATGGTATGGAGTTATTGAAACTTACTACGAGTAAAAAAGACTAGAAATTGAATGTTTATTTTTCATTGAATGTTTACATAAAGTTGCACTGGGTGCCTTTAAGAAAAAGGTCAAAAAGGTGGCTAATAATCAACACCATGTGAGGAGGGCAACTCCTCATGAGGAGTAATCGAATTTAGAGCGAGCAGTGCTGTATGTGTCTTCATAATAAGTGGAGACACAGACCAAGACCATTAAGTTCGAAGAGAAAGATTGTTACGTGAGAGCGGGGTAGGAGTGTGACCACTTGTGCCCTCACTTATAACCAGCTTGTACCCGCCAGTTACATTCCTGCTGAATTAACGGGAGGACACATTTCAGTCTATTAAGTTCGACCGATAATCCACTTCAGTGCTGCTGTCACCCCGCCTGGCTCTCCCGGGTGTCAAATGTCAGAAGAGAGGATGAGCAGCACAGTGGTCAGAGCTATGGACTGAGACGGAGAGGGAGGGAGACTGTTACCGACGGATTATTTTCACGCATCCCTCTCGGCCACTGCGCTGTTTTAAAAAGAAGCAATGATGAAAGACACATGCATCATAAATTCTGAGATACAGTTTTGCTTGAACCAGGTGCGCTTGCGGTGAGGGACAGTAAACAAACGGGACTGACAGGGCTTGTGTGATTTAGCAAGTAGCAGCGGGCTGATGATAAAAGCTACACAGTTGTGACCAAAGTGCAACAGGAGGGAGTAAAATACACTGTACCTATGAGCCAGACAGGATTTAGCCGCTCCAGGGCCGTGCAGAGACCTTTGGAGGGGCAGGTGCTCAAAGTTAAAAAGGGGGCACATGTAGCACGGATTTGTAAAAATGTATTTATCTAGGCCTTTTCTATAGCCTATGTCCACTGGTGTGACGGTCATTTCCACCAGTGTGACGCTGAGTTAATTTCACACTATAGGACAGTGTTATCACAAGGGGTTGGTTTATACCCCAAGACACATTACAGTGTCTCCACAGCTGCCAACACACACACACACACACATACACACACACACAGACACATACATCCATTTCAAAAACAGGTGCATAGATTAATTAGGTTTTAAATGAGCAGGGGAACTATATGGGAACAAGGCCTTTAAACTTTAATTGTACAGGCAGCAAGTACTGTAGACAGCTGTGTTTCACTGTGAGTATGAAAGTTGTCAAAAGGGTGCAATGTTAATAGTCAATGTGGGTCCATTTCAACATACAATTTTCAATGAGTGAGATGGATGGAGAGAGAGGGAGGGAGTGAGAGATGGAGATAGTGAGAGAGGGAGTGAGACGGATGGAGAGAGAGAGAGATCCTGCTCAAAACGGATTGTCTGCACTCAAAGCGACGTACAAGAGAGAGGCATATAAGCCCCTATAGCAAACTTTACACCGAGTTATTCCCGTGTCATCATGGCACATTTGGCATCACAAGGCTACTCGGCTTACCTAGAAAACGGGGGCTGTTGAGAAACTTATCCGAGGCGTCGGTCAGCAGGGCACGTCAGGGCAGAGAGAGGGCACGTTGTGGATCATGTGACTGACCAAGGTAGATCTAAATTATTATCATTTCGTTAAATGTATTATTATTTTGGGCCGCACAGACGGACTTTTCACACACAAATTAAAAATAAATAATAATAATAATAATAGTAAAAAAACACTCTGACAAAAGGGCACTTTGGGCATCAAGGGCAAAAGGGGCAGGTGCTCAAGCCCCCTTAGCCCCCCCCCCTCTGCACGTGCCTGAGCCGCTCCATATCCCCCAACCCCCCCCCCCCCCCCCCCATCAATTCACAGTTCATATCGTCTCACAGGGCCTTATGCATATTCGGTATGTTGGTAGGCTGCAGGTTGACACGCGCATACAGTGGCATGCTATTCAGATGCTCCGTGTCACACCCAAGTGACTTCTCTCAAATCCAGGCGGGCAGCTGAGGGGGTGAGCAGTAGCACATCAGACTGCAGTTTTCTCATGCCTTCCGTTTGGCTGCCCTGTCCTTCAGGCTCAGATAACTCATTGTTTAAACACTGAAAATAAGATCCTTCCCGTGACTGGTTCAGAGGCCTTAAGGATGCCCTAAGGTAAACTGAGGTTTGTGTTAAAATGTGTGAAGGTAGGCTAGACAGTACTGTATGACCTGAGGGAAGTCTTTGACGTGTGGAACTGCTTAGACTGTAGTAGGTGTGACAGGTCACTTTTCAACCAAAAGATGTTTGTGACCAGAGTGAGACGGTACTCTGACAAATTCAGCATGAGACACTGGTTTGGCATTGGTAGTTCTTGAAATTACAGTTGAGAGTTGTGGATGTATCAGTCACTTCGGTATATAACAATATAGCAGTAGATATGTGACCTAAAGTTGCTGGAGTTGTTTCCCTAGGCACTTTGATTTTGGTAATTGCCAGATGCATTGAAGCTGAAATGATAATGCAAAATACAGCAATATCTGGGAGACTGGAAAATGATTAAATCAATCAAAGCTGTACCTAATCAACAGACAGCAATTATACAAGATTAAAGAGAGTCGTCACAGGAGATTGATTCGTCTGTCATTATGAAACAAGAGGTCAATTAGTTGTTACATTTAGTCATATTTTTTAAGCTTTCAGTGAAGTTTGGGAGACTACAAAAGATAATGAGGGGAGCAGAAAAGATAATTAGGGTTGTGTTACATAATTGCATATTATTTTCTGAAGAGTGCCACTGTTCCAAGAAAACTATAATAAAGCACCATCAGAGGTAACACCAACACATCATTTAAAAAATGTCTTTTTCTCTTCCCATTCATTCAATCAATCAATCAATGTATTTATTTGATCAAGAGGGACAGTGTACATTCATGAACATTAAAATGTAAATGCACCCAATTATAGCCAAATTTCCATTGCCAGTCCCCCTGCCAGAGTGAAAAAAGGCTATACAACTTTAAAAAATGGGCATTAACATAACATTACATTGACAATATATCAAAAATCAAAGAAAAACAAATAAAAAAATAAATCCCAATATACCAGCTCCACTTAGTCCACACGTCCATTGACATCACTTCCAGGTTGAAGGCCATGGACTGAATCCAGCTTCACTTACCCCTTTCTGAAAATGTGGCTGTCAGGTTGGTTTTTAATATTTTTTTTCCCGCATTACTTGTCTATCCACCTGTGACTGTGCCAAAATCCATTTAAAATCTAATGCCAAGCTTAGTTGTAGATATAGATTAGTATGAGCAGATTCGCTGCGTTCCCTGTAGTTCACATTCATGTTGTATTAATGCTGTTAATGCACAGAAACATTCGTATATACAGTACTGTGCAAAAGTTTTAGGCAGGTGTGAAAAAATGCTGTAACCTAAGAATGCTTTCAAAAATGGAAGTGTTAACAGTTTATTTTCATCAATTCTTCATAAATTAACAAAATGCAGTGAAGGAACAGAAGAAAATTCTTAATTAAATCAATATTTGGTGTTTGGTGCCTTCAAAATAGCATCAATTCTTCCAGATACACTTGCGCAGTTTTTGAAGGAACTCGGCTGGTAAATTGTTCCAAACATCTTGGAGAACTAACCACAGATCTTCTGTGGATGTAGGCTTCCTAAAATTCTTCTGTCTCTTCATGTAAACCCAGACAGACTCGATGATGTAGAGATTAGGGCTCTGTGGGGGTCATACCATCACTTGCAGGACTTTCTGTTCTTCTTTAAGCTGAAGATAGTTGTTAATGACATTGGCTGTATGTTTGGGTTTATGTTCCTGCTGCAGAATACATTTGGTGCCAATCATACGCCTCCCTGATGGTATTGCATGATGGATTAGTATCTGTCTGTATTTCTCAGCATTGAGGACACCATTCATCCTGACCAAATCTCCAACTCCACTTGCAGAAATGCAGCCCCAAACTGGAAAGGAACCTCTACCATGCTTCACTGTTGCCTGCAGACTCTCATTATTGTACCTCTCTCCAGCCTCCAGCGAACAAACTGCCTTCTTCTACAGCCAAATATTTTTATTTTGACTCATCAGTCCAGAGCACCTTCTGCCATGTTTCTGCACCCTAGTTTCTATGTTTACGTGCTTAGTTCAGTCACTTGGCCTTGTTTCCTTGTCGGGGTAGAGCTTTTTGGCTGCAACTCTTCCATGAAGACCACTTCTGGCCAGACTTCCCCGGACAGTAAATGTCTGTACCTGGGTACCACTGGTTTCTGCCAGTTCTGAGCTGATGCCACTGCTTGAAATCTTCCGATTTCGAAGGTAAATAAGCTTGATGTGTTTTTCATCAGCTGCATTAAGTTTCCTTGGCTGACCACTGCGTCTACGATCCTCAACGTCTTCTTCAAAAGAGCTGGAACTGCACATTTTGAAACCCCTGTCTGCTTTGAAATCTTTGTCTGGGAGAGACCCTGCTGATGCAGTATAACTACGTTGTGTCTTGTTGCTGTGCTCAGTCTTACCATGTAAATGGATAAAAAATAAACATTTATTGTTTACATTTTTCAAAGCATTCTTAGTTCATAGCATTTTTTCACACCTGCCTAAAACTTTTGCACAGTACTGTATATGAAACTGGAGAGCGAGGATAATTCTTAATATGGTCTAGGTGTGTTGCATTTTCATTTATACATATATTTAAAGTGCAATTTGGCAAGTCAAAAGAGCCTCATAAAGGTAGAGATGGTATACAAATATATCAGTGGCCACATGAAACAGAGAAAACAGAAGTGGGAACGTGATTAAGGTGTATTTTGTTTTTGTTTAGCCACTGTGTGTGGCAGGTGTGATGAAAGCAGCCATGTGTAAAATAACTAATCCCGGACTAAGCTCCAGTCTGTCCCATGTTACCAGATTGGAACTGCTTTGAGCCAAGTGTCACCAGACAAGCCCTGTGCTTCGTACCGCCGCTCGCTGCCAGCTCAGCTGGGAATGGAGACGTTTGGGTTGACTCCTCTATCCCTTTTCCAGGGGGAGGAGTGTGTGATAAAAACAGGACGAAAGAGACAACTGCCACCCCCTCCCCAAACGCACTCAAAGACCCTCGTGCTCCCCTATCAGATATAAAGACAGCCAAACAGATGCAGATGCAGAGGTACCAGAGGCCTGATCCTGTGTGGCTTAGGATGAGTGCTGGTCTATAACCTCCACTGTGCACCTTTTCATTTGCTGGTAAGTCTGTCTTTTTCTGCTTCGTTGACCACTATTACAAGCTTACTGGTGGATATTCGTATTACTCAGCTATGCACACACAGTACATGTTTGTCCTGAGGTGTGTGTGTGTGTTTGTGTGTGTGTGTGTGTGTGTGTGTGTGTGTGTGTGTGTGTGTGTGTGTGTGTGTGTTTGTGTGTGTGTGTGTGTGTGTGTGTGTGTGTGTGTGAGAATGAGAAGTGAGAGTGAGAGAGAGACATTTTATTCTATTTAGGTAATTTATTAAAAATGTTTTGAAAAATGTGATTCAAGCAATATGCCAAGATATGCCCTAGTAAGGTAACAGTATCAGTGATTTATCATTCCCAACCCAGACATATGAAGTAGCTCTTATCTGTCACAGATCATTTTGAGTTCCAGATGAATCATAGTGACCTAATTAAACTCTAACTTTTATCCGACTTCGTGAAACTCTGCCATCAGCGATTTATCCTCATTGTTCCAGGAAATGAATTTGGCTCGAATCCACGACAAGCACAAGCTAAGAAACTTCTGGGAGCGGAAGATTGAGAGTCACGGTCAGATGACGGGGAATGAGGAACTGAGAATGGAAAGAAGTGCTCTATCAAAGTTGGTATCTCTATCAATACAGCAACAGCCTCCACTAATATTATTTTTCAGTTGTGTAGAAACAGCTCTTTATTATAGAAGACCTTTCTGCCAAGAGGGGATGTACTTCTCTCAAGTTTATAATAGGATAGAGGAGCTCGGTAATTACTAAAAAAAAAAAGAGAGGCAGCATCATAAACTAGGACAACACCGAAAAATGGCTGGTCACATCACTTAATTAAGAGGGAGTGGAGGGTTGGGTGGGGGTCACTGACGATGGCAGGAAAAAGGTTATTGATCTTAAGTATTGATTCTCACACTTCACAGAATGAATCTAACATTATTTACTGCATTTGCACAACAACAGCATGGGCAACTTGTGCATTTGCAAGAACTGCTCAATGCCAATAATATGAGCAACATATTGTGAAGATGTGAAACAGGCGAGACTTAAATCTGTGTTATTGGTTTCTAACCTAACATCTACTGCCTAGTCACTTTAACCATAAATGGCACAATGTGAGTTTGAGTTCGGTTAATGCAGGTTTCGACAGAAAGACCTGTCCTAGCACATCTCTGACATTACAGGGAAAGGCCCTTTTTATCAGTATTTATGCTTCCTGGGACTCCAGGCCATGACCCTGTGATTGCCAGCACAAAGTTGGATTGGCAAAGAGTGCTATGACTTTAAGTGAGCATATAATGGCAATTCAAATGATCCCCCATTGTTTCATTCCCTAGAAAGAAAAGGTTAGTGAGAATGAATAAGTGGTGGAGTGATTACTGGTGATATATTGGCTGACAGGTTTGTGGTGTGATGCCTAGACTGCTGTCCCTCGTCTAATAATGTAGGCAGCACAAGGTGTCTGGCTTCAGCAGACCTGTTGTTTAATGCATCACATTTCTTGTTACTCTGTGCGGCATGAGTCTGCCCGGCTGTAAGGTCAGCAGGGATTAGCGCACGCCGTGGTACAAATATTCTGTAATCCCTCTGCTCCGGACCTCAGACTAATCAATGGGAATTTGTAGCCTTTGGAACAGCTGGATAGTAGAGTGCTCCACAGACAAGCTGGCTTTCAAGCGTGTAATGAATATATAGATTGTTCACACATGGAGCAATACAATGGGGTGGCAAGGCAAAGGGCACCTGTGTGTGTGTGTGTGTGTGTGTGTGTGTGTGTGTGTGTGTGTGTGTGTGTGTGTGTGTGTGTGTGTGTGTGTGTGTGTGTGTGTGTGTGTGTGTGTGTGTGTGTGTGTGTGTGTGTACTTGTCATACTTGGTCTGAGTCCAAGTATGTTTTTATATTTAGTTTGACATACACACACTAGAATGTGTGTGAGTGTGTGTGTGTGTGTGTGTGTGTGTGTGTGTGTGTGAGAGAGAGAGAGAGACAGAGAGTCAAACTGAGTTAATTTCATAGTAATGCAATTTGTGACATGCGTTTAGAAGTTCAGACAGCTTTGGTTTAAATCCGCCTTTGTTTTTACGGACGATGCGCTTCACCCTCTGCAATGCTGCATGGGTTTGTGTCCTGGGGCCTTGGTAGATGCCATTGTCCCTTATTAACATTCCCTGCTGGTGTTGACAGACATATGGGAGGTGTGATTGGGATCATATGTCATAGCTGCTCGAAGCTGATGTGAACAACAAGAGGTCCAGAGTAGGTGACACAATGTTAATCAGTCAACCAAAGGGACGTCCTTAATAAAGTTTTGTCCAGCAGAAATGGGAAAGTGTTACTTTGAAGACATTTAAAAGAGACTTTCGCTTCTCCCCATGAAGCATCTTTATCTGTGGGCACTGAAGGTCAATAACGGCAGAGGCAGTCAATCTTGTTTGCTTGTAGCAACCTTCACAAAACAATTAAACATTTTCATTTATCCTATGCCATCTTTTTGCCATATTAATCTATCGTGCCATCAGTCATTAACACCAGACACTTAACATTGTGGAGAGAAAAGCTAGATATCCTCACAAGAGAGAGAGAGATATAACTATGCATATCTGCACAAAGGGGAAACAACAGTAAGTATATCTAATAAATACACTGAACTTGGCATCTGGCATCTAGCATCTAGCATCTGGCATCTAGTTGTGATCTGTTGGGCTAACCAGACTGGCTCTCTGCTCTCTCATGACAGGTTACGGGAAGAGTGGGTCCAGATGCTCAAGATCCGGAACCAGCACTTGGAGATTCTCCACGAGGAGCGGGTCAAACAGGCCCAGAGGATTCACAGCGGTCTGGGGATTTAGGCCCCCTTGACTGCCTGCCAATCCAGCACAAAGCCACCTCCAGTCTTCACACTCACAAAGCATTTTAACACTCTAATTATGCTCTACATAATGAGAGTGTTTTCACAGGAAGAATCCTTGACAGTTTTCAAGAAAGAATCCTTTACAAGAACGATTTCTCCTAGGTTGAAAAGCTGTCTCTTCAGCTGAAAGTTGTAAGAAAGACATAAAACATGTGTCTAGACACCATCAGTCTCAACAAAAAAACTGTTCACCCTAAAGTTCCAGGTTGAAGATTTGATGGCCCTTGTGTAGAATTCTCTTTTGATTTCTAAATGGCACCCTTTTGTTGTGAAAAAGATGAACGTTTAAATTGATCAATTATGACTTATACTGAGGTGAAAAATGCACCTGTGAATTGTGTGTATCTGTGAACCCAAGGGAATAGAAAGGATGTTTTTTAACTTGCTCATGGTGCTATGGTGTGCCAACATGACAGTTGGGTCATACCTGTCAGAAGTTCTCCAGTCAAGGTGATAGTGTTGACTCTAATAGGTGTTATTGATGGCATGAATGTCCCTGGTGTTTGATGTGAGAGATTATTATCACGAAGGAGCAGCCTTGTAGTACATGCCACAAAAAAGAACCCTTGCTTAGCAATCTTTCCAATACATCACCTACTGACCTTGGGTATTCATTTCTTAGAGTAGGTCAGAGGAAACAGTTATTGCTGCATATTAACTCCTTCAGCACCACAACATGCTTCCAAACACACACACAAACACAGTGGTGTTTCAAGACAATATAGACAATGAATATTAATGTCAACATTCATATTGTTTGTGTTGGGCACAGCTGACACCACAGAGGACCGTTGATGTAACCTTGCTGATTTGCTGTTACCATGGACACTGTGTCAACAGTGGTCACAGCCCTATGGAGATTGGAGAATAGAGATGAACTAAAAGGAAATGAAGAAAGTCAGTTTGGAAGGAACAGGTTGTGGGTTAACAAACCATCAATAGAGCAAGTGCTCCTATTTTGAGGGCAGAAACGGTGCAAGCGAGCGGTAAAGGTGTAATCAGAGGCATTAATTGGACAGCGCCAGGCTGAAGTTAATTAGTGAAAGGTTTGGTTAAAACCGACCAATAGCAACGTCGAGCAATCCTTTTATACTGAATGCGTCAAACGAGATTACAATGCAAGAAGATGGCAATATCGTCGTGGATTGTGGACAGTTTTACAAGGAATAGTAATTGTAGCTTGTCAGACCTTTTAAATGCCCTACCACATTCCCTCGAACAGATTTTTATATAGGTGCCTATGAGATTTTGAGGCTGCAAAAAAAGAAATCCATGATTTCATGTGCTACATATTAATTCAATAATCTAATTTCGTTAAACTTTTTCAGATGGAAACCAGGGCTGGCTACTTTCACTACTTTCCCCAATAACATAGGCAACCTACTGTGTGGTGATGCGAAAGGGTGATTTTAAGTTATTATGCTACTGCAACAGCATATTAGGTTAATTTCGGGTAACAGGTTCGGGAAAGCCCATTGAGCCTGCCACTGTAGAAGACACATCCATGGATTTCCTTATTTTTAACCTCCGCGTGTTCCTTTATTTTACCTGACAAAGGCAGTGCTATTTGCAATATGCTCGGTTAGAAGTAGGCCTAGCTGTATTACAAAGCCGTCTGTGGTGAGTAAGAATGGGGTCGAAACTTTTTTTTTGGTTTTGTATGGAAAGGTATTTCCTCTCACCGAAGTAAAGAACTTATATGTTAGTATTTGGCTGTAGTCTTTGCACGCTGACACAGGTTGAGGTGATGCAACAGTCGGCCTTTGTCGCTGCTATTCTTTGATGTCGGGTTGTTGTGTCCCTTCCAAATATATCAGCAAGGACAATATTATCTTTTTATCTAAAATGTGTTGACCTTTCCTGTAAAGAATGGCAAGTCATTTCCCCCTTTGTGATAACAGTGAAGCATCCTTGATATTCAAATGTAAACAAGTTGAGATCCGTTTAGAGAGGTGCTTTATCAGTATCAACTTATCACAGCAACTGAAATCGTATCTGTTGATCTCTGTCACAGCCCACCAGCATTTACTCATAGCCATGACGAATAAGGGCATGTGTGACTGGAAGAAGCAACAAGAAAAAAATGTATATAGTTAAAAGTTAACTGTTGTACCTGAAAGACTCTTTGTCTCACAACTGAAGACCATGTAAATTAATTGTTACACGCCACACCAGCATAAATCACCTCCAGTCTTCACACTCATGATACGAAGTGTCGAAGTGTCAAGGTATGTTCTACATAATAAGAGTGTTTCCACAGAAAGACATTTTCATGATTCATGATATTTTGCAAAAGGCCAGTGAAACTTGCCGCATCTTAATTTAGAGGAAGCAGAATACTCAGCTGCATATACACAACCTACACTCTGTTCCACAGTGGCACAATCTACTTCTTCTGTTTTTATTCTAAGAATGAGGTTTCATTTGCATCAGAAGAGCGGAAGAGCAGAAAACAAAGCCTCAGCATCTTTTAAACGGATATATCCCAGAAGAGTAACTGGACTGCAATTATATAGCGCTTTTCTACTCACAGAGCACTTAACACACTTTACATGTTAGTGCCTCAGACATCTACCCACACACCGATGGCAGAGGCTACCACGCAAGGTGCCAACCTGCACATTGGGAGCGGTTGGGGATTTCAGTGTCTTGCTCAAGAACACTTCGACACTTGGTGTGGAGCAAACCATCCAAACCACTCTCACCCCAAAAAAAAAGAACATAAAGATGCAATGGATTGCAAAAAAGAGTCCCAATTTAGTACTTCCTCATTACATTTCTAATATCAAATAGGATATACAGTGCCCTCCACAAATATTGGCACCCTAAGTGAATGTGACAAAAAAAAAAAATATGTATTTGCTGTTTAGCCTCTTGGTCTTTCACTCAAAATATTCACAAAATTCTTACCTTTAATTGAAGTAAAATTATTGAAAGAAATATTTTTTTTTTACATTAAATAAATATTATTCTCCAAAACAGGTGTGCCACAATTATTGGCACCCCTTAATTTAATGTTTTGAGCAGCCTCCCTTTGCCAAGATAACAGCTCTAAGTCTTCTCCTATAATGCGTGATGAGGTTGGTGAACACATGGCACGGGATCTGAGACCATTTTTACATACAGTATCTCTCCAGATCCTTCAGATTCTAAGGTCAACACTTGTAGATTTGGCTTCAGCTCTTCCCACAAATTTTCTATGGGGTTTAGGTCTGGGGACTGTGATGGCAATGGCAAAACCTTTATTCTGCTGTCGGTGAACCATTTTTGTGTTGATTTTGAGGTGTGCTTCGGATCATTGTCCTGCTGGAAGGTCCAACCAAGGCCCATTTTAAGCTTCCTAGAGGGGGCTGTTAGGTTTTCATTTAATATCTGCTGGTATTTGATGGAGTCCATGATACCAGGTATCCTAACAACATGTCGAGGGCCTTTGGAAGAAAAACAGCCCCACATCATCAAAGATCCGCCACCATACTTCACAATGGGTATGAGGTATGGCTATCTTTCTGTCAACGCCAAACCCACCTTTGATGTTTGTTGCAAAAAAGCTTTATTTTGGTCTCATCTGAACAGGCACGTGCACAGACATTTTGGGGGGCAGGTGCTCAAACCAAAAAAAAGGGCACCCATCGCAAAAATGATTTATGAAATTAAAATGAGGACCAGCAGAAGACCGAGGTAAAGGTGTTCCACTCCAGCTTTCCCTCAAAGAACCTGCAAGAAATCCTTGCCATTGTGGAGGGAATACTCCAGCCACCCATTTCCAGAAAACCAAAGCTTTTGGAACGACCACCCTTCATCATTTTTTTGGGGGGGGGAATCTGGTTGAGAGGGCCCTGCACTGCAGCACATAGCTATCTAGCTCTCATTGCACCTGATGTTAAATGCGTCAACATGGATCTGTAAGATATGGCATGGTGGCTATTTTGGAAATCGCATCCTCACTTTCAGCTCTTTCCTCCACATGCCCTTGCTGTGATGTAGAGAGGGCTGCTGTCACTTCTTCACCCTCTTATTTACTCATCTCCTCAGGCAACACTGTTTCTGTTGCTGCCCCTGAACATAACTTAGTCCTACACCTTGTCTATCCTTCCTCATCTGTGATGGTCTCCTCTGGGTAACTGATTCTCCCTCATTTGGTTGGCTCGTTGATGGCCTGATCCAAGTTTAAGGGAGTTGCTTGCTGCAGTTCCCTGTCCTTCTGCTTCTTAAGTCTGTCTTTTTTTGGCATTATGCTGCAAATTTAGTAAATGAGATAAATCAATTTTGTGGATAATAATTGTACTGTTCTCTGAAGGTTAAAGCATAAGAAGCATTACACTAATTATGCTGTTCTCAACCTGTGTTTCCTTTTGGCAGGATTAGACAGCTACATTTCCCTTATTTTACTCTTTTTCACCCTCTGCAATTACTCATACAAGTTTGATCATTGTTAAACAGGCAAAACGAGGAGATACATAAATATCACGTTAAACAATGTGGGACAAGGATAGCATGACACCGAGAGCTAGCATAGTTTAGGCCTACCAGCTATTTTCTAGCTGTGAATTCTCGTGACATTTCTGAACACAAATTCAACATACTTTCGAAATTGTCTAAACGGAATTTATACAACACAAATAATGACATTAAACATGACAAACGTCAGTAAACAGCTGGACAATGCTTTGAAATCAAGTTCGTTTTTTTTTTTTTTTTAAGGAAACATCAGACCAGTTATGTTTTCAAACGTAATGTTTTCAGCGGCACTAATGTTGTTGTTAATTTATAGCAAAAAACGTCGGGGGATTGCACAAACACCGTCATTACCTGTTTGTCTGCTGCAGGTCAGTGAAGAAGTAGACTGCACCGGTTTAGGGGATGTGGGGGATGTGGAGGGAGAGGCGCAGCGGGGGCTTGTGAGCACCGTGGACGTAGGCATACAATACGTATTCTAGTCTATGCCGCGGAGCATGTCGGGGCGAAATTCTCACAAGAACTCAAATAAATGCCCCCCTCAGATATCAAAACACATGGGAAATTGATGACAGAGGGACTAATTTGTATTCCAGCCCCACATCATCAAAGATCCGCCACCATACTTCACAATGGGTATGAGGTATGGCTATCTTTCTGTCAACGCCAAACCCACCTTTGATGTTTGTTGCAAAAAAGCTTTATTTTGGTCTCATCTGAACATATAACTCTATTATTAAAAGTCTGACTTACATTTGGCAAACTGTAGGCACTTTAGTTTGTTGTTGATTGACAGCAGAGGCTTTATTCTGGCAACCCTTTAAAAGAACTTGTGGTGAAGTAGGTGGCGTCTGATGGTAGTTTTGGAGACTTTTGTGACCCCAGGACTCAACTAACCTCTGCAATTCTCAAGCTGTGATCCATGGAGATTATTTTGCCAGTCGAATCATCCTCCACACAGTGCGTGGGGTCAATTTACAGACAGGTCCTCTTCCAGGCTGATTCCATTCAACTCCTGTCACTTTAATCTTCTTAACTATTGCCCTGATTGTGGAAAAGGGTATTTCCAACTGTTTAGATATTTTCTTATATCCCTTTCAGCAGCTTAACAACTTTTGGTCGCACTTCGGCACTGTGTTCTTTTGTCTTTCCCATCTTGATGAATGACCAAGGGTATTTGGCCTGTGTCACCTCATATTTATATCCCTGTGAAGCAGGAAGTCATGGTTGACCACTAAAGAGTTCCTAATCAAACAGGTGAACTTAAAAATGTAAAACATGACTGGAAATAAACTTCAGTTAGATTTTAATTAAAAGATGTTCTAGGGGTGCCAATAATTGTGGAACCCATGTTTGGGAGAAAAATATTTTATGTAATGTCAAAAAAATAAATCTTTCAATAATTGTACTTCAATTAAATGATTTTTGTGAATATTTTGAGTGAAAGACCAAGAGGATAAACAGCAAAGATATATTTTTTTATAGCCTGTTTCTGTCACATTCACTAAGGGTGCCAATTATTGTGGAGGGCACTGTAGGTAACAGCAGTCAGCCCTTTTACCCCAGCTATACATAGCATAGGTTGCAGGTAAGCAGACTGAAGACATTTTACAATGTGAAATGATCATATCAGCTCTGCATATTACTACTGAGTGAACATGTCCAGCATTAACATAATTAATTTGTCCCTGTATGTGTGAGTGGGTGCTGTAGTGTCTATTCCTTTGTTAACTCCTTTTTATTCTGGCGCCATCAAGTGGCCACACGCAGTACATTCTACAGACATGGCACATTTAATGATGACTACATTTTATATAGATATATTATATATTTGTGAAATATTTACATACAACAGCACATTGCACATCATGCACAACTGACATATTAAATCCCCATACTTTAACATTAAAACACCTGTATGAAATGAATTAAAAGTATTTCTCCTTGGTCAGTTAAAATGATCAGACAAAATTATAAATCTGTCATGAAACAACAAACCATATCTCAGTTTAACCCATGACATGGTAGTTGGCATAGAAATGACTTGAACACATATTTTATGAGTGATTGTTTTCAGTTTCCTTCCTGTCCGCCCAGCGTAATTAGTCCAAGATTAAAAGGTCTAAACAATAACTGCCGCCCCCTCACCCCATTGAAAGTATCCAAAGAGTTCAAACACTTCCATCACCAAAGTGAACCACACTGAATTCAACAGTTAAAAGGGTGTCTCTGCTATAAATCCAGGTGAAAAAGGTCTAGTTTTGTTCCCCCATGAATTAAAATGAAGCGAAAGAAACAGTTACATTTTTGGTATAGCACATTTACTTGTTACTTTCCCTTCTGGAAAACAATGAAGGCTATTCTACACTTTTCTAACCTTTAAAATACTGCTTAAGCAAAATACAATACTAATTCCTTATTCCTTGTTAAAGTCAGCTAAAGCTGTGCCACTGAGGAGGCAGTGTTGTGTGACTGTGTGCCTTTGGAGCGCATGGAGGAATGTGTAGCGTCCTCGCTGAATGCATTCTCCAGGAGCCGCCTCAGTGACAGACGCACCTTCTCCTTAAAGTCCTGACCTACGAACACATACAGGAGCGGGTTAAGGCAGCTGTTCACAAATGCAAGGGCAATGCTCAGCTGGTCCAGAAGGATCACCATCTCTTCGTCTTGGCCATCCTCTCTGGCCATTCCCAAGGCGTGATAAGGCAGCCAGCACACGAAGAAGCACACGATCACAGCAACGATGATCTTGAAGGCCCTTCCGGCACGGAAACTACTGCTCCTCACCTTGAGGGTGATGAGGGTGTAGCAGGTGATGATGATGAAGAGAGGAAAGAGGAAGCCAATCAGAAAGCGAATTCTCTGTGTTCCAGCCACGAGTGATTGTGAGAGATTGTCCCCATCTTGGATGTCATAGGTGCAGACGGTTATGTTTGTGTATGGATGAGTCACAGTGGTTCTGAGAATCATTGATGGTAAGCTAAGCAGAATAGCAAGAACCCAGGCCAGTCCACAGAGGAGCCCCGCAAGTAACAAGCTGCGGTGGTTCTGTGCCCAGACGGGTCGGACCACCAGCACCAGGCGATCCAGGCTGATTAGTGCCAGGGTGAAGACACTGGCGAACATGCTGAGAACGACAAAGGGGGGGATGATCTTGCACATGATTGTCCCATACGGCCAGCTGGACTCCAAAAGGGTGTCAGAGATGGAGAAAGGGACACTGAGGCAACAGAGAAAGTCTGCAATCGCAAGGTTGATAAACCACACGACATTCACAGTCCTCCTCATTTTCAAGCCCGCAATCCATAGAACAAGTGCATTACCAGGGACACCGAGGAGAAAGGTGAGACTGTAGATGATGACAGAGATAATCTTCACAGCATTATGTGCCACAGAGGACTCTGATTCCAAGGTTATATTTGGGTAGTCATAATATTCTCCATCCTGATAATAATGTGACTCATTAAGAGAGAAATTACTATAACTCTCATTTTCATATTCATCCATTTTTGTTGCTGAAAACAGATAAACATAACATCAAGTTTACGGTATTTCAAGGAGAATATTCAGAGAAAAGTACTGCCCTCCAGACTATATAAAATGTGAAAAGCCATTTTTGAAAAGTTTACTTTACACATAACCGGCCACACAGAGCATAACATATAATATATTAAAAAGAGGTTGAAGAGAATTCCAACGGATATTTGAAAGTATTTCATATTATATGTTATGCTCTGAGTTGTTTGCCTACTGTAGTACTGTATGCACTGCATACAGTAGGCAAACAACTCATGAACATACTATTGGTCAGTCCTGAGATGTTAATCAATAAGTTTCCTTTCACTCATGAAGTTCTGTTTATTAACTGAGAATATCTTAAATATATTAAAATATGTATTTATGTTAAAACGTAAGACCCACAAAACATAACATACTAACATTTTGTAAGCAGTATAAATACCGAACTTACCTCGTCTCACTAGTGCAATCCTGTGCCTTATGTCACGAAGTCGCAACCCAAGAAAAACCAGTGACTTAAAAGGGAAGTGAGAATGACAGGAAATCCTCCATTTCATCTACTCTAAATGTTTTGATGAGTCAGATGTTAAGCATGCCATGAGAATGCAGGACCTGAAGAATTACTTAATTTCTTAATTTTCATGACTAAGACAGTACTCATCAGAAGGGCAATCTTCTGAGCACATAGCCTTGTGATTAAACATTTAAAGCAAAAGGCCAATTGTAAATGCTAAAAATGTCATTTGGGTTTGCTCAGTAGTGAGTTTCTGTATGATGTCTCAGACAGACAAGACGAGATAACTGGCATTAATAATCATAGCTGGTGAGAGCTTAGAGCGAAGTCAGTGGTTGACTGTCTCTGTGGCTGTATGTAGGCCTATGTGTGAAAAGGAAATGTGTCTATTTCTGAACTCCGAAATGATATGATTAGGTCAGTGCATGCGTAGCAGTTAATAAGAGCAGATTATTGTGTCCATCTTCTCAAGCCATATAATGTCGGGGGCAAAAACGACTCCTCTTTCACATACAGAGGAGGGACACGAGGCAAACTCTTCACTAGAAACCCACACTAGGGACAGACATTTCTACAAAATTAGACATTACAAATGTTTTTTTTTCTATACGTGATCTTTTGTCAATTAAAGGAGATTTCTTTTTTGCTTCTAAACCTGGACCTTATTTTTCAATATTTTTGGTCCAGATTTTTACGAGGGACTTCACTAGGGAGGATCATAAAAGGTCCAATTTTGAGTGAGAACACAGTGGCTGCTATGCAAACCTATAGGCTAGCATCCATGTCAAAGTAAACCGCTTGTTTTCACCACTGCCAGGCTCATAATTATAATCATTTTAAGTGTCCGACAACATGGAAAGGACCCCTGCATTGAAATACAACGAACAAGTGTGTGTCATAACAGCCTTGAGGCAACAAAGGAATATTTTGCAATTTGCAGCAATTTAACACCTCACAGTGCTGTCAGAAAGACCAGGCTTACAGAAGACCTCAATCCTCTAAAAAGTCGCATTTCAGTGAAAGACCATTGTGTGACAGGACTAAATGGAGCCCAGGCTGATGGCAAAACATGGAAAGACGAGGGCCCGAACAGCCATCTACTGGTCAAAGTATGGTAGTGCACTTACAGCGTAGTAGGCAATATCCTATTTGGTGTTAAAGGAAAGCTATGCAAAAGCTGAAAGACAACTGTTTTATTTTAGTTTTTATTTTGTTTTGTAAACAGGTGATAGGTCGAAGCAGTAGGCATTTTTCTCATTGTCAAAGGGGGGCCCTGCCATGACAAGTTTGGGAACCACTGATGAAACCCAATGGACAAACCCGAGACCACAATGCACCAAATGTTAACGTTTATTATGTGGCTTTACAATTTGTAAATTCAAATGCTTAATTTTAAATACCCATCAACCAACTTTATTGCGTGAGAAAAACAAAAACAAAACATGATCATTCAAACAGTGTATTCTTTGTTTTTCCAACAGAAAATTTCATCCAGCTGTGTGCTTACGTAAATACTGTTTGATGGGGCAATGTTGAAGTAAAAGGATCTCTAAAAAAAAGCAGAACCAACACCAGAACCTACAGGAATTGTTTAATTTTAAATGTAGTCCTTTAGAGATGGTCTGAAATTATAAAACCAAAAATAAAAATACACCCAAGTCACCTGGTAACATTATACGACAAACAGCAGAGTAATGGATCTACCTACATTTGATATCATCTATGACCCACGTAAACATCCTCATTCAAAACATTACAATAAAGTCCTTGCTTTCAGAGCACAAGAGTAAAAGTGTAAAATTGTTACACTACAGCTACCAATACATGTCAAAGTGACCACAGAAATGCTCATCTTCACTTCAGAAAATACACCACCAGGTCGCTTCATGCAAGGAGGGGGCTGGGAAGGTGGTCATACATTTGAAGCTGCATTATGGAAATGCTTTTTACTTTATACAGACCTATACAGGTTTAAAGTTTTGAAATCAAAAGCAATATTACTTAAGCCCATCACAAGTGTCCCAAATATGCAACTTTAAGTGATTATCTTTGTCAAGTCAGGCAAGATACATAATCTCGATAGGGGTTTAAATTAAATATATACATAATTAAAATCTGTACAGTATAAATTCACATAGTTTTGTTCGACAAAGTCTCTGAGTTTCTTGGTTTCTAACCAAGTGTGCCAGTCACAATTCTACCATCAAAGAACACAGAGCCGTCAGTCAGGCCTACAACTACACAACAGCTTAATTTTTCCACTCTCAAGTCAAGAACAGTGCTTCGTCTGTTTCATGTGAGGCAAGAGCTTGTGGTGGGTCCCAAAGTAACCCAGTCTTCAGTATCCATACTGTCTAAGGTGCTTAGACAGAAGTGACAATATAAGAGCCACTCTCTGTAGTGTCCCCTTTTGAGTCTCTCTTCTTCACACCGCTAGTCACAGGTGTGGGGATCTGAGAGGGTCTGGGGGTGATGCTGTCTGCACTGCTCTTCCTAGGGCTGGGGGTGTAGTTAAAAGGGCTGACTCTGGCAGCCACTGTCCCACTAGGAGAGCTGTGCTTGCTGGAGTTACAGGAACTAAAAGGGGTTCGTTCAGTGGCAACTGGAACTTCGTAGCTCTCATTGGCAATGTTGGGGTTGCTGGGAGCAGGCTTGATGATTTCTGCGCCTTTTCTGTCTAGACTCTCGCTGCTCCGGAACAGGTTAAGGTTCGTCTCTGACCCAAGTCGTCGGGAATTTGCGTTGTCGCCGACACTAGGTTGTTTAGGATGGATTTCACTGGGGTCAGAGGGGGGCATTTTGGCAGGAGCCGATTCGATAACAGGGGGTGTGTTAGCTGTGGGTGACTTTGCTGACCTTGGATTGTTTATGGGGCAGTCTTCAATTCGCACCCAGACATCCTCACTCGTTGATGCACCTGATGCACTCTGATGCCCCGAGGCTGTGGATCCTGTGTCTGACCCTGGATCTGGTAGATCTAATGTCATGGAGTGAGCTCCATCACTCTCTTTCATCTTCCTCCATGTTCCTTTCAAAGGGGCACCCTCTTTGCCCTGTGCTGTTCTTTGGGCTGAGCTTGCCGACTGCCTTTCATCCTCACTTCGACCCTTCTCACTGGACTCTGACGAAGCAGAGAGGATGGAGGAGGAGCTACCGGTTCTTTTCCACGTGCCAACTCTCGGGAGGGAAGAGGAGTGCTTGCTGTTTTCCCTTTTCCAGGTTCCCGTTCTGTTTATGGGTGCTCTAGAAGGGCTCTCGGAATGAGACCGTGCAATGTCTTGCCTCTTGAGAGATTTCCCATCTCCATTTTCAGAGGAGTTCTGACTGTTCGGGGACTTCCTCCATCCACTACCTTGATAGGGCAGAGTTAGAGACATATCAGGTAAAGAGGGGCTAGACACTGGTGTTTGTGACTGGGACATACTTGGCGAAGAGGGGGACAGGGATTCAAATGAGGCAGACTCTTCCATCTTCCTTTTTAGTGTGGGACTAGGGGCTTCTTTGATGAATGTAGACTGACGGACAAGGCCGGGTTTCTCCGATCTATCAGACTCACTACCACTAGACTTAGTAGAGGACATTCTGGAAAGCTCTACCTTTTTTGCGGTTCCAGAAGCTCCACATTGGTTGAGGCTTTTAGAGGCAGACTCACTCCGAGGAATTCCACTGGCACTTCTTGGCACTCCCATTTGTTTGTTTTGCGTCTGCTGGCCCATCGGTCGTCCGGGGGATGTGTATGCCATGCGGCCTGTGCCCGATTTAGCAGTGGCTGTATTTGGAGAGGCAGTGCGTGGTAACTGGGATAACTTGTTAGGTGGGGTCAACCCATTCCTTCCCGGGGAGACAGAAACCGATGTTCGACCGGGAGACTGCATGGGTCTAGTCAAAGACTGTGGAGGGGGTCTGGACGGTGTGGAATCTCTGGATCCAGACCGTGAGGAGCCTTTACTTGAACCGCCTTGAGAGCCTGGTGGCTCTCTGGCTGGACTCGGGTCTGATTTGGCTGGGGGTTTTATTACCCTTGGTGAGTTCCCAGAGTTCGGTCCTTGGGAGAGGGGCTTTGACACTTGGCCACGAGGAGGGGGCTTTTTTGGCACCGGGCTGGTGCTGGGAGAGCTGCTCCTAACACCAGGTATGTGAGTCATTGTTCTCCCTCTGGACATCACAGGAACAGGTCTCTGAGAGGAGACGGTATCATGAGTGGGGCGTGGCTTGCCTGTGATGAGACTTTTGTAGACCTTCTTACCACCTTTCATGGCTTTAGCTTCTTCTTCCTTCTTTTTTGATTCAATAGTGCCTTTCTCACCAGGTTTTACTATTCTCGGTCCTCCCTTGTTTACGGCTGGTTTGTGATCATCTGTATTGGAGGGGAGGTGGAGAGGAGATCCAATGGAGATACCAGATTTTAGAGAGAGGATTGAATCAGAGTCAGAGGAGCCTTGCCTTGACAGACTAGCAGCTGCCTGGTGCAAACTACTCACAATTGAATTAGCCCCCTCTTGTATAGCCTTCCAATCGAATGACTCCGAGTCAGGAGACATGGCTTGCTCTGAAATGGGGCTGTGTGTATCTGTAAGATCTAATATGAGATCCGGTTCTTCGGCCATGATGCCTTCTGCTATAACAGTTTTCTCATCACTGACACTCTGGTCATCTCCCTTGTTTCTTGGTGTCTGTTTCTTCTTTTTTGGCATTGCAGAGCTGATGCACTCTTGAAGAAGGTCATCCTCTGAGTCAATACTAAGGGAACTAAGAGAGCTATTTCTTGAAAAACATACAGGAGTGTCTTCTACATGGAAGGCTTTTGGTGCATAGCCAGCCTGTGGCCTGGGGGCTTCCACCTGAGTCGTTTCCTCTTTAGACTGCAGATCTTTGTTGTTGTTTTCTTGGTCAATGTCACTCAGGGAACTAAGAGAAGAATTCCTGGAAAAACACACAGGTGTGTCCTCAATGGAAAACTTTTGCTTCTCATCAGGCACAGGTCCAGCATTTTCTTTGGATGCTTGTGGGAAAACTGATGGTTTCTGTACAGGCTTTGTTGGAGGGGCCTGGAATGCAGTGGCCCTGCTTGTATTCACAGGTTGCTGCTGCTGCTGCTGCTGCTGCCGTTCTGCATGGCTTTTTGCTGGAACCTTTCTTTGTTCTTTGTCTTTTCTGAGTTCAGCCTTTTCTTTAGAGAGGTCAAGATCATCATCCTCAAAGTCGAGAGAGCTCAAGGAATCATTACGCGAGAAGCAGTATGGTGTCCCTTCTATGGGTGTGTAATGGTGTGGAGAATCAAATGTGTAGCCAGGGCGCGTTCTCTCTTCTCTTTGAGACTCTGCTGAGGCCCCTCTGGACTGTGATTTTTTGGTTTCCTTAGTTTTGTCAGCATATGGCGAGGCTTCTGAGAAACCACTGGATGCCTCTGGCCTTTTCAGCATGCGGGCCCTGTACTCGCTACTCTGTGGCATTGGCTTTACGGGAGACGTCGGCTTCTTCTTCTCAAAATCCTGTTGAACTAGAGTACTAGGAGCGGTCACTGGATGCTGAGGAGGATCAGACATTTTCTGAACTCTGAAAGGCTTGTGAGTTTTTCCTTTGGGCATAGCCGAATTTATACACTCTGCAAGAATATCATCTCCTTCATTCTCAATGGAGGCAGCTGGGGGTGCCGATGACCCTCCAGTGACTTTGCTCTCTGCACTTTTCCCTTCTGGGATGGTGTCTCGCCTCTGAGAGGATGGCTCTACACGTGCTGCAGGAGGTTCAGCACTGGCCAGCTCATTTGGAGGGGAATCAATGGTGAGGTCACTCAGCGACGTGGCTGTTGAGAAATTAATGGGAGTTCCCTCAACGCAATAAATGCGTGGCATGTCCTCTCCATGTGCCATGGCCACGTGTTTCTGTTGCTGTCCTCGGTTTTGCGTGGGAAGTAACTTGTAGACCGGAAGCTGGCTTGGTTTGCGGGCCACGGGTGGAGGTATTCTCGAAGTGCCTGATGGTGCCTGTTTCTTGTGCTTTCCTGATGACTTTGTTGGCATTGCTGAGTTTATACATGCTTCTAGAATTTCTATATCATCATCATCAGAATCATCCAATATATCTTTGTCTACTTCACACGATGGAGCAGGTTTTTCAAAGCTCTGAGGTTCCGTGCGGTCTTCCATCTCATGATCTGCTTCGCTGCCATGGTCGTCCTCATGAACAGGGGGCATTATCTTGAGTTCTACATCCTTCTGAATGTAGGGTTCATCCATGCTCAGTGCACTGAGGCTTGAGGAGCAAGAGAATCCATCTGGGGTGCTCTCAGTGGCAAAGTGCAGGAGCGTGTCATTGTCAGGGAGCACCTGAACCTTATGAATGGCAGCATTTACAGCAGCGTGCTTCGGAGCAAGATCCCGCTTGTCAGAATGAGGAGCCACTTTTATTTTCTGTATGATCTGCTCAGAGTGGGGCTGGGGAGGTGGTGGGGTCTTGCTGCGGCTGGGTGGCATGGTTTGGCCAGGACTGTCCGGCAGATCACTGGGGCTGATGATTCCACTGACCATTCCGCTGCATAGCTCACTCTGCACAGAACTGGCAATAGAGTGACTCTCGAAGCTGTCGAGGGAACTCACAGAGGTGCAGCGGCTGAACATAAGGGGCGTTTCCTGCAAGTAGTGTTCCGGAGGGCTCTTAGGAGTCTGAGCTCCACTTTTGGAGGGCGACTTCGCTCCAGATGAGAATTCAACTGCTTTGTGATGCCTGGATCCTTCACCATGTCCAACGTGAGTCTGTTGCCTAGGAGGCTTAACTCTGACATACTGAGCAGTTGGTTGACCTTCTGTTGTACGCTGGTCAGAAGTGTTTCCTGGTTCTTTCTCTGCGATGGGTAGCGTGGGGTAATTACTACTCGCATTTCTCTTACAGCCGTCCATATCATCCTCATCGGAGGACAAAGATGACAACGAACTGCCCCTGGAAAAGCAAATTGGGGTGTCCTCCACACAATAAGTCTGTAGTGTTTCCTGGTTGATTGTAGGGGCCTTGCATGTTGAGTTCTTCTGAATTACACGTGTTGGTCCCGACCGTGTTTGACCAGATGAAGGGTGGGGCTGCTTTTGTCTCCCTGCGTTTTTATTGGAGGTAACAGATGATGAGCTGTCCTGACTTAAATGGTCTTTGACAGAACTTTGTGCAGAGGGAGGCTTTGAGTGGATGAACATGGGCTTCTTGGAGGCACTCTCAGAGTATTTAAGACTGTAATCGATTGGTTGCTCTACATGGTGGTCTTCTGAGTATTTCATGCTGTAATTGGTTGGCTGCTCATCAGATTGCTCCTCCTCTGAATATCTTTCACTGTAATTGGTTGGCTTGTCATCACCATAGTCGTCAACAGAACACATGGGAGGGTTCATTTTCTTATTCAAGGCGTGAGATGACCCACCACCACTTTGATCGGTGCTACTAGGCCCTCTAGACCTGAAACCACCAGCCATCTCTGACTGAACAAACCTTGGTTGGTACTTCTTCAGCTTCTCCTCCCCCTCACCGTTGCCCTCAGTGTACATAGGGTATCCTGGGCTTTGGGATCGGGCGGGTTTTTGATCAGGTCTCTTCACATCCTCCTCCATGTGCTTAGGCCTTGCCCACCGCTCATTCTGGCTTGGGCTCTGCCTCCCAGAGTTCAGTTGTTCGTCAGAGTACTTTAGACTGTAGTTAATGGGGGTATCAAGATCTCCATCATTGTCCTCCATGTGGTTGGCATTGTGGATCTTGTGGGCTAGGTCAGCAGGATACTTCCTGTAGACGCAGCATTTGCTGTCGTCCTCCGAGTACGAGTCTACAGACGGCTTCATTTGCCCCCTTTTGCCATAACCATCTGTGCTGTTGACACTGTTTAGGCTGTCATTGGAGGCCCGGTACTCAAGCTTAGGCATTGGACAGACTCTACCAGAGTTGTCTGTCTTGGTGTAGTAGACATTAGTGGGACCGTGGACAGCTGTGGCGCGTCTAACGCCACTCATGTCATCTTGAACGCAGCGCGGATCAGGGGTTGACCCTACATTCCGGTCGTCCATGCTCAGTTGCATGGCTTGCACTTCCTCCATGACCATAGCGATCTGGGCTGAGGTAGTGGGAATCTGAACCCCCATTCGTTTAGCAGCATCAGGGTCAGAGTGGAACCCCCCTGCCACCCCTCTCCGCTCCCTGTCCAGACTCCTGTCCCTCTCCGCTCGAATGCCTTCGCCATTCCCCCTATTATCACGCGATGAAGGACTGGACAGTACTGGGGTGTTCATGTATGGGGAACGCATGCCCACTCCATTGGGGTTGTACCCATCGGACCGGCAGACACCATCGTAGTCCCCGTAAACTGCGTGTTTGTGTCGGGGCTTGTTCCTGTGAGATGCTTTGGGGCTCAGGTTATCAATGTTGTCAAATGTCTCAGAGAGATGCTGTGCATCAAGCTCTTCAATGAGAGCTTTCTGTTTCCTAACGTGCAATGAAGGCAGACTGGAGCCGGGAGACATGATGTTTGCATCCTTGTACTTGGCTGGCCTGTTGGCCATTAGGTTCCTCAGAGCAGCAGCACTTCCCATTGCGATCATTTTGTGCTTGGAGTGGATGAGGTTCTTCAGCATGCTCACAGCACCCATATCCCACAGCGTCTCCTGATCCTTGGCATTCCGGGCAGACAGGTTCCAGAGGGTTCCACAAGCGTTGCTGACGATGGTCAAGCTGTGAGACTTCAGGTGCTGAAGGAGGGTTTGCAGGCAGCTGTTCTCCCGCAAGATTTGTCTGAAAAATAAAATGAATAGAACTAAGTTCAATAAACATTCATACTCCACCTCATTAGGGTGCCTTTAACCACCATATACAATATCACAGCTATAGTTTAATTTCAATGACATAATTAAAAATTTTATTTTTACAATTTCCATCAATAAAATGTTTTATTCAGCTTAGTACCTGTGATCTTCATTTGTAGCAATGAGACTGGAGACATTCCTCAGGATTCCTCCTCCACTCTCAATGATGGCAAGTGTATTGGTTTGACTCCGGTGTGTTAGTGTGCCAACTAGAAAGGCAAGCGCCCCATCGACTGCACAGATGTCAGCCTTGTTCTCGGTACAGTGAGCAGACAAGTTCCACAGGGCACTCAGGACACTCTTTAGAGTCGACTCCTAAAGGACATGGGAAAGACGTCAGAGGACTGAGGACAAAATATTTTCATACTTAAATTAATCTACAGTAAGGGCTTTAGGAACTGCATTATAAAGCACCATCTAGCACCTCCATACACCAATCCCTAAATATGTCTGTAATGGGCAATAAATGGACCTGGGACTGGATCATAAGTATATGGGTCTCTAGTAAGGCAGAAGTGAATCAAGTGTTGCTTTTCTGAGGAGGGGAAATGTTTTCAGTTTCTCACCATTGCACTTCAACATTTTTTCTACCACCCTTACCAGAGACTGGTTTCAGTTGCCAACACTTTGACAATAATAGCTTTTCATGTTTCTCTGTTTTGAATGTGTGGGATTTGCTTAGTCTCAGAAGATGCTCCATGGTAAATATAGCCCTGATTTACATGCCATCAACTGTCACAAGCAGTTTCATACATCTGGCTGGTCATTTCTACATTTACTCTAGAAACAAGTCAGTAAAAGAAAGACAATAAATGTAAATATAAATGTGTGCAAAGGCATGTGTGACAATAATCAGGAAAAATCCAACTATTATTAAAAAAACATCAGTCTATTAGATGTCAGATGTGTTTTGATCGGTTCATAGTTTTGGCATGTGTGTGATGTGTGTGTGATCTAAGTAGGAACTTGTGAACTGCTGAGCTATGGGATGTCCCGTTGGGTCTCACCTTGTGGACCTCCAGGGCACATTCCATCAGAGCCCTCACACTGCCCACCTCCCGCAGAGTCTTCTTACTGTTCACGTCTGCACGCCATGACAGATTACGCAACACACTGGCGATTACCTGAGAAGGATGAGAGCAGAAGGATTAAGTGGGTGAAAAAATACTGATTTCCCACACTGCATGCACATAAATACAGAGTTTAAGACAACACCTTAGGGAGACAAATGTTTACTCTAGTGAACATCGTGTCACAGAGGAAAACAACCCAGGGGCTGTACAGATATCCCCACGGCTTACTTGATGTGAATATGACACTACTCATAGTCAGCATGCTTTAGATACCTGCTGTAGATCTTCACTCTCTGACTTCAGCTGAGCCACCATGGCTCTCATGCAGCCCTTCATGGAGCACAGCGTGGCCTAAGACGACACAGAAGCAACATCAGGAAGCGCTCATGTGACAGTGCTCACGACATGAATATACACGGTTTAGCAGATATGGATCTGGAAGGGCACCACAGATAAACCAACACACACCCATTAAAACATGTATAGAATCCCACGACTAGTCAGTCCACAATCATGTTTCAGTTTGAGCAAAATGCACGCACACAGAAACACATTTATAGACGCGTCATCACAAGATATAGGTGCACATACATTCTACGATATTAACAATGAAAACGCACCTTATTCGCCACATCCCCAAATGTGAGGTTAGTAAGGGCCATGCCAGCATATCTCCTTAGTGTCACACTGTAGTGGTCACTGGTTAACCCATAGATCTCACAGTCAACCTGCAGCAGCTCCGCTATGGCTTGAAGTCCACCTGTTCACAAAAAACATGACGAACAAAAAAACCAAACAGTTTTATTTGAATTTCATTGAAAATATCACAGAGACAAAATAACCATGTAATAAAGGGAGAACACGGTTTCCATACCAAGTTCATTCATAGCATGCCGGTGCTCCTCGTCAAAGGAGAGCTTCATGAGAACACAGACTGCAGGGCAAATCTGATGTTCCACTGGAGAAGGCACTGGAATAAATAAGACAGAGTTTAACATTTTGAATCAAGCACATAAACATGCACAATCCATGACCCCCACAAGAATGTATACATTATAACCTTCATACATTATCATCTGTTGTTGTTTTTTTTTTATGACATATTATGTGAAAACACATAGTCATGGCAAAAGCAAAGAAAAGACTACAGTATAAACATAGAAAAGTAAAAAAACAATAGGAGATTTATAAGACAAACTAAAGCCAATGTTCTGGGCCGTACTAAAAGCAACCAGCGGGCTCTCTGTGCTCCATGAACACTGAGTATTTTGCTTTTGTTAGAGCAGGAGTCGGAGTGCGATGGCCTGGGGCACTCACTGGGGTTCTTGTCCTGGTCGACGCCGCGCTCGTGGATCTCCTGCCACTCCCAGCAGGTCTCGCAGTAGGCACGTATCTGCTCCAGGAGGTGCAGCACGCGGATCTCCCGCCGCCCGCGCTTGTCGTCTGGCTGCGAGTGGATGATGTTGTGCAGTGCCGCGCTGGCTCGCGCCCGCGCCTCCTTGCTGCCTCGAGAGTTGCCCAGCAACACCGAGTCCTTATCATTGCCGTGGAGGAGCTGGATGAGCAGCGGCAGGCAGCCGGACTGGCGCATGGCGATGCAGCTGTCCTGGGAGCTAGACATGGCCAGGAGTGTCCGCGACATGTCGTCCTTATCATGCGTACCCAACATGGAGAGCAGCGAGTATACCATCTCCACCTGAGAAATATTTGAACATGTTCAAGGCTATGGTCATGAAAATCAGTGACAGGTCTAGCATTAAACTGACAACGGCATGCTTAATTGGTATGCAGGTGATCTAATTCTTTCGAGACACATCGCAAATGACTTTCATTGGTATTTTGAAATTCTACTAATGTGAATTGATTCGATTGCCTCATCGCAGGCAAATGTAAACACAACAGCCACTACACTAAACAGTAACGCCAGGCTCATTTCAACAGCAGGTCAATGCATAAATAACAGTCAAGCACATGACCCCCCCACATGTGTTTAAACCCCTTAAAGGGATCAGTTTGGATTCCGCACTGTAAACTGACAGCGAGAAGAGGCTTTACCTTGGTGCCCAGATGGCTCGTCAGGCGGCGGGGGACCGAGTAGCTTCCCCCACAGCTCATTTCACTGCCCGACTCGTGGTCCAGCCGAGAGCTAGAGGCCTGGGAGGAGAACAAACATACAAACAAAACAAATAAATGTCAGTCCCTGCAGTAACTTGCCCTCTCTTATGTAATACTGCAGGAACCTTTACAAGGTAAGAGCATATTAACTGACAACATGGATAAAAGCAGTATCAGGGTGCTCATCCGCCAAGCCAAGTAAACGCTGCGAATGACCCCATACTTAAAGCAGAGAAAAATGTAACATACTACACAGGTCTATTCGCTCGTCGATAAACAACAGTGAAAAATTACTTCAGAATTTCAGGTGCAACGCACATCTCAGCTTTTCATTAAATGTCAAACACGAGATTCAAAACTGACAGCATCTTTCAGCAAACAAAACGTATATAATTTTCTTCCTGAATGAAACCATACGAATGGGTCGAGATGCTTACCTGAGCGCAGCCTGCATTCCCAGCCCCGGAATCAGCTGATGTTTGCGCTCCTTCTCCAGGGCCGACCGTCTCATGCTTGACCTGAGGAGGAGAAAGGCATAACGTCAGGAGGAGTGAGGGAAGGAGGGAGGGAGAGGAGAGACCGATAGAGAAAGAGGGGGGACGGAAAGGAGAGAGTGAAAGGGCAAAAGAGAGAGAGACAAGTTACAAAGATGGAAGATGAGAGAGAAGGAGGAAAGGGGGAGAGAGAGAGAAAGAGAGAGAGAGAGAGAGAGAGAAAAAGCACCTCAGAGGACCATGACGGAGGAGAGGACACAGTCAGAATAAAGCAGAGAAGCAGAAAGAGACAGATTCATGCCGAGGGGAGACGAGGGAAGAGAGAGAGAGAGAGAGAGAGAGAGAGAGAGAGAGAGAGAGAGAGAGTTAGTCACCTGGAAGGATGAGCGAAGATGGAAACAGGGATGGAATAAGGAGAGGATTTGTGAAAACGCTTGAAGAGGAGCTATTCAGTTGCTCTGAATAGGGGGAAGGGAGGAGAATCAGAGCGAACACTGGAATGAAAGAGTGTTTGTGGGGGGGGGCGGCGTGGTGGGGGTAAAGAGTGCCAAACGGATGAAGACTGAAAAGAGTGTGTGTGTGCAATTTAGACAGAAAAAGAGAAGGGGGAAAAATAGAGACTTGGCAGTAAAAAATAAAAATAAAAAAAAAGACACGAGCAATGTGAAAACATATAAATATGAGAGAGATCGACTTGGTAGACTGCAGCAGCTGCTGAAGCATCAGTCCCTGCCTGACCTACATAAACCTCTCTTCTGCCAGCAGGATTAGGGGTTGGGAGGTTGAATTAAATATGTCCGATGAGAGTTCAACTCATATGCAGTGCGCACATGCATCTGGGGGGGGGGGTCTGGGTGCACAACCAAGTGCACAGAAATACCAACACTCCTCTGGCATTAATCACATACACCCATAATCCTGTGCTCAAATGTATATCCAGTAACACACACACACACTATAAACACATGAGAAGCACACACACCAGGCCTTATGGCTTTTCATCTGTGCATTCAGAAGGTAGGTCACTTGTTCTGTACTCTCCTTTTGTCACGTGATATAGCAACAGATTTCAGCCTTGCACTATAAAGAATTCATTATATTAGATGATGCTATAGTGGATTTGAAAGCGGATTTGGTTCACAGGCACGACTGGCTACAGACACAAATCATACATGTGGATGTAAGGCTATGATATAATGCTGCAAACGACGAAATTGTCACAAATCTCATCAGGGCTGATACGAAAAGGCTTTTTTTTGGGACGGGGTGGTTACTAGAATGATAAACACTGTGATAGGAGAGGCGCACTGCTTTCTGGAATCAAAAGTAGAGTGCGCTGGATTAAAGATAGGAAGAAAAAAACAAAACATCAGGAAAACCAAATACTTGTGACTAAGCGGCTTAGGGATGAGCAAGAGGACTTAAAAGCCTCCCCGTCATGGCCGCTGGGCCACTGTCCTCCGCTGGACACACGCAGAGATCCTCTGACCCCCGTCGGACAGCGGCTGCGGCACAGGCCCCCGGAGAGTTCACATGTTTGAGATAGATCAAAATAAAGAGATAGATCGAGATAAAGAGATGGGGATGGGGGCCTTTTCTCTAACTTGGTGGACAAAAAAGTCCACGGAGATTTTGGTTTTTCCCCACAAATTGCTGATCCCCCCCCCCCCCCCCCCCCCATTGCAACAGAAAATTGGCTTTTGCTGTAGAATTTCTGGAATGATTCATATTCCTGTACAATTCACTAAATACTGAATTCCCTGTGCTTATCTAGTATAGTGCATACCTCAATCCATATCTCAAACACATATCTACGCCAGCAAATAGCAAATATCTCTAGAATAAACAACCCTTTTCCTCATTATCTTGCACCAGTATGAATCACTGTTCAGGAAGCTTATTTTGAGACTTTGTTTGCTATCGCTAATCTTTTATGATGGGGGGGAAAACAACAGTTTAAACATGCGACAGATTCTCTGTCTGAGTGTGTGTGTGTGTGTGTGTGTGTGTGTGTGTCTGTGTCTGTGTGTGTGTGTGTGTGTGTGTCTGTGTGTGTCTGTCTGTCTGTCTGTTCGGTGTGTGTGTGTGTGTGTGTGTGTGTGTGTGTGTGTGTGTGTGTGTGTGCGCCAGACAATCTCTATATGTGCAGAGAGTGTGACAGACGCTGTGTGAGTGTGTGTGAAAGAGAGACAGAAAGGGAGAGAGGGAGGGAGGCAGGGAGCACATATGTGCAAAAGGACGTACCTCAGGCTCTGTTGGCTGGGACTGCAGGTGCTGGCGAATCATCAGCATGTCTTTCTCGATCTGCTGGATACGTGCCACCCGCCCCTATGAGATGGACAGACACACACACACACATTACTTACAGAGCAAACCACTAAATATTTCACCCGGACCCACTATTATGCTTACAGCGTTCATTTATTTCTCTCCTCATCGCAAGAATAATTTATCTACAGCTGCACTTACTGCAAAAACATGCGCATGACTGTGCATGGGGAAAGTCTACATCTTGTGGCTGATCATTTTTAATGCAGAGGTTTGTCTGATCTTTGTTTCATAAGGTTTAGCCTTTTCACCATGGCATCTCCTCCTTCGCCCCACAAAACAAGGACTTCCTGACCATACAGCAGCCACAAAGCTCTCATCTCTCTGTCTCTTCCCCCCCCCCCTTCTCCAGGGCCACGCTGGGAGGCAGCCCCTCACCTGAGCCCTCTTCTCCATGTCCTGGCATGTGCCCAGCTGCTGCTCCATGGCGGCTCGGATCTGCCGTGCTTCGTACTCCAGCTGTCTCCGGGTCATGTCTGTCTGCAGGGAGAACTGGACCAGAGAGGACAGCACCAGTCAGACTACGGGTTGAACCGGCTAAACACACAAAGATCGCAGCTCTACAAGAGCTCAAAATGTATGCATCAGCTCAATACACAATTCATAATTATAATACATTTCACAGCTCTACAAGAGCTAAAAATGTAAAATGCATCAACTTAATTTACACGTCATAATTATAATACATTTTGAGAGTCCAAATCGTACTTTAACTGCTTGTGCATAAAGTCCATCATTTATGTATGTCAATTCATAGCCATGCACATGCACACGACACACAGAAACTTACATTCTCAGTTAAGGGCAAACTGTCGATTCTTTTGGTAAGGTTTTGCAACTGGGCGTAATACCAGTCCTTTTCCTTCTCCTCCTTCTCCAGCTCAGCCATCAAGAGTGACCTGAGAGGGGTAGAATAACAAATGAGAAAACGAACCCCTATTCAATATCCAAGCCCAAACCCTCAGCCCAATAACCAATGAGAGCTCAAAATGCTTCCCAGTTATATTTACCTTTCCTTCTCCATCTCCTCCAGGTATCCAGCACTGTCTCTGCCCGCTGAGGGAGCTCCTCTCCTGGAGAAGGAGCCCATGGGGCTGGGGCTGGGGCTGCTGTCGGCGGAGCAGCCCGATCCAGAGGCCTGCATACCGGGCTTGGGCCGCAGCTTCACCCCGGGAAAGTTGCTCGGGTCCAGGCTCATCTCTGCACACCAGGACAGGGGTGAGGGGTGAAGGCCTGGCAGTTATGCAGCATTTTGGATTTAATTACACAGTGATTCAATGTAATCATACTGAACTATACATGAACTATAATATCAGCAAATTATCATTTTCACTTAACCTTAATCATGCATTATGACTGCAATTGACACATAAGCACCAAACATTGAATTTAGTGTTACTTGTTAATAATCACTAGTAGTACTAAGCAGTAGTACTTGTAGTAGTTAGCAGTAGTATTGGTAGTAGTTAGCAGTCGTAGCACTAGTAGTAGTTAGCAGTTGTAGTAGCTGTAGAGCAGAATGATAAATGCATGCCAGTAGTACTGGCGCCGCTTAAAAAATAAAAAATGCCAGGCTTTGAAACTAACTGTACCTTTGAGTCTCTCTAGGATTTCAATCTGTCCTTGGGAATCTGGGGTTTCTTCTTCAATGCTTCCTTGCAGATGCTTCAACACCTCCTGCATGACATGAGCACAACAGGGAGGAGACAAGAAAATAATGATTTATTTACATCCACTTCATACCATACCACACAACAGGATATGGCATACATGTGCCTCATAGGTCCCTAACCACACAAATAAAATATGATAACATATGGACAGGTAACAAAGGAAGTCAAGAAAAAAAAACACACTCAGACACACTCAACATACATTGAGGAATATAGGCTGCCGTCTCAGATAAGACATTTTCAGCCAGCCTTTGTAACCAAACACTTTTAAACCGTTTCAACAGAAGTCAGGAGAGAATCATATTTTTGGTTCCAGTTCCTGGCGAGCCGCTGGCTTGCGTGTGGCTGATCTGGAGAGCGGCGAGGAGCGACGAGGAGCATCGAGGCCTTTGAAGTCCCATCAAAAACAGCCTCGCTGACAAAAGCAAAAGCGCCTCTGAAGCCGAGATAGACGGCTTCCTGTGCCCCTTTAATCTCCAGAGCATGCTTTTGATCCTGCTCGGGAAGCAGACCCAATCTCCCTCGTCTCTCCTCCTCCTTCAGTTCTCTTTTGTGTCCCCAAACATGTTGTCAGGGTGTAGTGCAGTGCAGAACGACGCCCATCCATTCTTAATATAGCCCCCACCTACCTACGCATACTCCTAAGCATGCAAGTTTGCTTACACAACCACTGTTAGTACCCACATGCCTCAAATGTTTCTGTGGCTGTTGGTTTTCTTTCTTCTTGTCATTTGACAATAATCAACATGTCATAGACCAGCCGAGAATAACTGATAACAATGAAAAAAAAAAAATACAGCCTCAAAAACACTTAAGCATTGCTTATAAATCAACTCACAAGCTCATCTTTGACTTATAACTGCATCAAATCCCAGCATTCCTCAGTTCCGTAGTAACGAGATATGTCCCTGCTTCACACCATGCTCACACCATTCACCTATCCCTCAGACTTCACCTGACGATGAGAGGCAAAGACCGCTAAATAGGAGATGAGTTAAAAATAGAAACGCAGTCTGATTATTCACAGCACTACTTCACGCAAAGCCTATCCTCACTAATACAGGCGCACTTGTCGTGCTTACATTTTTTATCTCAATCTATTTTTCTTCAGATTCAGATCACATAGCCTAGGTCTAGCTCCAGAATGTTAAATTACAACTGTTTTAGGAGCACTGAGTGATGTTGAAAGCATTTTGTGTGATGCTAATATACTGGGCAATCTACCGTGACTGTAAACTAGCCACATTTCTGTACCACATCGAACTCAGCCTTTCAATGGAAGCCAGAGGCAAAACAAATCCTATAGGAAAGCCAATGTTGGCCTCCGACCAATCAAATCACCAAAAGAGAAATAGTCACCAAGGTAAGCTTATAGGGGACCATGACATCACCCCTGAGGCCGGGTGGTTCCCGCACAGCTCAGTGTTACGGTCAGTGATGTGCAATATTTGTAAGTGGGCTCTTAGAGATACATTATGGGGAGTGTTAGCTGAAAACGCACAATTACACAATGAAGGGGAAGAGACACAGTTTCCTCAACAGCAGATGGAAATTGTATCTGTGTGTGTGTGTGTGTGTGTGTGTGTCAGAAAGACTGTGTATTAGTGAGAGAGAGAGAGCTGAGAAAAACCAAAAGGAGAGAGGTGAGAGATTCTATTTATATTGATTTGAGGGACTGCCATAACAAGGATCACTTCTACCAAAATCAACACAGAAAAAAAAACTACAGACCACTGGTTACATGTATCTTTACGTCCGTATGCTCATGTTAGAGCTACCTCTCACAGGCGATCAGAGAAGGAGATCTCACCTAGATGATTTCAGAGGAGCCAGAGAGTATGTGCTGACGACGAGGAATCCATTTTGCGTAATCGCATACGAAGATACTTAATCAAATCCACCGTTCAGCCCCAACATGTAAACTTGCTGCAAACACACGAACACACACACACAGTGGTGTTGGAGACAGGATCTACATGGATCACTCTCTTCTGCAGAGAGGAAACACCAACTTCCTGTCAACACAGCTGCATGATTCATGAGCAGGCATATTGTGCCTTTCCACTGGCCATCCACATACACAATCAACCAGTCTGTCTCTCTCGCCTCCTAACACACACCCCTACAAGCGCACACACACACACACACACACGAGTCGTCTGTTTACCCCTCTGCATCATCATCATCTACACACACACACACACACACACACACACACACACACACACACACACACACACACACACACACACACACACACACAGTCCAGCTCACCGCTCTCATTGACACAGATGTAAACACAGACACATCCTTGCAGATCTCTCTTCCTCACACGGCCTTTGACCTTCTGTCTGAACATGCAGAGGTCAGGCGGGACATATGATGGAACATCAGTCTTAATATAGGCTTAAGCGTGGACCTCCACACTCATGCTTCCATCTGTGGCCCGCCTACTCCCAAAACCGGAACAACAGCTCCATTAATGTAGGGGTGGGGGGGGGTGGTAGGCATGTGACTACCCATCCCTCAAGTATCCTGAGTCACAACCCACAGCTGAACGTAGACTACATCATCATATTCATCATCTCCATTTATCACAATGATAAAATTCTGGTCATGATACCAGAACCATGTACAGACACTAAACAAAAAAGGAGATCAAAAATCCTAGCACAATAGTCTACAAATGGTCTAAAAAATGGGTAAACTATATTACCAAATGGCCAAATGAAAATGAAATGGCAGTCACACTGGCATCATCATATGGTATACAAGAAATGGAATGGAAACATCTTTTTGTAGATTAGATGTAGAGCGACTCCGAGCTCCTCTTTAGATATGATATGAATAAATACTGTATCAACTCGGTTGGCCCTCATGGTGCTTTGGTCTTTGTTGGAGTGGATCGATGAAAGGCTTTTATCGGTTCAGGTTGCTCAGGTTGCAGCCGGGTGGGGTAGGGTGGGGGGGCAGTTCTGCTCCGTCCACAGCCCTTCCGCAGAGCTGCACGAGTGTCCAGTTACAGACAGCTCTCAGGGGACTGCAGCAGAGCTCCAACTTCCCCCCTCTCTCTCTCTCACCTACACACACACACCGACCTCTACAACTACACAACGACACACGCCATCACTTTCTCTCATTCTGTCTCACTTCTTTCTCACACACACACACACACACACACACACACACACTATCACTTTGTCTCGCATGCACGCACAAACAATTAACACAGACACAATGTCTTTGATCTGACTCAACTGCCAACATGCATACACACTCTCACTCAAGTCAAAAAAGCACTCAAACTTACAAACACACACACACACACCTCTTAAAATGTCATACAATTCTGCCCTGGGTGGAAATCAATGCTTTAAAAGTCCTCTCCAGGGGGATCTCATTCTAATCCAGCGCATGTTTCATCTGACCAGACCCCCAGGGCTTGGGTGTGTGTGTGCAAGCATGTGTGTGCATGCGTGTGAGTGTGTGTGTGTGTGTGTTTGTGTGTGACACAGACTAAGGGGCCATGTCCTGCTTTTGTGCTCTCCTGCTATTTAAAGGATTTTAGAATGTCCTTGCAGTGTGGTGAAGAAAAAAAAAAAAAATAATTACATGACACACATGTGGAACACACCAAGGAGAAAAACAAGCACATTTAAAGCCCTCCAGACCACTCTCAAACAGCGAAAGGAGCCAACCTATTTTACACAACACAACAGTGGCCCAACACCCATAATACCCAAATTTAGAGATCAGTGAGTTTCCTCATAGTCAGACCCTATCAGGTTCAATTGTGACCCAAACTGGTTTGAAGGTCACCCTCCCTACAGTACAGTGCACTACTGAGAATGATCACCATGGAGGTTCAAAACAAGTCAGTCAGATGTTTTCAGAGCGCCAAATTTCCTGACATGACGTGCGTCAGAGGGAACGTGGCGGTTATCGAACCGATTGCTTGTGGAACATCGGGCATCAATGGCTGCGCTTGTTTTCCCAGTGGAAACCACCACGGAACACACAATGGGACCCTCTCCCAGGCCTCATGGACTGGACGTGGAGGTCGCATGTGTCACACACACAGACCCTGCATCTCAGACGCACAGGAGCCATGTGAGTTAGCCAATGCGCTCACTAAATCAGTCAATTAGTCAGGCCTTCATCACCATCCCCCCAGCATCACACAGCATTACACAAACCATCAACAAGGTTGGGCTGCTATGTAGAAGAGCGTACAACATACAGCACTGTGATCTTCAGTCACTTATCATAATAATTAAATTAAATTGTATTTATATAGCACCATAAAAAGGGCAAGAAAAAAAAACTCCCTGTTAAGTCAGGAAGGAACCTTAAGCAGAACCACGGTACATAAGGGGGGACCCATCTGCCTGAGGACGGCCGGGTGGAAATAGGAAGCTGTAATACAAATTTGATACATTCGGACAAGCAAGGTCAGTGAGCTGTGACCTCTGGGCCTAGTCTATATTATTGCTATGGTGTCTTGCATGCTGTTCCAACCAGCTATTATAAACACTAGACAGTAGATCCGTAAGGAAAATGGTGCTTATATCTACAGCCTACTATCCATCACAGGCAAGTGGACTTTTCAGCTTTGACCTCATCTGAAGTGAAACCCGGCAATTAAGTGGGAAGGGGGATGCCAACAGAGGGACGTGTTTGTGTTGTTGACATCCTGCCTGCAGCTGTTTGTGAGCGAGATGGAAAGGGAGAGAAAGAGAGAGAGAGAGAGAGAGAGAGAGAGAGAGGGAGAGAGAGAGAGAGAGGGTGAGTGTGTGAGAGAGAGAGTGAGAGTGTGTGTGTTGGGGAGAAGTGGGTGGGTTCAGGAAATGGCAGCAGGATGGAAGTCAGCCACATTCATCAGGCACAAAGGGAGGAAGGAAGCTTCTCAAAAATGAGCGCCACCATTCCCAGGGGGGAGACAATCAGACAGGAGAAGTCCCAACACTCCTTCAACCTCAAACAAAACAACCACTCAAAACACAACATAAGGAAGATCATTTCAATCAGGCTTTATCCACTACAAGCAATATAGTTATCTTGCCAAATGAAGAGCTCAAAGTGTCCAGTCAAACTCTAGGGACAAAAAAACGATTGAATTCAGCGAGCTGACACAGATCTGGCCCTTTTAAATGGCTTCACTGATGTCACTGCTGCCACCTCCACCAATCAGCACATGGGATTTGCTACCAGCAGAGGGCAGCAGAGCTCCCCAGTAACACGACCCCCATATCTGCCCAGTGATGGAGAAGAAAAGAGGAGAGGAGGGGAGGGGAGAAAGAAAAAAAAAGAAGTGTTATACAAAATGGTTGCTGGCTTGCCAGGTACACCAACCATCAAAGTAAAACTGAAAGATAAATATCGCACTACCATTACTTCAAAACATTACCTGCCAAAAAGGTAATGCGTTATGAGGCGATACAAATAAAAAAAACATAATAAATAATGGGTGGAACAAGCAATCAAATGCTAAAGCGTTTGTGCTTGTTTATAGGTCATCGCCACGGATATTCCACACGAAGATAGAGGGTGGCCTTCAGCTGCATCACTCCACTGTCTCATGACCGCTGCTCTGAGAGTGATGGGGAGCTGACCGCTAGTGTTAGCCTCATCTGGGTCACTTGGGATTGGCCCACATATGGTGGAGGAGGCCTCCAGCTAGTGTCCACACTGGAGTGAGCCTCAAACTAGACGTATCAACAGAATGCAAATGCTTACATACACGCCAAGTCACACTAAGATTAGATCTTGCACGGAAGATGCATGTCTGATTTACAGACCACAAGAAATATTGGCACACACAATGAACACAAGCGCAAAACCACAACATACTGTGTGTGTGTGTGTGTGTGTGTGGGGGTGTGTGTGTGTGTGTGTGTGTATGTCCACTAAAATCTAGCATCAAAATGCAGACTCAAAAAGACAGACCCGCACACTCTGCAAACATTGCTTAATGCTTGAAACTAGTTTGATCACCACTGACGAGTACAAAACTGCTTTGTCAAAGTCAGAATCAAGACAAATTACTTGTTTTAAGACTGGCCACACTAGTTTTAAGATATATTCAGGTTATTTTTTTTAAATAAAATCTTATTTTCCTATTCTGTTTGCAGATAACTTTACACACCATTTTATTTCTTTTTTTTTCTCGCTTTTGAAAGCTGATTTTTTTTGCAGTGCACGTTCACACATGCTCACACATACATGGAGCACACAATACACAAATGCCTTGTGCTGATTTCTGTGCTCCCTGCCAGGCCCTTGGTACCCCTGCTAGGCCCCTCAGCACATTAGCAGGCAGGAGGAGTGCTGTGGCTCCCAGGAGATGAGGCGGTAGCCAGAGTCAACGCAGCAGCCAGGGTCTGGCCAGCCCACGGAGCCCCTGGAGACCAGAGACACTGTTCCAGGGCCCCCTCGCTCGCACTCACTCCAACTCTGTGTCACGCTTTTCTCACACACTCTTGTTTCACACACTCATTTACAACTGCCACTTCACACTAATTGTTGTGAATACTACCTTTCACACCTTTACAACCAATGCCCCTCCCTCCTGCATCTGTTCCATCGGTTACAAATCTCTTCCCATTTCTTTTTTCTGTCCGCAATTCTCTCTCTCTCCAGCTCACTCACCGATTCCTATCGTTCTGGGGCCATCACATGCTCTCGGCCTGCCCCACCCCTTCAGATCCAGTCCTCCACCCTCCCTCCTCATTACCTAATTCTCCCCATGCTCTGGGTTTGTGTGCGTCTCCCTCTTCTTCCATATATTAGTGGGTAAGGGAGCAGCCCGCTGGTGAATGGTATCCTCTACAGAGCTGCTCCTGGGTGAATCACAGGCAGGAGCGTAAAATCAGCCCTTAATAATGCATGAAGACACTGCGGGCGGTCCTTCTGCGCGGTGCAGACGCGGTCATTTTAGGTTTCTGCAGCAGACAAGCGGCATCAGGCGCCCAAGCAAGCCCCAAGCAGCATACTATGCCATCTGAGGATCTTAAAGTGAGAGGGAAGCCAAGCTGCATGTTTAAGCAGAGAGACAAAAACACTCACTGATCATTCAAGATAATTTTGCCTAGCATATAGGCCTACTGTTTGTACACAATATTTTCTGTTAAGGTAAACAATTTTAAGTGATAATTCTGATATTACCCCTGAAACCCCCTTTTCTGCAAGATGTGCTGATCATTTTGCAGACATCATTAGTAAGATGGTATATTCATCATCACACAAGACCGCAGTCTCAACCACTAAAATCAGTCATCCATATTTGACAATAGATACAACATTTGCCATTTTGCTTAAAGATCATTCTGATGCCATTTTAGGTAAAAGATCTCTCCTCTGCATCCTGACTGCCGTCTCTGTACCGTGATTGGTTGCCGTGTGAACAGGCATCGCATGCATGCGCTTCCGCTTCAAAGCCTGGCCCCTAGCAACACCAATCCCACATCTCGACAACAGAGCGAATCGAACAAATCTCAACCTCACGAAAGGAGACAGAGGAGAAAAAAAGAACCTCTTAACTTCACGGAAGGAGCTGGAAAAAATGTCATTCTGATGCCGCCAGTGAGAACAAGGGGTTGTGCCAGGCCGCCACCACTGCAGCTGCAGCCCCCCCCAGCCTCCCCCCTCCAAATCCCTTCTCTCCCCCTCTGAAGGTTCGTCTTCCACCTCTGAGGGTGCTCAGCATCTCTCTAAGGGATGGGCTGACATCCCTCCCTTCATCTAAGGTGGCAGTGTTGTCTACCACACAGCACCATGGGGTTGCCTTCAAAAACCCTGAGCTGAACCCACCATGCCCCTGTGCCTCACTCTGCCTAAGACAACCTCCCGAAAGCTGCACATGTACACACACACACACACACACGCACAAAGGCACACACACAGGCACACAGACAGACACACACACACCTATGCAAGCCAAGCCAGCTAAATCCAGTGCCACATTGCCAAGCATGCAGCACGGCCGCCTGAACCCCAAACACACAGCTCTAAGAGACGAGAGAGAGCAGGAGTGCACACAGAATAAAGATGAAGGAGGTTTGTGTGTGTGTGTGTCCATTCAAAACAGCAAGCAAAGACAGAAATTAACAGATAAAAGGAAGGAATATGCCAAAAAAATGAAGACAGACTGGAGGAGAAAACAAATAAAAGGACAGAGTGATTCAGAGGGGCAGAGGATTTGGTGTTGGAGGATGGGTATGGGTAGAGATGAAGACGGGGGTGGGAGTGGGGGGCATATCTGAATGAGAGCGGCTGGTGTGAGCAAGAGGATGCCTGGAGCCATAGTGTGTGTGTGTGTGTGTGTGTGTGTGTGTGTGTGTGTGTGGTTTTGTGACAGGAGAGGGTGGAGGCGGTGGGTATCTGGTGAAGCCAGCCGGCGGTTATTTAAACATCACAGAGGAGAGAGAATTTCCGTCCCAGGCAGACGTTAATGGCCCCCCTCTCCACTAATCCACCTTACATCACAGCTCCCCCTTCTAATTTAGGTGAAGGCCACTCGCAGCATAGCATATCATAGCATAGCATATCATAGCAAACTACAAACATGCACACCATGCCAAGTGCTAATTAAACATGTGTTACTGTAGCCCAACACAGCAGCAAACACAAGTGACAATCTAGAGAGGCCACAGCTGCCAGCACTGCCTGTGCATAGACATGACATTTACAAAATATCATCCAGAAAGGCCTATGGTGGGATAGTCTATGATGACTGTAAGGCATTACAGTTGTAATTGTTTGTGATTCATGACCAAAAAAAATGACTTAGTGACAAGTAAGTGACATTCCACGATATCCAGGCACGAGACGTTTACAGCACACCATGAACAGCCGACATGGAAGCTATGTACTTTAATTAGGCTAGCGTTTCAAACACCATGATGCCGTCACACCAAACGTGTGTCTTCATTTGAGCCACACTATCACACAGCGTTCATTTCTCTCCAACTCACTTTCATATTAGATGCCTCCGTCTCCAGTTTGGTTAGGTGGTTGGAGTTGTCTTCTAGCTCCTGTCGCAGGTTGGAGTTCTCCATCTTCAAGGCCTCCACTTGCATTAGCAGCTGATCGTAAGACGCAGCAGCCATCTTGCACTACCTCCTGACCTGGGGGGAAGAAAACATTGATGGAACCTCAATATAAATATTGCTATGGTTACCAAAATTAGCGCACACAGGCTTTGCCTATGCCAATGCAGCTCTACAGCCTAATGAGAAGAGAAGATCACCACAACAATTTGAGTCGATTTAGAAATTGTGAACAAATGTTAATACAATTATTCTAATTCAAGAGTACTAGTTTCATAGGATGTGAAGTCACAGAGGCCAGAGAGCAGATCGATGAACATTCTACATTACATCCACCAAATTTAGAGCAAACAGATTTAGATCTCATGAAGCCAACTGATCATGTCTTCTCATAGGTCTGCTGACAGCCGGAAGGCTTCACGAGAACAGAAACTTAAGGAGTCAAATGACTGTCACATGAAGTAGGGCACCAACAGGATGGACAAACACTTAAATCATCCACAGCTCTGGGATAAGCATGGCATGTCTTGCTTCAGCACACTCTGGCCCACTCAGTCAACACAGAATTTCAACTTGCCAGGCCCCTAAATAATAAATGTCACAGCAGATTCACACAACCTTAGTTTGTGTTGGTTAAGTGAAACTGTTTTATTTTCTCCCCCAACCTTAATGTAACCACGCCTGAAGCAGAAATTTGACAGAACATGAAAAGAACGTCTAACCAAGAGCACTGAAGATGTTCCTCTAATGGCTCTTTCCCTCCACACCGCCAGCAGCTACCCGGCTCCCTGTTTCTGACGGTGAAAGTGGTTTTTCCTCTCTGCTACTTTCTGTCGCTCTGAGTCCTCGAGGAGTGTGTGGGACTCATATTTCATTAGACGGCAGGCCACTCAAACCCGGGATAGGCCGTGCCATTGCAGGGCGTCTGTGACTCACGTGTCTCCAAACCCAGAGACGACAACTCGCCTCCTCTTCTCTCCTTTTTCCCCCAGTCCTCTTCAAGGACCCAAACTGATCCAAGTGGAGCCAGGAGATGCCAGGGACCACATGAGGAAAACTCAGAGTGACAGAGGAGCACGGGACGCGAATCCGCTCGAGAAAATAGGAGCATTTATTTTTAGAAGCCTGCCCGGTCGCGTGGACAGAAAACTCGCTCACCCTGCCGTCAAGAAATCACCAGTGACATGAGACCAGAGGCTACTTGACGCTGTGTTCTCGTCTGTGACATCCTTTTGGAGCTCTGAATTCAACTCATTATTAGCCATGGACGTTGTTCTGTAAGTGGTTTAACAGTACCGAGGCCTAAATTATCAAAGAGGCTCTAAAATCAATGGCCAGAAAAAAACCTTTCATAGAACCAGGTTTGAAGGGAGGGTCGGGGGATGGGCTGGAGGCCTAAATTAGCCTATTAGTTTGTGAGCTTTGGTATCATTTATCAGAAAGTCTAAGACCAGGCTAACAAAAGAATGATTGACCTGGACTTGGTTATAAAAAAATTAATTAAAAAAACTCAATCTGGCACAGCTAATTTGACAGCATGATCCCAATCAATAATGCCCACCCCTCATCTGGGGTATGGTTAAGGGCTTGGGATCCAGAGCAGGCATACCATGGCTATAAAAGCAACGCCATGAGGGACACTGGGACTCACACGGATACAGGCTGTGGAGAGAGGGGAAGGAAGAGTGCTGGAAAGATTTGGAAAGGAATTGCGGAAATCTGATTAAACTGCCCTGGAGTGCCTTCCTCTGCGTGGCTTCTTCCCCCACAGATGGAGGCTGCTGCTTATGTCCACCATTATGCACCTATGCTCAATATGGCCCGCCATTTTCATGGTCATCTCACATTTGGGCTCTAAGCAAATTCTTCAGCCGGCGTTTTCAGTGGAAGTCTAGGGGTACTGTGCGCATAAAATGTAGGTTAAGGTTACAGACACTGTGCCACAGCACAGAAGCTACAGCAATGGCAAGCATGTTTGTGAGCATGTGCTAAATGTAGCTTCATCCAGTGAACAGATATGCCAGGTTCCACATAATTATATTAACAATAACATCAATCCATGCATATTCTCCCTATCACATTATCAATTAGGCCAGTGTGCATATAATTTCATCACAGCTAGGTTCAAAATCACGATGCATACAGCAGCCAATTCCATCCTGGCAAATCAATGCTTTTTTAACGACCACACACACAAACACACACACACACACACACACTTTGATCTCTGGTTGTTGAAAGAGCTGAATATAAAATACAATCGCAGCCTAGATGCTTGTGAACTGTTAACATGACCAGCGCAGAAAATGTGAACCACCCTAAAGAAGATAAAGATGAAGCAGCTTGAGCAATGCCATTGCCTACTGTCATCAATTAAAATGCTCTACATTTTGCCTCTGGCCAAAAAAAAAGGCTTGGGAGGTGGAGGGCGAAGATAAGAAGGAAGGGACTGACAGACAGACTGGCAGGGAGGAGGGGTGCCTTATGAATATTGCATTAAGGTTCCCAGAAATGGAAACACCAAAACCCTTTCTTTCCTCCCAAAACCTGGCATCTCGCCGCCATCACAACACAACAACTGCGAGAGATTTCTGTACTTGCTCTAAATGCTGTCGACTGCTTCTTCCACCATCCAGCACCAAAAAACCCCCATCATCTCCCATCGTGCTGCACAAGAAAAAGGGTGAGCTTTTGGTGTGGTCATGACTTTGCCAGTGCGGCAGTGTATGTGTGTGGAAGTGGGTGCTTTTCTACCTCACCCAGTTCTGCCCAAAGCCTGAAAAGCCCTGCAGTCAGCTGCTCCCAGGTCCACCACTGACCTTCCCAACTCCACAATGGCACAGTGGGCAGCTTTTCACCCCCTCCATTTACCCCCCTCTCCCAGAGCCCCTTCCACTCGACTACTCACGCAGGCACTAACGATCTCGTCCACCAGCCGACACAAAAGCACCGCCTCTCTCTCACCCCCCGCCCGTTACCCTCGGAGACGCTCACTCGGTCACCGTGGCCACCATGACACATCTGCTTTTGTCTGAGCATCACCGGCTAACAACCAGACAACCGTCAACCCGAAGACCAGCCCCTCTCCTGCCTCCATCTTTAACGAGGACATCAGCACTCTCATTTTGTCCCCCCTGTCTGCCTAACGCTTGCTTTAACCCCACAGCCTTCCACAACAGCTTTTCTTCTTCTTCTCGCCTTTGCACTGCTCCTTTGCAGCAACAATGCCGCCCTCTTTTTTGTGCAACCTTGACAAGTCTCACGAATGATGAAGCAAAAGAAAGAGAAGCCAGCGGATCCATGCACATCCCCCTCCTCTACACACACACACCCTCCCCATCTCTCTCCCTCTCTACTCTCCTCTCACCAGCCAACCATCAAAACAAAAGGCTTATCCGCAGCGCCTCTCCTTTCACACAAACACACCATTATTCTTCCCTTTCCCCAGACCGGCACCCTAATCCACACCCGAGACAAAGCACAAAAAACCTCTCGCCTTGGTTTTTAAGCATTTTTTTTTTACACGCAATGACAAAATAGAAGAGAGAGAAATCACACAGCCTACCCCATGACGGTACCAGTGACAGCCTCCATCCCATCTCCCCCTCAACCGTGTCAGTCGCAACAGCACATCCCTGCCTGCCTGGTCACATGACCAAGACAGCGGCCAATCAGAGGATGAGGAAGTCTGGCCGGTGGTGCAGTGGCTGACGCTGGCTGGCCTGCTTCCAAACCGGTACCCAGCTGCTTCCCCCGGCTCATTACTGCTCCAGGGGGGACTGGGGAGGTGGGAGATGGGACACAGAGGACCGGGTAGAAGCCCCCCTACTCCCCTTACTCTCAGACAGCATATAGATGAGGGGAGGGAGGTAGTGGTTGGGTGGAGGCAGCAGGTCAGAATGCTGGAAGGTCAGACCACCAACCGAGAGAGCTCAGAGATCAACACAACGCCAGAATTTCATATTCAAACTTAACGAGAACCCTCAACACACATGCCCAAAGGGGGAAAAATGACCTCACCCATAAAGTATAAAAAAAGGCTGGGGCAGACCGCCCCACCCTCTTTACTGACGCCGACCCTGGTAATCTTCACATGACCCACAATACCAAAGGCAAAACAAAGAAGAACATGATTTTTCCTGCAAGATCTTTTCCAACTTGATAAGACACAGTCACATAACCTTGTGACAGAAGCAGGAATAAATGTGGTGCTCAGCACAACCCTGACAGTCAGGAGTATATGGGTGTGATAATCAGCTGATTCATGAACACAAGTTAGGCAACACAAGTACACATGCCTTAAATCTTCCATGAATGCTTCACGTTGTTCTTTTATCCCATTTATCAGGCATCACCATCTAGACTTGTGCTCTCAACATAAAATGGACAGATATGTAAACCCAGGAAGTACTATCAATTCCTCAATAAATCATCGAAATAAAGCCGGTAAAAATAATTATTTGGTACTGTAAAATGCACACACAGTGCCTGTACATGATCATAATTTTCTAGTCTGTTATGTTTACCATTGAAATGGTCTGCCTCACTGCGTAATGCTTGCTTCAATACTTCCTTGTGGTTACTGCCAATGTTATTTGCTTACTGCAGTAAGGTCACGAAGAAATGCATAAGGCTGCAGCACCTTCATCGATCACCAGGTAGAGGAACAATGGTGACGCAGATGAAAACACCAGCTCATGGCAGCAAGCCCAAATAATTCAACAGAAATGCAGAAAAAGAAGTCAAGCTTTTAAACCTAAAGCAATATTTCAGCACACTGCCACTGTTCGTCTTTTTCTTTGGACATGACGTAGTCCTCTCCTAACATGAAAGTAAAGACCTGCATCATTTCAATATCCCCTGCAAGTGCCTGGTGTCGTCTCTCCCTCATATGCCGATCCCACTATCAAAATGAATTTGCTGAAGTTAAAAAAATCAACTTACCTACGAAAATGAAACCTAACTGTAAGACTGTAAAACTAAAAAACTTTGCTTTGACCACAGTCTGCTCTTTCATCATGGATGGGTCAATGCCATTCAAGGTGACTACTATATGGCAGGGGTATTCACAATGAATAAATCAGATTTTATACAATTCATTAGTCTCTCAACAAGGGAACTGAGGATGTCCCCCCACTTGCTCCTTCTCCCAGTGACTCATTAACAGGCCCAAAGAATTTTCCTAACTCAGTTAGGAATAAAACAGGGTTATGTGAAAGAGCTCTTGTTAAGGCTAAGCCTTGGCCTATATCATACACAGTCCTACTGCTGGTGATTCCCAAAGATGGGGGGTTTGAAAGGATGGCCTGTATCCGGGATGTCGAAATAGTGATTCTGGATGTTTTTGAATGCAAATTAGTTGGGGGGGTAGGTTGAAAGCCTTTGGCAGGGACTCTTGTTGGCCAGTTCAGCATCGCTCCCTGTGCCTCTTCTCACACATTCTCCTAACTGGTGGGAAAGCTGGGGACTGAAACTTGGTTCAAGAAAAGAGAGCAGCGAAAGAAGCCAAAATAGGTGGCAAAGATCCATTAAATATAATTTAGATATAAAACCCAGGGACTGCTTTAGATGGAGCACTTTTGGAGAATAGCCTACTACATTATTAGATGTTATATTAATAGCAAGTTATAGTCTACTGCTATGAGTTATCGGTATGATGATGGACACCGACAAAGATTTGTGACATATCATATACCCTGAACACAAGGCTATTGAGGATATTAAAGTATCACAAGGGCATACATACCCTGAGGTCTCAAATACCCCACCAAGAATGACCAGATTTAGATCCACTATATAATTCACTATATAATGCTACTTCCTAGCATGTTATACCTGACCATGACAGGGCACTCAGAACGTTTTGGGGTTTTGAATGGATACAGAATATTATGGTCTGTTTCAACAGTGACACATAGGCCCAGTGCTACCTTGGAACATGGGGCATGAAGCACACAGAAGAAAAGTTCACTAAGAACATCACCTTTATCAACTCATCCTTCATAAATAATCTACCAGGTTTTCAATTTTGTGAAACAAAAAAGGAACCAGACAACAAGAGTGGCCATTAGATGACTGCATAGGCCTATCTGTCTTTTTATACTGGTTGAGTCAGTGTGGGTCTGTTCTCTCTATCTAAGGGCTTTTTTTATATATAAATCCCTGTGCACTATACTGACAAGCCAAACTATGGATGATTACTGACAGGATGTTTGATAATGGAAGAATTTCCATTTTCACAGTGAACTGTCTCTAAATCAACAAGCAACAAGCAACAAAAAAGTCTGCCAGTATTTCCCAGAGACGCATGGTTTTCTTGTTGTAACATGTTAAAATATAGGAATGGCTTGTGGTATTAAGATGACTCAGTCATCTATTGAGAAGCTTTCCGACTTCTCAGACAGCATTTTAACACCTGGGCCTGAAACTAACTCAGCAAGCAAAGCAACAGAGAATTTAAGAAGTCACAGAAGATAACAATAACAGCACACCTAATGCTGAATTATTATTATTTTTTTTTTTAGGATATCTTAAACCATCACATCCAAAAATCTGATTTGAAAAAATCTGAACAAATTCAAAATCTATCAAAACAAAGACTGCGAGTGACATATTTCCATCGACTAGGAAAGCACACAGTTTCTGATATTTTTCCTCGAAAAAGGTTCACTTCCTCCTCCCAATTCCAAATATCCAACTCCAAAGCTAAAATGTTAGTTCAGCATACAAAACTTGATCCAATCCTGCTTATCCACAAACAGCTTTGAGTGTGTCTGCTCTCCAGTAGAGGACTTATTCCACGACCTACTTAAGCTGAGACAATGTCCTGGCATTTCCTCCTTACTTAACGGGACTTCATCACCCGTCCAAGAGCTGGACAAGGGGAGAGATAAGAACTGTCACACACAGTCTACCTGCAGCTGAACTTATCCAAAATAAGACCACTGCCAAGGACTAATCATTGTCGCTGCACAAGTCGTCTTAACCTCACTAACCGAGATACTAAGAGATTAAGTAAGCGAGCACCTTCTGTGCCTTAGCAGCTGCCCAACACTGAATCACAGTTTCTTCACTGCCAAATCTAGAGAGTTTAGCCTACATCTAAAGAAGGTCAATTCTGTTTGCCTTAGAAGAAGACCATCTCAAGTAAAAACACTTACACATGGAAAGGTAGGTATACCCTGGTGCTATAGCCTTTTGTCCAACCCAAATGGTACTTGCCATTCAAACGTCTTGCAATACAAAGTTTAAACAAACAGACAGCACAATTCAGCCCAAATAAGGCAGATTTCCCTACGCGGTTTAAGTAGTTTCAACAACAACGCAAGTCAGCATCTGAGACTCTTGTTCCCAACTTGTAAATACTATCTGCCTTCAAAGCACAGCCAAATAGATGGCAAAATAGTCTCGTCTAGTCTAATTATTGCACATGAATAAGAATTAGCTACTGTTGTAAAGATAGGGGTTTTTAATAGGATACTGTTAGTTTGGAAGGTGTTAGCAGTTCACGATAGTATGTATTCACGTTGATACAAAAGTTGAGAATAATGATGCTTAGCGAGCTAACAGTAACTGTAAATGGTTACACTGTTACCCAAATCCTCTACTCATTTTGCACAGAAAACGTTCTATACTATGAGGAGATAGTGAGAACAATATCAGCTTGAGTCCTGAACTTATAACAGGCCTATTATTCTCACAACCATCGACCCTATTGTTGGGGTGAGAAAGGGAGCATGGTACTACGTTCACTTATGTTCAGTGACAACACTGGCTTGCTTGCTAGTTAGCCAGTTAGCTAACGTCAATGTTCAAGTTTCCCCAACCACAAACATGGGAAGCTGGCCAAAGTAGCGTCCCTAGGACTGTCTGCGTTCCAGATATAGCTGCTGCTGGATGTGCTAACTTACCCGCTTTGCTGGATAACTTAACGCCAGCTCAGTGCCACACCACTGTCCTTAAAATAGTGTAACTGGGCATGTTATTATACCAGAAGTGATCATTTTTGGTTTGCGAGACGAATATGTCTACCCACTGTCTTGTAAACAAGGGGGTAGCCTAAACGGGGCTAGCTTGCTATCGGACTTTCCTAGTAGTAGCTTGCTCGATTGCTAACCACTGTAACATTAGGTAAATTCTTACCTGCACAAAACATTCGCCTTCCTCTCCAAGTTGATCCGACTATTACTCTTGGGGGGTCGCTGACCAGTGGTAAACTTCACTGGTCGTAAGGACTAAGAAGGCATATACCTCCCTTAAAACTTAATCAGCTCTTGAAGATGCGAACAAACTTTTTCTTTTGTGTCCGATTTTTTTCTCCCTCGGACAGCGTCTACCTCCCCGTTACGCCATGTTGTGTGTTCCGTAGGCTCGCGCGCATGCTTGATCCTCATATGCGGAAGCTGCGTCCAACAGCGCAGGTCGCGCGCGCACTACCACAGGCAATATGACCACATTGCAATATCAACGCTTGTTCCTCACATTACTAGCGCACAAAAAGTCAAAATTATCACGTTAACTAAATATATATATATATATAGAGAGAGCTAGATAGATAGATAGATATAGATAGATAGATAGATAGATAGATAGATAGATATATATATATATATATATATATATATATAGAGAGAGAGAGAGAGAGAGAGAGAGAGAGAGAGATAGATAGATATATATAGAGAGAGAGATAGATAGATAGATAGATAGATAGATAGATAGATAGATAGATAGATAGATAGATAGATATAGCCTAGCTATAACTGTGCAAATTAAATGTAGAATGTGCATTGTGCATTACCACTCAGAGGATAGGCTAGGTCCTCTCTCCTGGCATAGAGTGGAATCATTCTATATTGTTCTCGGGCAGGAATGATTTCCTGTAGCAGTCCCTGTTAGGAGCCAGTAGGTTATGCAGGGATTCTGATGTTGTTGTCAATTATGTTGAACAGTTTGTGCAACATCCCTCTCCAGAGCAATCCCCAGCACAGAGCCAGCCTTCTTTAGCAGCTTGTTCAGTTTCTACTGGCTCAGACTTATGCTGCTGCCCCAACAAATGGGTGCAAAGAAAATTGAACTTGCAACAACAGACTGGTAAAAAAAAATATATACAGCCGCGGAAAAAATTAAGAGACCACTTCAAAATTATCAGTTTCTCTGGTTTTACTATTTATTGGTATGTGTTAAAGTAAAATGTACATTTTAGTTTTATTCTATAACCTACTGGCAACATTCCTACCAAATTTCAAATAAAAATATTGTCATTTAGATCATTTATTTGCAGAAAAATGACAATTGGTCAAAATAGCAAAAATGATGCAGTGTCTTCAGATCTCGAATAATGCAAAGAAAACAAGCTCATAGTCATTTTTAAACTACACAATACTAATGCTTTAACTTAGGAAGAGTTCAGAAATCAATATTTGGTGGAATAACCTTGATTTAAAATCACAACTTTCATGTGTCTTGGCATGCTCTCCACCAGTCTTTCACATTGCCGTTGGGTGACTTTATGCTACTCCTGGCGCAATAATTCAAGCAGCTCAGCTTCTTTTCATGGCTTGTGACCATCCATCTTCCTCTTGATCACATTTCAGAGGTTTTTTTATGGGATTCAGGTCTCGAAATTGGGCTGGCCATGACAGGGTCCTGATCTGGTGGTACTCCATCCACACATTTGCTGGCCTGGCTGTGTGGCATGGAGCATTGCCCTGCTGGAAAAAACACTTCTCAGAGTTGGGGAACATTGTCAGAGCAAAAGGAAGCAAGTTTTTCTCCCGGGACAACGTTGTACTTTGCCTGGCTGAGGTTTGTAAAAGACCATAAGAATTGAAAAAGCGGACTGGAGGGTCTTCTAAGTTCGTCTTCTCTGATGAGTCCAATTTCACAGTAGGTGCAAGACTCTGTGGCTTGTAGCCTCTCCAGGTCTCCGTCTAACCATCAGACGTCCATGTGTTGGGCAAAGCTAAAAATTGGACTCAGAGAAGATGAACTTAGAAGATGACCTCCAGTCCGCTTTGGTTCAATCCTTATGGTCTTTTACAAACCTCAGCCAGGCAAAGTACAACGTTGTCCCGGCAGAAAAACTTGCTTCCTTTTGCTCTGACAATGTTCCTCAACTCTGAGAAGTGTTTTTTCCAGCAGGGCAATGATCCATGCCACACAGCCAGGCCGGTAAAGGTGTGGATGGAGTACCACCAGATCAGGACCCTGTCATGGCCAGCCCAATTTCGAGACCTGAATCCCATAAAAAAACCTCTGAAATGTGATCAAGAGGAAGATGGATGGTCACAAGCCATGAAAAGAAGCCGAGCTGCTTGAATTATTGCGCCAGGAGTAGCATAAAGTCACCCAACGGCAATGAGAAAGACTGGTGGAGAGCATGCCAAGACACATGAAAGTTGTGATTTTAAATCAAGGTTATTCCACCAAATATTGATTTCTGAACTCTTCCTAAGTTAAAGCATTAGTATTGTGTAGTTTAAAAATGAATATGAGCTTGTTTTCTTTGCATTATTCGAGATCTGAAGACACTGCATCATTTTTGCTATTTTGACCAATTGTCATTTTTCTGCAAATAAATGATCTAAATGACAATATTTTTATTTGAAATTTGGTAGGAATGTTGCCAGTAGGTTATAGAATAAAACAAAAATGTACATTTTACTTTAACACGTACCAATAAATAGTAAAACCAGAGAAACTGATAATTTTGAAGTGGTCTCTTAATTTTTTCCGCGGCTGTATATATGCAACTTATTGCTGCACATCTAAGCTTCCCCAAGAAGTAGCCTAGAGTCTGCTCTGTCCCTTCCAGTAGCCTCAGTGTTGAACTAGCTACAATTAAAAACAAGACTAATAATGACAATAATACCTAACTATTATGGTGTTATTTGTGGTTGTTACTAATATTTGGTCCTGTTTATACAACCTGCAGACTATAGGCAATGTTTTCCATTATTCATAACAGCAACGGGTAAGAAGAGTGCACTCACTTGTTTCATTATTGAGAATACTGCAGATCGCAGACAATTTTCATCTTAATTTTTTTGTAGGCTTGCTTCAGCCTGCTCTGGACCATTTCAGGCAATGCTCGGGGGCATGCACAAGGGGCTTAGGGAATCCAAAACTGAGCAGAGTAAAGGACGTCTTACGGTTTACTAATATAGGCTATTTTACTGATAACACATGTAGGCTATAAGGTCACTTTAACCCCTCTGCTGTTCTGACTGAATTACCTCCGTGTATACATTTCTGAGTGACCAATATAAGTCTGAACACCAGAGGTCAGTACAAAACCAGAAAAAAAAATCTATTTGAATTTGGGTGAGTTTAGAGGAGATGTCAAGGTCTGAAGGAACGCAGACATTGATGCAGTTTTCGTCACCGGTGTGTGAGTCATTCATTGAAAAAGGTTTAAAATAATAGAGAAACAGAGAGAGAGAAAGTTCGGATACCGTAAAACTGAGAAGAGGACGAAGCGCGCATCCTATTTTTTTCCCGACAGGTGGCAGGAACGTCGCGTGGTGCTACGGGTCCGGTTTGGGGAGATGGTAAGGGCGGAGTCACTGGACTGAAGGATCTACTGTGGTGGAGACACCGTCACACCGAGCCAGCTCCCTAGCAACGCACAGTGCACTGCCGGATAGATACACCAACTCTGCGTTCCTCTTGCCAAAACGCTCTAGAGATGTGTGACTTTTTCTCTTTTCAGAGGACATCTTAAATGCAAAAGATAGGAATTATTTTGGAAATAGTATAGCCTCTGAAGGATTTGGGGGGTTCGGGAAGCGTGAAGAATAAAAGTTGCCTTTAAGAAGTGGATGAAAACGCACAATCGATGTGCCAACTGGACGTAGGGCTATATCAAGCACAAAAGTAGTCGTAACATGTGGACAAAACTTGTTTGTAGACACGTCCATCCCAAATGAAGACATCGTGGGTGAAGAACTGTGACAAAGACGGCTAATATTTCGACCACAACTAAGGTGATGCATAGACATTGAAAAAGCTGATGAATTTGCTTCATAACTGACTATCTTTCTGAAGGGTTTCAATAAATGCGATGTTATGCCAAAATCCAGGTCGTATTGCATTGATAAACATTTGCCTACTCTTGCTAACTGGGCGTGTGGTTCTGTAGTGATTCCTGTTATGCACGTGTATAATTAATGAATTAGTATGTCTTAATCTGTATGCAAAGTCTTTAAACCCGCAAAATCCATGTTGTAGGAGCTGAGACATCTGCAAGTTGTGTGAGGCTCGCTTGTCAAACCCGGAGAGATGAGTTGCTTCTGTGCAGTCCAAGAGGAGTTTTATTGCGAAGTGCTCCTCTTGGACGAAACTAAACTTGCGTTGACCACTCAGCAACAAGGAATCAAGGTAAAACACTGGTTTTTCCCTTTCTGTTTGTCAATTTGTTTCAATCCACTCATTAAGTTAAACCCACAGGGTGTGTGATGCCCTGTTGATGTACGATTGATTGTGTATTGAGAAGTGATTGTGGGAAAACTTGAGGCAATTTCGCAAATAACTAACTGGAATTGTATCAATCCGATTATCCGATTTAATGAAATTACGAAGATTATATGTTGTTTTTCTCACATACACGCAAGACGAATTTGGCCCTTGTGGCCATATAACTGAGTAATACACAATCTTTATGTAAGTCTCGAAAGCCACTGTAGGCTACACTTCGTTACTCTTTACTCTAACTTCTCCCAAATATTCCTCTGAGTAGAAAGTGGCATTACAGTAACTCTCCAAGTGGATACCATGACCTTACCTCAGAGGCACCGAATACATGGTTAGAATTCTTCCTCGTGTGTGGAACAAAGACTGAATGTATCAATATCAGAAGTGTCTCTTCTCTCGTTTCTCCTCCTCGGGGCCGCGTGGAGTCCTGTCAGCGTGACGCATACTGAATACAATAGACTACTGATTTGACTTAAGCTCCTTTACTTGGACGTTGGATTGCTTTTTCTCCAATTAATCGAAAGGTTGTAAATCTCGCGATTGAAGAATGATTGTGAAAGAGGTGGTGGTGAGAGTACAGTGAGTGCCATGGATGGTGATGGAATAGGCTTGCAAAAGAGGGTGTTCCCTGAATCCTCTAGGGATTTGTTTTATGCATTTTCAACATCCATTTGCATACATAGTCAAAGACACGCTCACACTAATGGGCACCATACAGATTATTTATAAACACACCCTTTGTTTATACACACACGCACACACACACCAACACAAAGGGGGAAAACCTCTGAGATTCTTCGTTGTGAGGCATTGTGCCCCTAGTACTGCAGGCGGGAGAGATCAAGTTGCTCATCTGTTTTTAATGGTTACAGAGGAGACCGTGGCAGTGCAGGTGGGCCACTGGGCCACTTCTGAGCTCAGGGCAGCTCCATGCCAATTGAGGGTGTGTGGCTGAGGTTGTGAGAGACAAGCTACTACAAGGTGTTCTTCACTCTTTCTTTTTAGGGTGTTCTTCAACTTGGTCGTTTGAAGAGTCTAAGACAAGCTAAACACCTTGTAGGCATTACTGATTTCATCTTTAAAGATGCTCCCACTAGAATACAGTACCCAAGTACAACATGTTTAAGAACAAACGTCCATCTGCTTAACAAGAACACACGTTTCAAAATCTGAGCCTATCTGATGGTCAGACAAGCAGACATAAATCTTGCTGTTAAAATTGTCTAATGGATGTTGTGTTCTCTTATCTGTATAATCACTGTGATAGTTTCTGTGGAACTTAAACATCAATGAAATGCATTTTTTTATATAAAACAACAACCAGGGTTCCACCACATAGATTTTAGAGGTGTAACCCCATGTGTCATTCAAAGAAATTAACGGCCAAGGGGAATGCAACGTCAGCTGGTACAGTAGGAGGGATTTCAGAGGGCATTAGAATTTTCCCAGGAGTTCTTACAGTTGTTGGGTGAAGTTGAATAAACAAGTGAGAATTAATCCCGCTTGTGATCTTATTTGCACTGCCTGCTTCAGTGCCAATTAGATAAGATTTAGTGCTTTAATGACGCAACACGTCTTTGGTGCTTATTGGCTGAGAGGTGCTGCAACCTCAGCCAGAACCTCTGACATACAGAAGTTGGAAATAAACAGATGAAAAGGACATTGAATGTGCTTGGGATTGTTGTTCTTTGTCCAGCGGTGAAGCAGAGGTCATGGGGTTAAAAACATTTGAATAGGGCGTATAGATGTCTCTAGGGAAACACTTTTTAAATTCCTCTCTTTTTCTTTGTGTCTGTTTTAAGACAGGAAGTGACATGAAAAGAGGCATACCTCAGAGTGTAACCTTGGTGATTTTTTTCACTCCTGACAGAGCAGTACAGCTGTCCCCCTCCAAACACATGACACACCCACACAGCCACACACACATACACTCACACCCACACCAACATCCACACACACATACCCTTTTTGTTCTGTTTTATTCCAGCTCCAGCATGTCTTTCATCAGTAGGTTCAGATATAGAGGGTCCAAGAAAATGGGCTCCAGGATCCCTATTGTTTGTTTCTTCCGTTTGATGGACATTAGTACTGTTTGTCATTGTACCAACAGTGATGAGCAAATGGGGAATTTGGGAGTATGTGGTCACAAGTAGCAGAAGAGGAGGCTATCTAACTCCTACACACACATGCACACCCACACAAATACACAAACACACACTCTTTCACACACACACACACACACACACACACACACACACACACACACACACACACACACACACACACACACACACACACACACACAAAGGCTCCATTGAGTTTTCCCACAGGGCTGTGTGGGATTTTGCATGATTGAACAGAAATGCTCACGTGTTTGGACGGCCACAACAAGATGACCCAAAGATATTGGCTCTGACTGGGAGTGTATGTGTGTGTTGGTGTGAGTGTGTATACTGTATGTGTGTGTTGGGGTCAGTGAGTGTGTCAGTATTTTTGTAAAGTCTACAGAGACTCTGGCCTCTTGACTCTCTAATAATTAACAACACAAATGTCAGTGGATTTGTTTGCCGTGTGCATATCTGTGCGTGTGTGTGTGTGTATCTGTGCGTGTGTGAGTATCTGTGTGCGTGTGTGTGTGCACACTTGACAGCCTGTGCCCCAGCACCATGATTTGTTTCCTTGTGAGTTCTCAGGTCTCTCTTACTGCCATAACTCAGTCCTTACCACAGGTTGGTCGTCTTCAGAGAGAGGGGCGAAGCACAGAGAATGAGTATGGAATTCATCCCAGTGCTAAGATCTTCCTGCATGAGGCCTTCAGCACATAGCTTAGGGGAAGAGAGAAGTGGCAGAGAGAGAGAGAGAGAGAACTTGGTTCAGGGTCAGAGTCATAAAATAGTCAGTTCTAACCCACTGCTTTACTCCAGGCACCTGGATCCAGATTTCTTCTCAGTTTGTCTTCCCATCTCTAATCAAAATTCAATTCAATTCAGTTCAGTTAAATTTTATTTATATAGCGCCAAAACAATATTATAGTCTCAAGTTCACTTTACAGAGCCCTGGGCCTGAAACCCCCATTGAAGCTGCTGAATACAACAAACACAAATACAACAATCTTTAGAGACCCCAAACCGCAAATTGTGCTATGAAATAAATGTATTGTATTTTGTATTACAGAGGAGACCCTCGAGAGAGTCTGTTTTTATTTTAGGCAGCTATTTTGCAGTGTACAGTGGTTCTATGTACAGTATTCCAATAAACATGGACACACAACCACAGCAGTTTTAACCATTAACCTTTTGTCCACTTCCTTGTCAAGCAGTTAAAGCAAGATTCTTATCGAGGAAACAAACAAATATAAGTAGACGGTCAACTGGTGGGTTTGTTTTCAAGTCCAAAAGCTAGCCAAAGTTCAAACATTCTTTTCTGAAGAGTATGAGTCAGTCTGTAATGGGTATAATGTGGTAGTTTGCAGGTGTGCAGGTATGTGAGGTATGCTTTTGTGGGGTCAACCACGGTGTCAGGGAACGAGACAGACACTTTATGTCAGCTGGTGACCATCTGCATGGGCATGTGCGGTTGTACAAACTGTTTCAGTCTTTATGTATATAAGACAAAGCTTCTAAAATAGTGCAATCAAATATTGCTGATAAAATACACCAAGTTAAATTTGTACTCTAAACAGGAGTTGTGAAAAAAAGCACTGTTTCATTTGATTTGAGAAATAGTGAAATATCTGGAAAAAACGGCAAGTGTAATTTCAAGCATCTGGTTAAGTAGCCACTGCCTTTGCTGTGATGTCATCAGGGTGTGGTGATGAGGAGTGTAATGAGAAGGTGAACATAGAGGAAAATTAGGGGATTAAAGATTACAGATTACCGTTCAGCCCCAAATCTCTTTACTCTCTCGCTTTCTCTCCTCGCTCCTCCCATTCTCTTACCACCCCTCATTTCTCCCTCTCATTTTCCTGAATCCTGTCCTTAAAAACTTTTTCGCAGCTCCCCCTCTCTTTCCAGCTCCTCCTATCTTTCTAACTCTATTCACACTCTTTCCAGCTTCTCCGTCTATGTGTCCCTCCCACGCTCATCCAAACCTTTTCTCTCTTCTCACTCTACTCCTGATCCCACTCCCCTCTCTTTCTCACTCTCTCTCGCCCCACCCCACCCCACCTCTCTTCTTGAGTGGGGCTGAGGGCAGTGTTGGGTTTGGGTGTGTGCCTACGGCTGGCTGCCCGCAAGCGCTGGCCGCGCACACAAAGGGCCAGGAATCCCGCTGCAGTGAGGGTGTGATGGGGTGGAAAGGATCGCCCATGACGGCACGTTAAAGGCTTCACGGTCATCAGCTCTCACTCAGCTGTGGCCCCTCCTTCTTCATCCACCCATTTATCATTTATTAAACAACCTTTAGTTATCCACATACCCTCAAATGGACTTTTACATCAGTAACATTTTGTATGTGTTTTTATTGACAGTGTGTGTTGGTCACCATGCACCACAAGTGTTTTTTCAGTCATGTCATGTTTTGACCCAGTCATAAATCCAGGGGCAAAAAAGGTCACCGGACTTTGTCTTGCAGTGTATGCCGGAGTCCATTCATGTGTGAGTGTTTGTGTGTGTGAGTGTGTCTTTGTGTGTGTATGTGTGTGAGTGTGTGTGTGTGTGTGTGTGGGGGGGGGGTGTACGAGAGAGAGAGAGAGAGGGTGTGTGTGTGCTTGAGAGAGAGAGAGAGAGACAGACAGACAGGGAGAGGGAGAGATTTAAGAGTTTGGTTTGAAGGACCTGCTGGAGACAGGCACTACATTCCCCAGACCTGCCTTTGTAACAGATCACAGAGGATTAGTTGTGTACTCCCTGAGAATATCTCTGCTCTCATACCCCAGGAAATACCAACTACCTGTCATCATGAAAACAAACACCACTTGTCTTCCATCAGAGCTGTCTCTGCCTTGACTCAGTTTACCACTTTGCTCTGAGAGGGAGAGACTGGAGGTGAGTTAACAGACAGTGGACCTTAGAGAGAAAGAGTCTTAATTGTCCTCCCACTCGTAAAACTTGAGCTATTGAATCAACCTACGGTATGTACATATAAACACATCAGAATTTTTATTGAATGTGACTGAAACCATTAGCTCTCCTGTGGTGTCAGACCACCCCTATACCAGCACCAAATATCAAAACACATCAGGCAATTAGTTCACATGTGAATTATTCACTAATGCTAGTTTTAAATGCCACTTTTATTACAGCCATTCCGTGGCCTTTTGGGCCTCTCATGTAATCCATTCAGAGTGTTATTGATCTGCCAAAACAAGGTTATTTATAGGTCCCCTCACTTCCTTAATGAACAGTCTGTTGGCATCACCAGCAACTTTATGAAAATCAGATTCCAAATGACTGCCATACACAATCATATCACGCTGAAACGATCATTAATTTCCCTGTGCAGGATGTGTTCATAAAAGGTTATTGATGGAGGGGCTGTGGGGAGGTGTGCACAGTGTTACTCGCTCCCTCCGGAGCTTGAACTGGATGGAGAGGGGCTTTAGCGGGACTCGATAGGGGGATGGGATAAAGAATACTGCAATAATCTCTGCATGGCTGGCTGTCTTTAGGGATGTAATCTTCCCTTTCAAAGGCTGGCATTAACATTGATTACACTGTTGTGATACGCGGCACATTCTTTAAATGCACACGCATGGCGCGACTTACCGCCTCCACATTCCACTCTTATTTCCTACCGAATATCCTTTCCTTTTTCTTTTCACCCCTCTGATCAGGGCTTTTGTTTTGAAAAACGGAATGCCATGAGTCAAAACCACAAACCGCAGTTTTATCAACAAATCTAGCAAGTTCTGGGAGAAATCTCTCAGTAGTAGCTGTGAGTGATTTTCTCATTAGGGAGCAATTAGCAGCCAGACAGCTTGATTGAACACTCCAATATTGTGCACACCAAATAAAACACCAAATCCATATGCATCTATAATGTATTGGTGCTGTAGGACCCCCAGTGAGCCCTTACAAGTTGCTGAATTCATGCTCGGTCAAAATACGGATGTTTTATCGTGAACAGAATGCTGTGCAGAGACCAGAAAGGCACAGTGTCTGCTGCATGGCATTACATCCATGTCTAGACTTTACTAGACTTTACTCAGCCATCTTACCGGTATGTATGTCAGTGCCTCTGCAAGGAGTTTATACACCACTTCTTTTTGAGATTTATGAATGTGAATATTTTCAGATCCGTCTTTTATATTCGTCAAGATCAGCAATCTCTGTCTTATGTTGTATGTTATGTTACGTTGGTGACGTCATCACTAATGGCCTCTATAATGGTTCCTCTCTGTTCTGTTAAAGGTACAATATGTCAAAGACATTTTTCTTCTGACTGGCACTTAGACCATGAAACATTAGAAGCCCCCACTCATCAGTGCATTAGTGAAATGGCTATGAAATATTAATTTCCCAAGTGCAGTTTTCTACTCCAAACCCAGAGCTCAACAGCGACGCATGGCTAAATGGTTTCTGCCACTGGTAGATTTTGACCGATATGATACTTACACAAGGTCACTTTCTATTTAAATGTATCTGGGAGAGAAGTTTTTTCATTGTTTTGGCTCAAAGTCAGCATTCTGCTTCTATTTATGCCCGCTCCTCCAGGCTTTGGGTTGATGTATTTTCCCAGCGCGTGAGTGTGCATTTTTTTGTTATCTGTGAAATGTGTGTACCCTGGGCGCTGAGTGGATTTGTATTGCAGCCCGCCTCTCTCTTTGATTCAGGCATCCGTGGAGTACATCTCTCCTCTGAACCATAAAGCGAAGTTGTTTTTATATAAATTACAGCGTGGCCCCGCGGCTGGTTTGATTCAGTTCCGTGAGTGAGCGCCTTCGGGGAGGAGGTTGTCCGCTTCAGCCAGCCTTTTGTCTGTCCTTGCCTGTGGCCCAAGTGGAAATAATGTGCCCAGGTTTACATCTCATGCCTCAGAATGGGGCTGATTTTTGTTGTGTGGTCATACATGTTTCTCCCTTAAGCCGTGTGAGTCCCTGATCCCAGCTCTACTTCTACATTGCTATGCTGACAGAATTCTTGCTGAAGCAGTAATGTAAGTCATTATTGAAAACGTCTCTCTTGTACCATTTAAGCCCTTAAATTCTGCAGTTCAAGACGAGGGTTGAGGTTAGGGCCTCAGCAATTTTTTCTCAGTAATTACGAAAAAATGTGTCCGTTATGAATAAATCAACGTCAACAAAGCAATCAGTCAGCAAGTGGTTGTTTTAATTGGTTAATTGCTGTCAGAGAATTACCACTTGGATGTTCAGGTGCAAACAGCAGCTTTAATGGTAGAAAGGGAGAGTGCGTGTGGCTCGACACAGACAGTGCCTTCAGACAGATGGGCTGTGTCAGAAACCTGGCCTCCCTTTGTCCCTGCTTATTTCATTATGGGGAGACCCTAGTAAACCGGAGGCTCATTTAGTCGGGGGGGGGGGGGGATGAGGTCCCACATTGTGAGAGTTTATCGCTATGTAACTATAGCAACTGGAAGCATCTGGGTTGGAAGCTCGATGGGCGACTGAAGCATCTGGATGAGTCTCCTCTGGTGCTGCAGGGAGATGAAGGGAACCGTGGAGGAATAAGGCCAGCGTGAAATATAACCTGCTCTCCTCCTCCTCCTCCTTCTCCCTGGAGGGAGCGGTGCCACTGAAGAGGCGCTGGAGGTGCTTTGTGTGTGTTCGCTATCTGTTTTACAGAAACACCACGTCCTTCAAGCCCTTTGTTTCAGAACGGGATGAGAGGGGCGGGAAAGGTTTCCGTGGTGATGATGTGAAGGTTCCATCTGGGACGAGGGGGGCTGTCGACTGATATGGACCCCCAAAGCCCCAGATGGTTGATGTGCTTTGGCCGGAGAGAGCTTCTGGGTTTTATCCAGCGCATCATATCATCCCGCCCATATGCACGCAACACACAGGCCACACTGAGTCATACACAACCATGTCCTCTTGCCTGCTTGCCTGTCCACCCACATACACATACACACACACACAGACACATACACACACACACACAAACACACACACACACACACACACACACACACACACACACACACACACACACACACACACAGCGCAGCAACAGCAGCAGCAGCCATCATCAGGCTAGAAAACTCAGAGTGCAGCAGATGGCCAGATCGTCATGTGATGACCCTGTTGCCATGGGGACAGAGAGGGCATGTCAGGGGGAGTAATACGTCTCAAAGAACAGCAAGCACTTTCACTCCCCTACCCCAAAAACATTTAAAAAGACGCACACACACAGAGAAACATGCACATAAGTGCATTCACATGGAAAAAATACACATGTACAGACTCACACTCATATGTAGAGGCACACATAGACATGCAAAGATGCACACAAAGAAATGTATATTTATACAGTCACACTCAAATGCAAATTAAAACTCTCTTTCACTTGAGTGTAGACAGACAGACACACTCACACAAACTAACACACACACACACAAATACATAGAGGAATGTTGTAAAATGTGTCATTCCTTTATCTTAGATGCCACTCTAGGGGGTAATCCTGAAGATCTTCACACACTTATTATAGTGCTCCCATTAGTCCCCATGGCTGCGGCTCATTGGCCTGAAGGCCAGGGGCTATAAATCAATAGGAATCCATCTTAGTTCTCACAAGTCAATATTGATATAGTGTGCGGGCCAATAGTGAATAGCGTAATTGTCCTAATGGGAAATGAGATTTGAACAGTGTAATAAACTTTGGCCACATGGGCAACGATGCTTTTGATTAGCTCTTTTCAATTATGCCCAAATCTATTCTACAGGAGCACTCATTGGCACACTTTATATACTAGACGATTTGTGTTTGAATACGAGCCAAGTCTGGTTAATTTACCAATTTCCCTTTTGCAAACCCTTAGGTTAGAATATTCATCACACTGCAGCAGTTGCGTTTGTGTAATTAAATAATGTCTAATCGATATGGTATCAAAATGTCATCATAAACATATATAAATAATAAAAGATACACTAATAAAAATACACTACAGAGACTACAGAGTAGACTTAGAATGTCTGAGGTGATAGCCATTGGGGATGTCAAGAGGTAAGTAGAGCTCTGGACTCCATTAGAAGAGACGTTTCCTCTTCATGTTATGTTTCCTGGTGTTATTCTTGCAAACCCACCCTGACCAGCTCAGAAGCCTTATCAGTGGGGGTGATAGGAGAGGAATGTGGAGAGCATGTTCTTGGGAGGAGTAGCCCTTCAAGGGAACGCGCCCAGACACTGCCAACTAGACCCAAAGGTGCTCACGTTCCCCTGTCTCTCCAGTATCTTGTGTGCGCTCATACCAACGGTGTTACGTAGGTGGGGTTTCTCCGTATCTGAGACTGGCACCGCTGGAGGCAGCTTCAGACTGAGTCACCTGAGGGGATTTTTCTGGAGGCGGTCACAACAAAGAATATACTACCACTCAGTAGGCAACAGAGTGTGTGTGCGTGTGCGTGTGCGTGTGCGTGTGCGTGTGCGTGTGCGTGTGCGTGTGCGTGTGCGTGTGCGTGTGCGTGTGCGTGTGTGTGTGTGTGTGTGAGTCATGCCAATAAACTTCTTGAATTGAACTGAATTGACAGTTGACAAGAACAGAGGCAGAGAGAGATTCAAGGTTTTTTTTAGAAACAGGATGTTTCTTTCTAATCTCTCTTCTCCAGCTGCCTTTATCTGACACATTCACAATATCAACACATCATCCATAAACTTGTTGTCCCCTCTTCCTCTCTCTTCCTCTCTCTCCCCCCCTGCTCTGATGCTCTAGCAGCTGCTCCCTGTCTCTCTAGGGGTCTGGGCAGACACCTGACCTGATTAGGTGATTGGTGTTTGTCAGAGGACACAGTCTTTCTCACTGATTGTCCTTTTGGTTTTAGCTTGTCAGGACACCATCAGCCGAGATTGTGTCTCCCAATCCCAGACATCATCCACCACATTAAACGCCACATTACACATTACATGTGTCACGCTTGTCCCCAGTATTAATGCTCCTCTAATGAGTGGGGCCTTTTTATATCATTTTAGCACCAGGATTCTGTTTAATCTGTACAAACAAAGGCTAATGTTAACAAAGGTTGAAGGACAATATATTCACTATCACCAGTACTGGCAAAACATAAAGCAGTTGTTCAGGCTGAATCTTTCACTCTGACATATGGGGATATGTAAAAGTGTGAAACCTGTGAAACCGTTTTAAAGTAAAGCAAAAGTAGTGAATAAATCCCAGTCAAATGTGACCCAAACGAGTGTGTGCAGATACAAGGGATACACTGTAGGTAGCTTTAGCTGAGTTGCATCAGGAGGACAGCACAGGACGTAACACAGCCTGGCTCCAGGTTACCCACAGACCTCAGGGAGTAGTAGCCCCCCACCCCCAGATCCTTCTGCGTGATTCCAGAGTGTAACCTGAACCTCACTAACTCTGATGGCCACCCTGTTTATAGGCTTTTGGAGGAGCCGAGTGCGTGTGAACCTGCGCGGCGAAGGCAAGCCCCCTCAGGGTAGTGGCGAGCTCAGCGGAGGTCAGGTTTCCATCAGAGGCTTTTCGGAGAGGTTCCTGTCACGCTTTCAGCCGTGTGTCATGCCAGTGTCAGCTGTCAGCGCTTGTAGCACCTATTCAGCACAATTATGTCATTCTCCCTTTAGCCACACAATTTTGAAGGGGTGGAGGGGGGGGGGGGGGGGTGCTAATGTTTGTAGGCTTGTGAGAGAATTGTAAGCCTGAAGCTTTGTACTTGCCACAGTGAATGAACCTGGTTTACTCAGCGTTGTCTAGAAGGCAGCAATAATGTGAACGATAACACAACAAGCAAGACCAAGACAGTTAAAACATATGCTTCCAGAATGATGCCTGTTTTAGGCCTCACCTGGTTAAGCAGACACATTCTGCAGCTGAATCCAGGGTTCCAAAGATAGCTGCCACATCTCTTTCTCCTGCAGCCTGACGTTGGAGTCATATTGCCCGAACGCAAAGCCGATCCCTTCTCCCTCGGCATCCTGCACCAATGCCCACTCCAAGCGGGTGGCTCCTGCACGCCGCAGTAGGAGTCACCTGAAAAGGCGCCTCTTTCACGTCTCTGCCGCGCCACTCTAATGACATGTGGGCCGGCTCCTGGTGCGGAGGCGAGCAGCGCTTAGCAGCACCAGAATATGAGCGGACGTGCCCGTAGCTTTCCCCTAGCCTAGTTAGTGCCTATAGACTTGGGCACAGTGCTCTGAGAGAGAGGAATCTGGGGACACAGGGCAAAGGACAGTTCTGGAGTTGTGGGCCGACGTGAGGGAGGGATGGGGGTTGGCACTCGCTGGCACAGCAACGTACGAGACTAAGAAAATGTTTCATCATAGAAACACGTCTTCAACGGATCTCATGTCACGGGTGGGTGAAAAGGTCAGGTCCACATGCAAGTGAAAAGAAACTGTCAAACGGAATAAACTATCAAGAGCACGCTTCGTGACACATTGCTCAGTCGTCCGTCCCTCTCGGCCTCTTTTGCTTAATGTAGTCGCTGCCCTCACCATAGCCAAGACAGAGCAGGATCATCGGTGGTGTGCTGTTTAGACAAGATGTGCATGCAAGGGAAAAATTGAAGGGTATTTGCTCTGCCTTGTAACTGAAAATCCTGTGTTCTACTACAAGTCCCATGCATCTCTGCTTAATGTGTTTTAGAGACTCCCACTGCTTCATCCAGATGGAAGTATTTGGTTCTGTTACCAAGACGAAATGCCTCAATAGTTCTGCCTCTTCCTGTCAATTGGATTTGTGCCTAGCTTGTTTTATTACTCTGTCACTCAGCACTCAGGTGCATAGTGCCTGCCATAATTATCATCCAGGCCTCACCCGAAAGCTCTCCTGAAGATCATTCCCTGTTTTTACATTTCCCAACCATTTTAAAAGATGGGCGGCTCTTTGTGACATGATTAACGAGGTGCGGAAAGATGAGCCCAATTCACTGCCATTTAAATTAAGATGTTTCAACACGGCATCCTTTCCCCTTCTGCTAGTGTTATGATAAGGATCAGAGAGGCTTATGTTCGATGAATTAAAAGTTTCCCTCTACCACTGACCTGTGTGAACATTGTCAGTCACGGCACACTTGTTATCACCGAGGAACTCAAAGAAGCCATACCTCGCACACCAACTGGGGGAATAAGAAGAGAAAAAATGTGTCCCTCTCTGCAGTGGATGACAGTAGATCTATCATCCCCTTTAATCAAGCTTAGGGTGGAAGGGTCAGAACAGTCCAGATGAAAACTGCAGAGACTGCAATCATGTCACAGGCCAAAGAGGGAAGGCTCTATCACTGACACAATCGTTTTCCCTATAACCAGTCTGCCTGTCTCAGTACGTGGCAGCAATTCTAAGGAAGTCTCTCACTCAATTCATAATCACTCATTGGTTTGAAGAGATTCATCATTTAAGTGTCTTCATTTGATTTTACCTGTTTACAGGTACATCAAGTTTTCACCTATGAATACCTTTCTTGCTGTAGCAAAGAATTATTTGTATTCTGTGTGGTTTTACATGAAACCCTCTCTTGGCAGAAATAGTTCTTCAATAGATTAACTTACCTTAAATGCTAACAACCAAAAGTGTTCTTCAGCTCAATGCAGTGCACCACAAGCTGAAGAGGCTCAGAGTTCAACGTTCAACAGGAATTCAGCCCTTAAAGGTTTTTCTGTAAGGAAAATAACCAGACTGTGTAATACACTGAAAGTGAGAGTGAGGTGTGTACTCTGCATGTATGCTCGTGCCACAGCAGGTACAAATCACAGTGTGTGTGTGTGTGTGTGTGTGTGTGTGTGTGTGTGTGTGTGTGTGTGTGTGTGTGTGTGTGTGTGTGTGTGTGTGTGTGTGTGTGTGTGTGTGTGTGTGTGTGTGTGTGTGGCTCATTTGATGTCTGGTTTTGTGGTGAAGCACTAAATGCTGTATACAGTAACATAGCTTATCACAAAGCCACAGATTGCATTCCCTGGCTGCCAAGTCCAAACAGATACACAGAAGTCTGTCTGCATCTGCCAAGGGCAAGCTTCGTTGTACACCTGAAAGAGAACTCACTTTTTCACTCGAGAGAGTGTGGACTCCCTCTCTCTGGAGCTGTGTGGTGTTAATTGAAAGCAAGAGGAAGCTGACAGAAAGATATGTATGTGCAGAGTGCATGGCAATTTTCTCCTTGGGCGTAGAGTTTTATCACAAGAGTGACAACCAGAGTGATCATAGAGATGTGGTTGGGATGTCAGATCCTATCAATGTCAAGTACACTGCGCCTTCCCCGCTTCCTCTATCCTGTGTCCTGGAGCAATACTCCGGTTAACTGAGGGATCTGTTCATATTCAGGCAGCACAATTAGGTGCTGGAACCCCGTTCCCTGACGGGATTGGGTTTAAGATCTTAAAATGTGAAACGTCCTCAGTGTTCCACCTGACTGAAAAATTCTGAACAAGGTTGCACAGTGATTGACGGGTGGTGCAGGATTGTGATGTAATAAATGTTTAAAACTATGTATAGCCTGAGGACTTATGGGTGCCATACACGCTCACGGCTTATCTAAAATAAGGTTTTTATTTTGTACTATATTGTGTAAGTAGTTTATCAGAGGCTGATCTGTTGCTTATATTTATTATGTTCCTTACAACATTTAAAAAAAGGATTTTAGCATTACGCCGTTGAAGAGTGGCAGTTGTCTGTATTTAAGTATTTCAATTGTCCTTCATTCAATTTGGCACATCAGTGAAATGCTAAGCTGCCCCAATGTGTATTTGTTTAACTTGTCCTCATCCCAATATGATGCAAAATGTTCCAGCACATTCATGTTGCCGTTGCCGTTTGTTTGTAGACAGTAATGACACTGATGTCTCCCCCATTCTCCATCTCTGTCCCATAGAAGTCCACCAAGGGGTCTGTGGTTCTGGATGTGGTGCTCAGCCATGTGAACCTGGCAGAGACTGACTACTTTGGCCTGCGCTACTGTGACCGGAGCCACCAAACGGTGAGTCCCACAAAAAGCATAAATCTTTTTTACGCCTTTTTTAAGGACCCAAGATTTTTATAGACCCAAGTTATGAAGAGCATTATCATAGCGTTACATTATGACAGTGTTATAATAGACCACATGAAATGTTGTGGATAAGGAATCGTACTTGAGGGGCATCAGCGTATTTGAGTGTTTTTTTTTATGATAGTATTTTACGATAACAGTGAAACCTCTCTCTTCACCTTGGACACATCCAGCATAGATCCCAATCTTGAGCAGTCATGTCAGTTCTGTTCATTAGTGCCTCTATTGCGTTAGGGCACCATGGGAACCATGCCTGCACTCTTCCCGCCCTGTGAGCAGAGGAAGCATCAAGCTCAATACTGCAGTAATTACCTCAAAGAGAGTGATGGTGCTGTGATGCGCACTGACAATCTGACAGGGAAAAGGGGACTGCCGACTAAATTATGACAGCGGATTTGATGTGTTGGATGGATTTTTGAGAAAAGCTCTTTTTTTGGCCAGAGATGATGTAGAGCAGGGGGTCATTGCCGCTCTCCCTCTTAGCAGAAGGTGCTTTGGGAGGATGCAAGAATATAATTACATTTGCCTCTGGGCTCAATTTGGGATGGGAGGTTGGGATGGGATGAGGCAATCTACAGCCCCACATAACAGCAGAGCCGTGATATCCCAGCATCCCCCACTCCCTCTGACGGTAACACAGATGGGCGTAGTCTGAAGCAGAACCTTCTGGGGCTTGTCGGCTCTGTTTGGATTTATGGCAGAGATGACACTCACTGTAAAGGACTAAGAGGAGACGGGAAGGGAACAGCACTTAAAGGAAAATGGGTCCGTAGCAACAAAAGAGAGATGGAACAGTATGCATTCATGTCTCACAGATGAAAAAAATCACACCTCATTTTTCAACAGTGAATGGGTCTGATAGATGACATCACCTACGGTGTTACGCATGCTCATCTCTATTTTCTTTATGATTCACCACTATAATAAGGATCACATTAGAATCAAATGTCAAAGCTGTGGTTTACCCTTTTAAAAGCTCAGACCATCTATATCAAGTCCATTTTACATGTATCTGCGAGCAAAAGCTTTTGTTCAAAGTAACTCAAAAATGAGGTCAAGCAGCTGAGAAAACTATACTCTTTTGTTGCAAGAACAGTTCTAACTGAACTGTTTTGCCAGATATGAATGTAACACAGTTTGCCACAGTAACAGTGTATAATGCATTTGAATTCATAAAGTAGTGTGAATCTTGATCGATAGACACCCTGCAAATCGCTCTGCCGTTGTTTTTCAGGCCCACTCCAAACCTTTATAGTCTTATCATACTGCTCATCATACTTTAAACGCTCACTCTCCCCTCATCCTCCTCTCAGTCAGCACAAGGATGTCAATAAAATAATATCATCTGTGCCTTTATCGTGTTTGTGTTGAGCGGGTTTAAAATACCCTCAAGGTAATCTCTGCTCCTCCCCATGACACTCTCCTCTGAGCGCTTTGGCACAGAGCATGAATGGAGCACTTGTAAATTGAGGTCTTTGTTTCTGTAGTTGAGTTATAGTGCACTATAAATTCTTCAACACTGCTGATGAAGCAATCCCTATCGTAGGCCTGCTATTTCCCCCTCCAGATGTTTGTCCATCTGTGACAATGTGTGGGTCTGATGAGAAGGACTGAAAGCGAGTGAAAAAAAAATGATGCTTTTGGACAAACAAAAAAAAAGCAGTTATCAACTTTAACAGTGAAGATGGTTTCATAGTCCTGTAAAAGAATCAGCTTCTTTTGTTCCTTGTTGAGATCTAGGTGGTGTCTAGTAGGTGTTCTCTAACCTCTTGCCCCTATTTGCATTAATTTGCATTGTCTAGATCTAGAACACCAGCTGCACCGCTGTGATTATGGCAAATTAGATAAGATCCAGCAATTCAATTAAATTATTCTAATCGAGTCATGACCAGCCGTAATCACCCTCCCTGTAGACCAGTATTAGTCAGCACTCTAAACCCTATGTGGAGGGTCTCCAGAGAGGAATTGAATCCCACAAACACACATGTCCCAGTATTTCACTGGCCACACTTACATTTACATTTAGTCATTTAGCAGACGCTTTTATCCAAAGCGACTTACAAGGACATTGCATTTATACATCAGGAGCAGTTTAGGGGTTCAGTGTCTTGCTCAAGGACACTTACACACTTGGTAAGGAGGATTGGGGAATCGAACTAGCCACCTTCCAATTACTAAACGACTCCTCTACCCCCTGTACCACTGTCGCCCCCTAACTTGCCTAAAAGTTGTTCTAAACTTCAGTTTTCTCCATTGTTGTATAGTAGTTCATCCTAGGATTATCTTGCAGAGCTAAGAAGTGCTAGCTACAACAAGTTATGAGCTCTTTGGCTTGTCCTTACAGGAAAAAGCTTCCATGAACCTCCATGAGCCTTAAAAGCTTAATCAGGATTAGCTATTTTAGATTTAAATTGAAGGGTTCTTCAAACATATAGAAGTACTCCTGTAAGTAGAACTGACGGCACAAGAGAGGACTCCGGTAAAACTCTGTAACTGAATAATTACTGCAGCGCCTCAAAGCGTTGCAGACAGCCACCCACAATCTGCAAGAGTCTTGTTTTTCACAAGCATCTCCACGGTTGACTTTCCTTCCCTTTGTTCAGTTCTTGAAAATACAAAACACATGAATTGCATTTTAAACAGCACTTTGAGCCAAAGACATGCATGAGGAAGTATGCCTTTTAATTTATGACAGAAATATGCAGAACCTAGGTGCCAACTCAGCTTCTCCCCTCCAGTCAGACAAGACAGGGGAGAGAGAAGGGGGAGATAGAGTGAGAGAGAGAGAGAGAGAGAGAGAAAAAAAAACAGAGAGAGAGAGAAAGAGAGTGAGCAGGAGAGAAGGAGAGGCTCTGAATCTTGATTGTGTGTGGCATGCCTTTGAGAAGTCTGTGGATTCTTTAATGTTTGCATACGTAATGTTAGCAGGATGTCAGCATCCTGTTTGTGTTGGTTATTAAAAGTGCAGGAAAAGGAAAACAGCACAGTGAGTTGTTGTTGTTGTTGTTTTGTTGTTGCTGTTTGTTTGTTTGCAAGAGGGAGCAACACCACAGGCCCTGCCGCATCTGTTAGCAGGGAAACGTTTCTGTGAAATATACAACATCCGATTTTAAATTTAGCTTTCCTCTCTACTGTGCTGTGGGAGGAGCAGAGGAACCTCCAGCAGGCAACACAGAATTCACTCAAAGCTGTCATGGTGGTGCAGGGTTTTTTTTTCTACATGTGAATACTTGAGCTTAGTTGCGATGATTATGGCAACATTATTATCACTGACTCCCTCCCCAGAGGGAGGCAAATGGTATTTAAAGCTGACTAGTTTCTCCTGGTGTGTAGGAGGGGCAGGCTAGTGGCCTGAAGTTATTATCTCTGATAGCACAAGGGGAAATGGAGAAACTGTCAAGTTTTGGGGGATGAACGTCACAAATGATTCCTGTCGTCAAAATTGGGGTTCGTGGAGGATCATTGTCATAACTTCTTTGTCTGTGAAAGACCATGGAATTGAGAAATTCCATGATCCCATTCATTGTAAACTATGACAACTGTTAGAAGGAGCAGGCATTGTAAAGTTATGTCTCTGAGACATTGCACAGGCAAACTGGCACACTTCAACACTTCACATTTTTCACCAATCACATTACCCCAGAGAAGGAAACTACATGTATTACAAGCTAGTGGGAAATGTCTTTCTTTTTTTTTTTGTCTTTTACTGGGCCACATGCTGTGACCTGTTAAAGCTCCATGTTTTATGGATGCCAAATGTAATGACTCTCGCACAAAATTTGGAGCAGGCCCATCATAGGAAGTAGAGAAGAAGGAGGAGGAGGAGGAGGGGGCTGTTTAATGGGCCACACATTATTGTGACTGTGAGCATGGCTGCACCTACCCGTTCTCCACCAGGGATTAGGCTACTGAAGGAAATAAAAGGCCTTGTCTCCTCCTCCACCCGCACTGGCGGAGCCTGTCGGGAGAAGAGGTTTATGGGCTGCATTGCACCTGTTGTATTGCTATGTAAATCTCCTCACAATGCTTGCCCAGTGCCAGTAGTTTAAGCGTTTTGATGATTATTTGTGTTTCTTTGTGTTTTATAGTACTGGCTGGATTCCTCTAAAACGCTGGCTGAACATAAAGACCTAATTACAAGTAAGTAAGAACTACCCTCTTTTGGCTACATTTTTAGTGGGGCTTTATTATTAGATCCTTCAATTTTATTTGAAATGTTTGATGGCGTGATAGATCGATGAATGGATGGATGGATGGATATATAGATGGATGGGTGGATGGATATTAGGTTAGAAAGCAGTAACTAGTAACATGTGTCTGTTCCTCTTGCTACAGCAGGGCCTCCCTATACTCTTTACTTTGGTGTCAAGTTTTATGCTGAAGACCCCTGCAAACTCAAGGAGGAGATCACCAGGTGTGTGTTTCACTTAAACAGTCAGGTTATTACACACAGTGGTCAGGAGCTGTTGTGTTATGTACTGTATATAAAGCATATGTTGTAGTGTATAACGCATGTTCGGTAACAATAGGCTTCTACGTTAGATTTGGTCTGTCAGCTTTTGCTTTTTGCCCGTGTGTGTGTGTGTGTGTGTGTGTATGAGACCTTTCATGTGCCGTTTCTTTTCCCCTTCAGATACCAGTTCTTCCTCCAGGTGAAACAGGATGTCCTGCAAGGCCGCCTCCCCTGCCCCTTAGACGTCAGCACTCAGCTATCTGCCCTCGCCATTCAGGGTAAGAGCCTACCAGCGTTAACGCACACTGCCATCTACCAAGGTCGTACTCTGTACATATTAAGAATGAGATGATGCCATGTAAGAAGGACATTATTATAGGTGGTAAACAGTATACATTTTGTTTTTGAGATATTACATTTTCTGGTCTTTACGCTAGTTGAGTGATTGATATGCATGTAGGGATTTCAGTGATTGTTGAGAAAGTGCCCTTGAATGCACTTTTGCAAATAAAAACATGATACATTTACAATATACAATTATGTCTATGAAAGTGTGACCCAGCAACCTCTGAAACTTCTGCCATGTGCTGTTTGTGTGTGTGTGTGTGTGTGTGTGTTTGTGTGTGTGTGTGTGTGTGTGTGTGTGTGTGTGTGTGTGTGTGTGTGTGTGTGTGTGTGTGTGTGTTTGTGCGTTCACTCACCCCATAGCTGAACTGGGAGACTACGACCCCTACAAGCACCTGGCAGGTTACGTGTCGGAGTACCGCTTCGTCCCTGACCAGAAGAAGGAGCTGGAAGACGCTGTGGAGCAAGTACACAAAACTATAACGTAAGAAAGAAAAACCTTCTGCTCCGCTCGTTTTCTGACGATCCCTAATCCCTAATCTCACTCCAGCGACAGATTACAGATTAGGGCTGCTGCTGAAACAAGCCCCGGGAGACGTGCCGCTGTCTAGCTGTCTACATTCACCTCTCCTTCTCCAGTCAGGACAGTAACACATAACTCCACTTTCACATATGAAGCAGTGCCTCTCTCCTACAGTAAAAGAAAGTCTGCTCTCTACCATCAAAATTACATTAGACAGATGCATATTTCACTTTGCCCTACACATCTGTCGACCCACTGTGCATTAGCAGTGGACCATTAAGGATGAGCAGGACCAGGAGTGCACATGGTGCCTTCACAGCCTTTATGTGGAGATCTCTCTGTAGATTAAGGGCTAAGATGGATCCTCTGAGCCATGGGAATACTGCACTGACTCGGGAATACTGTGTAAAGATAATACGGATTCTTTCCCCCTGGCTGCACTCCACACCTTTGTAATGGGAGACGTCAGGCGAGCTCTCTTGAAAGGATCTTGTCAGGCGCTGGCGGCTTTGTCCTGGGCCGTCTCCCTCACCTGTCTGGCACACTTCTGAGTGAGGCGCAGGGACGGGGACAGGGACGGGGACGGGCCTCAGAAGAGACAGGACTGACAAGCAGGAAGTAGGGCAGAGAGTGAGAGGGGGAGAGAAACAGAGAAAGTAGAGAAGTAGAGAAACAGAGACGGGGAACGAAGGAGTCGAAGTGAGAGATAGCGAGAGAGAGAGAGTGACAGGGAAAAGGAGCATGAGAGCAAGAGAGGGAGTGAATGATCTGAAAGAATACTCCTGTTTTTCGGAGGCTGGTTGCACTCCTTAAGTAATGATTAACACAATTCAGTAGTTTCAGTAGACATCTCAGACCTGATGTTTTAGATTCCCTTTCATGCTCAGCGTCTGAAATTTGATAGTGTACACCTCATGCCTGAAGCTACAGATGAACCGCAGAACTGTCCGCAACTTACTGAAAGTCATCTGTCATTTACTTTTCAGATCAAGCATCTTTTTCAGCTTTTGGGATACATACACCCACCACTAATGAGTTATGCAGGTTAAACATAATAGTTAGAAATGCCCTTTTAGTTCTCAACTTGCTGCATTTTTTTAAGCACATTATCACATCCATAAGACATCAGAGTAATCAGTAAAATAGCCCAATGTTTCGCTGACCGTGTCAATATGTCAAGCTCATTTTCCTTTCTTCTCACTCGTCTCTGTCCAGTTAAGTCACAAGTGTGTCTGATTTGAGTCATTACCTAAGTGTTTCCATCCACCCTTCTATCCACTCCCGGGCTCAGAGTCATTACTTGAATGTATGTCACTGCCCTGGTATGAAGTCTGAAACCTGCCTCAGGATTGCTTCATTAGTTAAACTCACATGTGGAGGTGCCAGTGATGTCATGGAGAGAGCTGTCCTGGAACTGATTGGGGATCAGCTGGAATAGCTTCATACTTCTGCCAGCTCCCCTCAAAACACTCTCTCACTCAGGGATGGAGGGGTTGATGGATGGGAAAGGCTGTGAAGGAGTGGATAGGTGCCTGTTTTTTAAATTAGGGGGACCAGGCCAGAACGGTTGAGTCAGGGAGGGGATCACCGCACAAATTGGAAATGCTAGCAAGACAGGAGAGAGAGGGAAAGGAGGGGGATGAGACAGAGAGCATCCTAGGATGACAGACACGTGGATGGATTGGGTTGGTGTGTGTGGTGATGTGGGGTCTGAATGTTTCATACGAGGAAAGCATGGTGAGGCAGCAGAAAAACAGATAGATATGAAAGGTGCCAAGCTCACAGAAGCCAAGATGGATGGCAGAGTGAGGGGAGGGACACAGATAGGCTAGATGAGGAAAAAAAGCCAGTGAGAACGAGGAATGGTCACTGTATATGTTCTTTATGGGTGATTGTAAGATTCATGATCAAGCAGCTGCTGTGACCACCAGAAGTTGGCCAGCAGAATATCCAAAATGGTAATCTTATCATGGTCACAAAGGAAAGGTCCCCACACTGGATGTGCACAGACACCAGGAAGCAAACTGAGGTGTGAGTGACTGCAATTAATCATAGTATGGGAATGGGGGAGGCCATTGAGAACCATCTCAGTCAGAGAAACGTGATGTTACTGGCATCAGGAACCAGAGCCTCAGATCTGTGCTTTGCCTTGTTGTGTACCTTGTCACCATCACCTCTCTACGTTGTTTCCTCTCCCTCCACTGGCCTATCAGGATAGAAGGGATAAACCAACAGACAGCTGATCTCTGCTCCTCACGGAGCTTGTGAGCATTTTCAATATGTCGCTAATGTAGGTTACAGAATCAGGAAGGTGTCCCGCCCCAGATGTTACCACTGATTGTAACTGTACAGAGCTGAACAGAAACACCTTCAGGCTTTGAATCCGAGCCGGCCGGATTCATCCCCAGACCATCACTGGTTTGCAGCCTCACAGCCAGTATCGTTTTACACTCAGACTCCGTCTCCCACCGAGCTCAGCCTCTGGCTCCAGGAGATCTGCAGCCTCTCCAGGGACCATCATAAATAACCCGCCAGCGCTCACACTCCTCTCGTCTCTTCGTCTGTTACAGGACGCCTCGCAATCATCTCTTTCCCCGGCACTCCTGCGCAGGCAGCCGTCTGCAGGGAGTTGGTAATGGAAGTGGGGAAACGAGTGAATAATGGTTGTTTGTTGTTGTTTTCTCCTATAGGGAAGGGCAGAGGATAGATGGATCAGGATAGGAGGAGGAAGAGGAGGAATGCAATGCGTACCTAGAGATGCTTAACTGCATGCTGATCTGTAATTTTTGCCACAGAGCGCGCAGCTGTCTGTCATGTTTATAAAAAAAAAACGACACACATTTGTGTCACGATGGTGGCACGGTATCAATGTTACTTGTGTGCTTTGGAAAAGGGAAAAGTAATCAGGGTGCAGGATCAGTCTCTTAAGTCTCTTAAGAGCAGAGCAAAAGAAACCCGTGATCCCTATCTAGCTCTTCTCTACTGTCACTCTTTCTGTCACTCAGTAATGTTCCCCCCACCTGAAGACCGTCCGTCAGTTGAGTCTGTTCTTGAAAGGAATTCTAGGAATTCACCATGTTTACATAGAAAAGAAAGTTGATGGCTTTTGAGAGTTAATGATTAAGACCTTGGTTAAATAAAAAAGAACTCTGAGCGCCCTCTTTCCATTTTTCACCCCTGGTGAATAGGACATGTTTACCCTGGTGTAGGAAGAATCCCAAAGGGTCAGGGAGAGGATTATGAGCATGCTTGGGGATAGAGGCAAAGACACAGGTGGCACAGATGCATTACACCAAAGCTTTGAATGCGGACTAGACATTAGACTCATCCAATCAGCCAGTGATTGTAGAAAGCAACTCTCCAGGCAAGAAAAGATCTGTGTGTGTGTGTGTGTGTGTGTGTGTGTGTGTGTGTGTGTGTGTGTGTGTGTGAGTATGTGTTTGTGTGAGTATATGTGTTTGTGTGTGTGCATGCACGTATGTGTGTGTGTGTGTGTGTGTGTGTGTGTGTGTGTTTCAGTGTGCATGCATTGGTTCACCAGATGCCATCTCTGCATGGCTAGTAATGAGATCACCTCTCTTTCTCAGGGGTCAGGTTCCTGCCGAAGCAGAACTCAATTATTTAGCCATTGCCAAAACACTGGAAATGTATGGAGTTGATCTTCATCCAGTATTTGTAAGTATTTTCACATGATGAATATATATTATTCTGGGATAAACATGTAGCAGAAACACATGTAGCAGTTTTTCTCCTTCAATCACATTGTTGCCATCATGTAAAATGGTTTATTTTCTGTAGTTAAAGATTCTGTGGTTATCTTTGTTTTTGCTTTTCAGGGAGAGAGCCACTCGGAGTATTTCCTGGGGTTGACTCCAGTCGGAGTGGTCGTGTACAAGAATAAAACACAAGTTGGGAAGTATTTCTGGTAGGTGTGAAGTTGGCAACACATACCGTGGAAATTTAGATTTCAGTTCACGTCAGAGAGAGACTGGGTATATATTAAGATGCTGCTGTTGAATCAGTGTCATCTCTCTACATTCATACTGTATTTGCAGCTAATCATACATACAACTCTTTTTTTACTGTAATTCATGGGGTATTGTTTCTGAGATACAGGTCTCTAAGATAGAGACTGTTGAGAAATACCAAGCTCACAAGGTGGGGCTATGGAGCAGGAAGTGGGTTTGCTGTAGGGAAGGACTTGACCTTCAGGGCAGTAAATATTTCATTTCATGCTCCCATAGCAGAATGCACCTGTCATACCTTGTGTGTTGTGTTTGTTTACAGGCCAAGGATCACAAAGGTCTATTTTAAGGAAACACAATTTGAGCTCCGTGTCGTCGGAAAAGATGTGAGTCCTTCTTTTCTCCTTGGGTGACTTTTACTATCTTTTGCAAAAGAGTACACCTAAATCCTAGAAGAGAAGTGTGAGTCACGGCATGAAGCAGGTCATTCATTCCTGTGTGTGTGTGTGTGTGTGTGTGTGTGTGTGTGTGTGTGTGTGTGTGTGTGTATGTGTGTGTGTGTGTGTGTGTGTGTGTGTGTGTGTGTGTGTGTGTGTTGGCAGGAGGGGGTTAGAGTTAAAGCACGTCTCTGGTGTATCAGCCAGAGAGGTGCAGTGTTGTGTGTTCAGTCTTACAACATCAAAACTCACTCAAGCAGAACACAACACAGCAGTGTGATAATGTACCTTGTGTTGCTTCTACAGCTCCTGCTGTGTGAGTGTGTGTGTGTGTGTGTGTGTGTGTGTGTGTGTGTGTGTGTGTGTGTGTGTGTGTGTGTGTGTGTGTGTGTGTGTGTGTGAGAGTGTGTGTGTGTCTGTGTGTCTCTGTGTCTCTGTGTCTGTGTGTGTCTGTGTGTGCTTGTGTGAAAGACCTGAGATGACATACATGACATACGACTTTCATTAGTTTCCTGTTCATTATCACAATGTGTGGGAAATGCCGGAGAGAGGTCTGTTAGCAGCCTGTTAGCTGCGAAGCCCAAAGGTCAATAAGGAATCCGCTATTGATCATGTGTGGTGGGCGCCCCTCACGGCTGAAGAGATTAACCTCCAGAGGATAGGAAATCCATGAACCACAAACAAGATGCATGTGTTTATGTGCACACAGACTACAGCTTAGCATCCCACACAGAGATCAAGTATCTGTCTCTTTCAAACTTTGAATTGTAAAGAAATAACATTCAAAGCTTTTCAGTTTCCCATGCATGCATAAGCCCACAGGAATAAAAGTTGCATAATTTGCATTATTTTCTGGTTTAGCATTAAATGAATAGGCTTAGCTGATCATACAAAGGTCCTTTACGTGAAAAATTACCAAGCATCATGGAAAATAAAATGGTGCCTTAAGATTAATCCAGATCACTCTGTTTTTTTCTGTTCCCAGTGCAGTGAAACGTCCTTTGTCTTTGAGTCTCCCACTAAGACGGCCTGTAAAAACCTTTGGAAATGTTGTGTAGAGCACCACACCTTCTTCAGGTAAAATGCTATTCTTCTCCCAGCATAATTACACGTCCAAATCTACATGTCCAAATCTACAATGAACAAAACTATGTCAAGTACACACAGCTGGCCTGAAGTATTTAACCTGGCACTGCTGCAGTCAAATTCCATTGAAGCTCCATTGAGGAATCTGCCGCTCTTCACTTGATTAAATTCCAGCATATCAAAATATTCAGGCACTGGATCCCTATTCATTCCTAATCAGACCAATTAACCAATACATAAAGTGGGCCTACTTGTAGAATTACTGTACTGCACTTACACGATACACTTACAGTAACACTTGTAAACAGCGTAGAAACACAGGTAAACATGTTTTATATGAATAGTCCTGTGACGTAAAGTAAAGTTTGATGAAGTGTAATTTGGAACACTACAGTAAAATTGCAGAGTAGAGCTAGCAGGTTATTTCAGGAAACCTCCGATCCCTACTTTGTTGTCTGACATATTATGCTCTAACTTTCTAATTTCTGTCTAATTATGACACTCGGCCCCACCAAAGTAAATCCTTGACTCGTAAATGTGCTACTGGCCTTCCCTGTCTCTCTCTCTCTCTCTCTCTCTCTCTCTCTCTCTCTCTCTCTCTCTCTCTCTCTCTCTCTCTCTCTCTCTCTCTCTCTCTCCATATCTCCCCTCAAAGAGTTCGACAGGCTGCAGTGTAAATCCCAAATCTCACAAGGCTCGCCCAAGCAGTACTTTCCCCCGGGCCGACCCTGGTGTTGGTTTAATCAGAAGGGGCTTTAGCGAGCCGTGCCCCAAAGAGCCTAAGAGGCCGTGGTGGACCGGAGCTCGCCTGCTGATTGGGGGGCGGTAATCCTCGTGTGAACCCACCAGCCTTCAGGTCCTGGAGCAGGATGCAGGAAGGCAGGCTGGGGTGGGAGGGACAGGAAACCAAGGGGCAACCATTCTCTTGGAGAGGTGTCCATTAGATACACAAAGAGGAGCTCCAGCAGTCGCTGGCACCAGGCTGGTTCTGCTAAAGTTATTGTGTCAAAGAAACAGGCGCATCAGCTGGAGCCTTCAAGCTAAATGTTGAATTCAGTCATTCAACAATTCCCTCTATAAAGATAGTATTTACTGAAAGTAGTTTATCAAACAAATTACATTGCATACATTGTAAAAAATATTAACAGGCATATTGTAAGGCTAACAGGTTTCATTGAAGTTTAGGATTTGTGTGTAGACTATTCATTTGCAACTGCCATTCTTGCTTCTGTCCATATTCTCTACTGTGCAGGCACTGATTGAAAAGACTTGAGCACATTTTGAGGTATTTTCAATTTTTAAGGTGCATAGAATTTCAGAAATTCCTGTCATGAAGGTCAGCGGTTGGCAGATGCCGATTGAAAATGTGATTCAGTAACATACACACCTTGCGGGGAAAGCACCAGCCTCGAGAAGCTTTAGCTCGTTAATGCACTAAGCTGTTCTGGTTGCAGAGCGGTGGTCAGTGGACTGTGCAGTCAGTCAACAATGTTGGTTTCATTCAGGCTATGCTGGGAGGCAGCCTTGACTGAGGTCATTTTGATTTACCTTAACTGGATACATTTGAGGCACATCTGTGATGACTTTTAACCAGCATTGCCTGTAGTGCTGGTCTCCCTGCATAAAGCAGAATTCCCTCATGTACAAGTGAACCGTCTACTATCATTCTCCTTTCTGCCAGTGAACACTGCTGTATCCTACCATAGGAGGATAAATAGCACCAACTCTCAAATTGAAAATTGTATCAATGGACTGCTAAGGTCAGACCATGAGGCAGTAAGGGCTTCAAACGACAGCGCTGTATATTTCCATGCAACACCATACGTTTCAACACATTCTGTGTACTTGATGTGGAATGATTGCATGGCTCTAGAACTAGAGTAGCACTAAGTATTTTAAGTAGCACACCTGAGTCTCAGAATCCTCTTTGATCAGTTGTCTTTTTTGTGCCTCTTTTGTGCATTAGTAAGTCCTGGCTTTTCCTACCAGAGCTTTTGAACTGTGGGATTCTAAGAAGAACACAGCAAAAGCTGTTTTTTGTAGTAACGAGCTTCATTAAAATACAGCTTCTGAGGCGGAGGCGCCAAAAATAAGACTGTTATACAGAAACACTTTTACCCAGTGAAGAGCGACGTCTAGTACACCGTGGGGAGTGAGAAGAGGCATATGCTATCATGAGTTTGCCATCTCTGACATTTACGGTTGTTGAGAAGAGAAGGAGTAATCTAGAATCTTTAGGGTTTATCATTTATCTCTTAAGGACCCTTGAAGGGTTTGCGTAAAACCCTCTGACGATGGATCCTTTGGAGAACTCCTTCGAGGATTATTTTTGTACCATTACATCTATTCTCCCGCAGATTAGTTCCTTAGAGCTTTTACTTTTAAAGGAATGTATAAAGAACCTGTTTCTGTTGGACTGAGGTATACATTGTGCATCATGTACCTCTACTTATTAAAACAAAAACATGATTTAAATCACAAAACTTAATTGTTTGTTATTAAAACCAAATATTGTTTTCCAGAATGCCAGAAAATGACTCCAATACACTGACGAGAAAGCTTTCTAAATTTAGCGCGCTCGGCTCCAAGCATCGTTACAGGTGAGTTTTTTCACCAGACAAACAGTGATGGTGAGAACAAAGCAAAAATCTGTTTGAAAATCTGGGTCAATTTTTACATTTTTATATTGATCAGAACCAAAATCCATGTCCCCAATGACACTGTTATAAATCTTGATGTCATAGATTTTAATCTGACTGTGCAACCAACTGTTTGGAGGAGATGAGAGGGAAGCGTGGGCCTCGTGGTAAACTAAGCCAGCGCATTAATATTTGAGTTTCTTATGCTGTGGCCCAGGAGCTGAAGGAGTATGCTGACAACATCACCCTTACACTGGAATGCCTGAATAATTGAAGAATAACAGGATATTCTTTTTTACCCCTTTTGTTTTTTTTTTTACTGTGAAACGTTGCGTTGCATTCCAGATGAGCATGCTGAACTCTGTGATGGCATTTTTTTTAGCCTTTAGACCAGGGGTCGGCAATTACATTTGGACACGGGCCAATTTTTTTTCAGACAATGGCATCGCGGGCCATAGCTTTTTTTTTGGGGGGGGGGGGGGGGGGGGGTGTCTACTATTTAAATTATTATTTATTTTATTATATTATAATTTAATTCCAATAAAACGTTTATTTGCTTATGTTCGCTGTTTTTATGCCGCCTGCTGCATCTCGTGTCTTCTCTCATGAAACAGGCGCTTGCCTAGCAACCTGCCGTATACAAATATTCTTTTAGATGACGTGTAAAAATGATTAGCTGAACATTGCTATGCTAGTTATCGATGCAAAATGTCGTTGTCGAAAGCCTTGAAAAGAAAAATTGATTCAGAATGCAGGACCTACAAAGAACCCTTTGAAGCTGGTTTATCTGTCGCCAACAAGTTGCGCAGCAAATTGTACGTTTTTGCACCCATGACACTCAACAGCACGGCTACTTTTCTGTCGTTCTCTATTTTGTTTGCAACACAATACTGCTCAAGTCGTTCAATGTATGAAGCCCAGTCTTCCACAGTACTATCAAAACTGTCCATTTGCCCTACACATCCAGCCATCTTGTTACAATTTTTTTTCTTTCAACTTACAGTAGCCAATGTCCAAGTTTTCTTCTTTTAGTAGTTTACTTTGTCACTCACTGTTTCGTTCATTCCATGCGTCCTGTTTCCCTCCTCCGGTCGTGGTTGACGATAGCTTTGCTGGTCCATTGATTCAGCTTAGCATCCACAGGGTAGGCAAAAACAGACGGTAAAAATTTCGACAATTTCTTTCTTCGTGATACTTTCACTGCACATATGGATTCAGTCCAGTCTCGTCGCCAATTGTTATGTTTCTACACTTATAACAAGATGAATAACCACGCAGGTGAATATAGATATAAACTCTTTACTGATAGTTTTAGTTATACACAGGATCACGGTAAACGGTATTTTACGCAGTGCATTACTACACATAAAAAAGGGTCCTGTAACAGGTAGTTCCATGAACCTAACAGAGACAGGACACTTTTGGGTTTTTTTTTTGCCCAAGATTACGCGCACTCGCGTGCCAATACCGTTCCGACCTGTGCGTCATGGATAACTGCACAGATGTTCCACCTGTTGTTTTGTCACTTTAGGACTATCATCTATACCTCAATAAATGTTTCGAAATTGATGGGATTGCCTTTTTTTTTTCTTTAAAAAAATATGGGGTTGAAAAAAAATTTAATATATATATTTTTTTTTACATCAAATTAACGTCATCTCGCGGGCCAGACAGAATAGATGGCGGGCAGAAATTGGCCCGCGGGCCACTATTTGCCGACCACTGCTTTAGACTGTCCAAGGTTCTCAGTTTATTCAGTGTGTCAGACAGACTAAAAGAATGGAGGACACCTTAGTACTTGCTCACTGGAGTGAGTCTCTGGGTTTGTTTGTACTCGCTTGCCTGTCAGAGTGTGCTGCGCTGGAAGGATCCCTGTGCTCTCATTCTAGCTGTGCTGCTCGTTTGGCCTGTGATCACCTCACATGTCAGACCTGTCTTTTCAAGTTGTCGGTTGTGTTGAATGTTGTTGGTTGTGTTGAATGTTGTCTGTTGTGTTGAATGCTGTCGGTTGTGTTGAATGCTGTCGGTTGTGTTGAATGTTGTCGGTTGTGTTGAATGCTGTCAGTTGTGTTGAATGTTCTCGGTTGTGTTGAATGTTGTCTGTTGTGTTTAATGTTGAATAATCTGTGAACAAACAGCCAAGCAAGTCAATTGCTGTCCCCTCAAAAAGGTTGACCTCTCATAGGAAAAATGCTGTGCACCTCCTTGTTGATTAAGAATGCAAACAATGTAAACAACAACAACAAAATGACTGAAGCTGACTGCCTGTGTTCTTAGTGGGAAGACAGCAGTGCAGATGGGGAGGGAGCAGACTGCCAGCCTGCCCCGGGCAGACCAGCAAGTGGCCCGGAGCCGCAGTAAGACCTACCCCAAGAGAGCCCAGCAGGCAGCTGGTAAGTCATGGTGACATACTTAAATCTCATCCAGAACTGCCTACTCGCTTAGCACCCAGCTGAGAGGCCAAACAAGTGTATTGAGCTTTATGTATCCATCCAGATATGTCTGTATGAGTCCTTTGCTGCTTGCTACATGCTACATGAGTTGAAATGTGGCAACGGCTGACTTTCTATCCTCTGTACTGATTCCTGTGTGTTTCACAGCTAGCTAACCCTAACCCTTCTTGGTACACGTTGAGCCTGCATTAAGTATGTACAATTACATCATTGGGTGTGTTTGTTTGAGCTACCTTTGGCGGAAACTTGCAAGTCAGTCCAAAATGACAACCCCAGCTCCCTCGATCCAAAATGACAACCCCAGCTCCCTCGATCCAAAATGACAACCCCAGCTCCCTCGATCCAAAATGACAACCTTCGCTCCCTCGATCCAAAAGTAGGAATATGAAAACACAGCAGTCATATTTTTGATACTTTTTAGCCAAGCTTTTTGTCATTCCAGGCTGCCTCTTTCACTCTCCATGGAATCAAACATGACTCTGGGGAAAACCAGAAATATTCAGGATTTTTTTTTTTTTTTTTAAGAAGCAATCTTGAAATAGGGTAGGGGATATTTTTCACTGTTACCAGTCCCTTAAAGCTGTCAGCCCTTTTCAAGTCCAGGTCAAGCATTTTTTGTCTTGTCTCCAAGCTCTGTAACCTAGAAACAGTGTTAAACAGCTGCTGGTTGGCCCTTACAATCCTCTGGTGTGTCAAAGTCAAATTCATCTTTTGTGTTTTAATTACAGTTTAAACATAGTCATTCTTTGTATTGCTGAAATAAAATAAATAAGTTCCTACTGAACCATATAAGCGTAGCTCTTATAGCTCGCTGTTACCACCTGTTCATTGCAGATTCACATGTCTTCACTTCCTCCTATTTAGTGGTCAATTTTAGTATACTTGTATTAGTAGGAAGTAGTTCCATTCCCCATACTGGTTCTACTTCCTAAAGGAAGGTTTCTCATCTTGGAAGGAAGAGGCTTAAATCGGCATTGCGAAAAAACTGTGTCCATATCAAATGGTTTTACCTGTACCTATAGACAGTTGAGGTAGATATATTTTGTACTAGAAAGCGGCATGAAAGATTAAAACCAGGCTCCATTTATGGAGGGGATGTGTAGAAAATGAATGCCCAGAGAAGACAGAACAGAGAAGACTTACAGGGGTGACCTACCATGGGCATAATGCTCACTGTACAAGGATTCATTTTCAGGTCTTATAGCTCACATTATACAAAATATGTTAACACTGAGTGCCAGCATGATTCAAAGCGTCCCACGCACAGGTGCTCTGAGCTCAGGTGCCTCCCATGTTTGGAACTGAACCCTTCCCGCTAATTACATAGCACTGTCCAAATTACTCTCACCTCAGTAGTTTGCACCTCCGCAGGCATCCACTAACATAGTCAGCTTCCATCACTGGCATGGAAACAAAGCAATGTTGTCACAACATACCGACACTATCGTTACATGTCTTCAGGGCTATCCAGACTGGCTTTTTTTGCTCTTTAAATGTCCTGGCAGGTGTCCTGCGAGCGAAAGAAACAGACCTGTGCTCTTCAGCCAAAAGTTAGAGCAATTATGATCAGTCGGTGCCTTTATCTGAAGCTGTATTACTCCCGGCCTCTCACATTGCTGCACATTAGCCTATAGGTCTTCTCCATTTATGTGCTGACTGACCTTGATTGAACTTGGAGGGGGTTGATCATTTCAGCATCTGAGGAGTTCAAACATGCTGGAACAGAGAGAAGCGAAAAGGATGGGTACAACTCTTTTGGAGAAGATGTTTTTCAAATGAGTAGCTGTGCCCTCAAATCTAGTTTATATCTTTTTTATTCGCTGCATAATTTGTCTTTATTTGTTTATCTATCACTAGATGTAATATCCATAGTATTATATTCTTAATAGTCTGACTAGATATATTTATCCAGGTACATTGTCCCTTAAAGGTGTGTGTGTGTGTGTGTGTGTGTGTGTGTGTGTGTGTGTGTGTGTGTGTGTGTGTGTGTGTGTGTGTGTGTGTGTGTGTGTGTGTGTGTGTATATGTGCATGTGTGCATATCTTAGGAAGTGTGCATGTGGCCCACCTGCGTACCCCCAGTTTTTATGTATTTTTATTAACACCCTCCCTCTGCCATAACAACAGCCCCCCCACACACACACACACACACACACACACACACATACACAGGAGTCTGTGTCTGGCATCAAGGCGTATTGGCAGGTCTCTTAAAGGTAGCCACAGTGGGGCTGTCTCTGCCTGACCCACCCACCTGGTCCATCCTCTCATTGTTTCAGCCAAATGCCTCTTCACTTAGTCATGGAAAGAGCTCTGAAACAGCCATCACTCACAAACAATGGAGAGTGACAGAGGTGACACCTAACGATGACGAGTAGCGGATCCAGATGGACAGGGGAAGAGATACAGAATGCCGAGACCAAGTGAATTCTCTGTGATGGAGGCACATAGTGATGATATGGAAGATTCAAGAAGTGTTTTGTTTTTTTTGTGCCTTGCCAGAACTGACCAATGGGAGCCCGCCTGCCTCGAAAGCAGAGCACACTGGGAGTGAGCTAACTGCTAAAACCACAGTTCCCTGCCCACTGAAGAGGTGAGGTGGAGTCCACTGACACCATAGAGATTTCCTCTTTTGATGTGTGCGGTGCATGTGTGTGTGTGTGTGTGTGTGTGTGTGTGTGTGTGTGCGTGTGCGTGTGCGTGTGCGTGTGCGTGTGCGTGTGCGTGTGCGTGTGCGTGTGTGTCTGTGTGTGTGTCTGTGTGTGTGTGTGTGTGTCTGTGTGTGCGTGTGTGTCGGGGTGAGAACATGTAGGTAGGTGTGTTTTTATGTGTGTGTGTGTGACAGAGAGAGCAAGAGGGAGGGGGAAAATAATTAAAAGTATGGCTATGTTTAAATATACATTCTAAAAACGTTCTGTCATTTACCATATGTATTTTCTCTTCAGCTCTAAAGCTAACAAGGTCGAGAACCAACCAGAAGAGTCTCGTGGGAAAGACGGTGCTCCGTGGGACGAGAACGCTCCACAGAGGTAACCGCTGACTCATAACCTGTTCACCGAGGCCGACAACTCAAACACAAATGCAGTCCCCTTTTTCACACCACGGTCTGCCAAACTAGCACCTCCAATCCTCTTCTATCACTGACCAGTGGACGTATTAATAATATGTGGGTGTAAATGATGTTAGCCATTAGCTGATAGCGTGATACCAGCCTCTATGTTGAGGGAAGCAGAGAGTCAGGGAGCGCATCTCTACTGAATTCCCCTAGCTCCAAATACTGGACTGATTACACCTGTCTGGCTGCGCTCTCTAAGCACTGATCGATTATTCCTGGCTGGAGACCCCCGCAGCCTGAGAGAGAGGGCGTGCAAGAGAGAGAGAGAGAGGTGAGACGGGTTCAATCCCAGGTATTAACTGGATTTACTCTCCGCCCTCGCTCAAGAAATGAACAATGGCATTCAAAGCCCTCTGATTGACAAGGTCTAAAACCTGTAAGCCACAGCGAGATCAAGGCCTGTGCCAGTCTCCCAGGAGAGCAGCAGGAGGGCCGTCTGATGAGCAGAGCACACCGTTTACTTATGTCTGCTCACTTCACAATGTTTACACAGGCAGCAGGCATGGTCAGGCAGCAGGCATGGTCAGGCAGCAGGCATGATCAGGCAGCAGGCATGATCAGATGATAATGAACCAGCCCTAGAAAGCTTTATTCACATTCATATTAAAATAGCATTGAGGCCTGGCCTACTTGAGCCGTCTGATTAAAACACAGGCATCATCTCAGTATTTACATTCGATTCATTTGGTAGACGCTTTTGTTTAAAGGGACCTGTTAGGAGGACACAAGCAATGCAACCAATACAGCCCATCACGGGGATAAATTATTGAAAGAAGAGTGTGCCGAACCATGCTCCAGTCCCATCAGACTGAGGTGCCAGGTAGCTGTGAAGAGTTGACGTGTGTACGATTAGCAGGTGCTGAGGTGAAAGAAAGAACTAGAATCTCTGTGTTTAATCCTGATAATGATAGTGTACTTTGTTTTGCTGTAGAGTGCAAGACATAAATACTGTTGTTGTGTTTTAAAGTTGCATTCCTGTACGTTGAGCAACATAAATTGCTCTATTCCAAGCACTGTAACACAGTTAAGTTACAGTAAAACAGCTTTGAAGATGTGTAACGCTTTAATTCCAGTTCTCAATCATTCACCACTGATTCCTAATATCCCACTATATCAGCTGTGTGTGTGTGTCTGTCTGTCTGTCTGTTTGCGTGTGTGTGTGTGGCTGTCTGTCTGTCTGCGTATGTGTGTGTGAGTGTGTGTGTGTGTGTGTGTGTGTGTGTGTGTGTGTGTGTTTGTGTGGCTGTGCTGTGGCAATTCCGTAGTGTTTTATATGGGTGTTCATTTTTTTTCGTTGTATCTTTCCCACAGTGGTCTGTATAATTCCGCTAATGAGCGTAATAAGTCCCCAAAATTCCCCAATGCCCGCAGACGCACCCCTTCGGGCGGTAGTGAGAACGAGCCCAATCACTCTTCCAGACGCAGGTGCGTATTCTCATGTGGGCTTGAGGGTGTGCCTGTGTCCGCATATGCAAATGGATCTGTTTATCTCTGTGCTTGTGTGTGTATGTATTTATGTGCATTTATCTGTGTGTACGTGTGTACGTGTGTACGTGTGTGTGTGTGTGTGTGTGTGTGTGTGTGTGTCTGTGTGTGTGTCTGTGTCTGTGTGTGTGTGTGTGTGTGTGTGTGTGTGTGTGTCTGTGTGTGTGTGTGTGTGTGTGTTTGTGTGTGTGTGCCTTGTCCCTACTTATCTTGGGTGGCTCAGTTTCTGTGCTGTCCTCCTCAGAGTCTCTCCTTGGGCATGAAGTGAGCGACACACTAACCTCAGCAACACTGCTCCAAGTGTCCCCCTGCCCACTATCTATGAGAGACTGTTTCCACCTAGTGGTGGCAAGGAAAACAAGATAATTGCACCTCATCTTCATCTCAGATCATTGGAGTTGTCCACTACGCTACACTGCCTTAATTGAATCATAATGATCTGTAACTATTTGTGTAGTTATGTCCATTTGACATCTTGTAATGGGGTCCATAGCTACTGCAAATGCCAATATCAAACAATTACATGAAGTAATATACTGTGATTTTAAATGACACTGAAATGTCTTAACTACTCACCCGTGTCTCCCGTGCACTCTGTGAACTTACAGAGCAAACACATATGATGGATATTGGAGCCAATGCCCCATTGTTCCAAAGGCGGATTCCATGTGTTATCTGCAAACATTTGCCATTAATATAAAGTGAGAAATACAGAGAATAAATAATTCAAATTACAAACTAAAAACAACAAAAGACAGATGGCTTCTGCTGAGTTTTACTAGGATGAGGATCTGTCAAGACAGATGTTTTGATAATGTATGACAATGAGAGTGAGATCCTCCTTAGGGTATGTGGGAAAACAGTGTGTTGCAGTTAGTTTTAATAAATAGGAAATGCATTTAAATGTATTTCTTTGAAGATGTACTGTATATCGAGTTAAAACTGTCTTTCTCGACTGATTCCTTAAAATATGTTTCCAGAAAGCGAGAGTCCTTCTAGACTGCCGTTTCCACAGAGAAACAGAATTTCCCCTGCCTTGATTGTTATGAGGGCAATTTAGATAAGGATTGAAGGTCAATCAAAATGTTCTGTTAGCTCTGCTAGCAAACACTGAGTCTAGTTCGATTTGAACTGGGAGCACCATTCTAAGATGATGATTTAAACTGGGAGCACCATAATAAGATGATTTAAACTGGGAGCACCATACTAAGATGATGATTTAAACTGGGAGCACCATACTAAGATGATTTAAACTGGGAGCACCATACTAAGATGATGATTTAAACTAGGAGCACCATACTAAGATGATGATTTAAACTGGGAGCACCATACTAAGATGATTTAAACTGGGAGCACCATACTAAGATGATGATTTAAACTGGGAGCACCATACTAAGATGATGATTTAAACTGGGAGCACCATACTAAGATGATTTAAACTGGGAGCACCATACTAAGATGATTTAAACTGGGAGCACCATACTAAAATGATGATTTAAACTGGGAGCACCATACTAAGATGATGATTTAAACTGGGAGCACCATACTAAGATGATGATTTAAACTGGGAGCACCATACTAAGATGATGATTTAAACTGGGAGCACCATACTAAGATGATGAGTCAAACTGACTGGACAGAGTAGGGATAAGAGCCATACATGAATATGTGTATGTCTGTTTCAGTCTCCAGCTACTTAAGAGAGAGAGAGAGAACGAAAGAAAGAAAAGAGAGAGAGAGATACCCTGTTGGGACTATGTGATGAAAGAGCTCTATGAATAAATAAATACTGATAATGCCCCAGAAAGCAGAGGTGCGCCCTCTCCCCTCCTAAAGCGCAGATCATATGCATGCAGACGCCTGCTATTAAACGCCAATCTCACCCCTACCCCGCCGGTCACCTTCAGGTCACCACCTCACTTAACCACCCCTGACCTCAATCGCCTCTTGCCTAATGTCTCCTCTACAGGAGGGGCCAAAGCAACGAAGACCCGGAGAGCAAGCAGCACAGGAGAAGGTACGCTAACTGTTCTCACACTTGTCCTTGGGGCTGGTTGTGCTTACTGTACTATTCATTCTACAAGGCTTGAGGCGCTGATGCCGTTATTTCCTGTGTATAAAGGGTGATGCTCTTAGATGTTTTATTTGGAGAGTTTGATAGAACCTGTGGGGAAGCTTTTGTGAGGGTATTTACAAGGCTACTGGTTTTTAGGGCAATATTATTTCCTAATATAACAACAAATATAACAAAACTATTCTAAAGCTTCTTACTGTCTGTCTCGTTTTTTAGTTAACCAAGTACACACAGTCCGCCATCTCAATCACATCCTGTCGGGGTCTTCAACACACATGCACACGCACATACACACACTCACACACACACACACACACATAGACACACTCTCTCTCACACACACACACACACAGCAGGTGTCAGTTGTCTCTCTTTGCTCTTTCTTAAACTTTTAACCCCCTTTGATTGACCTTTAGGTCGCGTTCCCGTGGCAACACCAGCAGTGGCAGTGAGTCTGAGAATTCCAACAAGGAACACCGTAAAAAGAGGAACTGGTGAGTGATGTCACTGAAGAATGAGGGGCTACAGAAGACATGCCGGGGGGTTGGGTGGGGTGGGGGTGGGTTCCGCTTCTGGCCATAAAGATTCCAGGAAGACTTAAAGGTGTCACAGGGAAGAACAGCTTCCCAAGATTCATGTTTACTGTTCAAAGACTGGAATTCCCCATTCTGCACCACAATTATTCAACGGCATTTTGCACCTTAGTTTATGGAAATGGTCTAAATGCCACATCTGTGTGTGTGTCTGTGTGTATGTCTGTGTGTGTGTGCATCTGTGTGTGTCTGTGTCTGTGTTTGCGTGCGTGCGTATTGTAGGTCCCGCCAGGAGAATGAGATGGTGGACTCAGGGCCCCAGTGGGAGGCAGTGCAGCGCCGTCAGAAGGAGAAGTCCAACAACGAGCCAAACCACCGCCGCTCCAGACACCGCTCACGATCGTACGCATAACACTCTTTCTCCTCCTCCCATCCCTCCTCCTCCTCCTCCTCCTCAACATCATCATCATCATTAGGCTGGAGCCCCTTCGACAACAGAGCAATACTACTGATAAGATACAGTTTATAATAATAAAAGGCATTTTCAGTGTTCTTTTTTCAAGACTACGGTAGAGAGGACTTCAACAATAAGGAAGAGTGTAGCCACAGAGAGTAGCACAAGGCCTCAAGAACATATCTGCCCTGTTCTGCTGTGTTTATTAAAACCTGTTTAAAGGTGATGTTTATGTTTGTTTGCAGGAGAAGTCCGGATGTGCAGGCAAAGGAACAGTTGTGGAAACACATCAAGTACGCAATGTTTCTATTTCCTCTTAGCACTTGAGACATGAATATTTACAGTATATCTGATATCATAACATGGATATCATCTTCATTGCTATGCAAGCCATTGTGCTTTTATGAAATCCTGCAGTGTGTCATTTTAGTGTCATGAAGGAATGATACTTTTAAAGAGTACTTGCTATGATTATGTTTCTGATGTGGCCTTTGTGTCTGTACAGGAAGGAGCTGGTGGATCCATCTGGCCTTTCAGAAGACCAGCTGAAGGAGATCCCTTATAAAAAAGTAGAGTGAGTGTCCCTGTCTTAGTCTCTTTCTCCTCGCTCTCCTCTTCCCAGGACTAGAACTGTTAAAGTGATGTTGGAACAGACTCAGAGCAGATATAGGGCGAATAGAAATGTAGAAAATCTCAAAAATGTATTTTTGGAATATTCATATATAATATATGTAAATCTATTCCAGTAGACCCCAACAATAAAATGTATAACTTTGAAAATGAACACGATAGGTCCTCTTCAAGCAACAAGCAAACTGTTGCAGTTTATATTTTGTATCACCCAGAAAAAATTGTCACAGAACACCGTGTGAGAGATAGCAGCACCAGTGACATAGTCAGGATTAATGTGTCCTCTGGGTTAGTAGTTCTGGGTTAGTAGTTCTGGGTTAGAAGTTCTGGGTTAGTAGTTCTTCTGTAGTTTTTTATTGTGTGTATTTTAGTAAACGTGAAGTAAGTGCCTTGGTTTTGTCGTAATTTACACTTAACAGGATAGTGAGTTCCGGGGTGATTTATTCCTATCATTTATTTATCACTGATTCAGTCTTAAATCACTGTGGGATCGTTGAATCGCCTTCTGACCAATAAAACAAAAGTAGAGTGCACTTTGTCACAGTCCTGGAACCCTGCTCTTCAGATTAAACCAGTGTGCCTGATCTGCATAGTCTAAACTGGGTCAGGGCCACATCTCCCCACCCCACCTCACTTAATATTCTCCCCCAGACAAAGGTGTTCCACGACATCATTAATTATTTAGGCTGCTGCGTCTACAGAGTCCTTCCCTCCAGGCCTTATGGAAATCTGAGGTTCCACAAGATGATTCTGTTCGAATCTTTGGGGCTTCTGTATGGACACGGTATAGAATGGAGAGATGTTTGAGACCTGACTGTCAATGAAATGTGTGCACTTTCAATGAGAGACTGATATATTGTGTGTGTGTGTGTGTTTGTGTGTGTGTGTGTGTGTGTGTGTGTGTGTGTGTGTGTGTGTGTGTGTGTGTGTGTGTGTGTGTGTGTGTGTGTGTGTGTGTGTGTGTGTGTGTGTGTGTGTGTGTGCATTTGTGTGTTCCACTGCAGAACCCAAGGTGACCCGATCAAGTTCCGTCACTCACATTCCCCAAGGAGTTACCGTCAATACCGCCGTTCCCACTGTTCAGACGGCGAACGGTCCGTGCTCTCCGAGGTCAAGTGAGTCATCTGAGAAAGTCCTCTGTTCTCCCTCTAGCTGGCTGGATGTTACCGTAGAATTTGCTCCCTCACGTTTGCAGTCGTCGCTGTGTTCGGAATCTCTCTTCATTTCTGTGATTGTTTTTGTTTTCATTCTGTGTCTGTTTGTTTTGTTTTGGTCCCCACCCCCCCCCACGCTGTCTCACGTGTAAAGCTCTAGGACAGACCTTGTCCCTCCCCTTCCTGTCACCCGCACCGCCGATGTCCCAGGCTCAAGCCACACCCCCTCACAGGTCAGTTACCTCCCCCTCCAAGCCCCTCCTCCGAGCCCCAGTATCTTTCACTCCCCTCTCAACTCCACACTGGAGCACTGGAGAGAGATTCTATTTGGGATTCTATTCTTTATTTCAGTTGTGTGCAGTAGATGACACAACATTTGCACAAAGAGAAAAAAAAAACAAGCACGGACTGCTTTTAAAGCATGTGTGTATTATTTAAATAGAATACTCCGAGCCTCTTCCCAAGCTGGGTATGATTCTCCCTTTGCATGTCCGTGGGTGTCATTCCTTTCCTGTATGTGTTCTTAAGCTCCTGGCTGAAAACACACTGTGAGCCAATGACCATGATGCATGATGTTCTCTTGGTGCCCAGAAAAAGGCCGGATCGAAGGACAGCGCCTCGGAGAGCACCGAGCCGGAGCCTAAAAGCGGGACCAAGGCTGTGAGGGCTCTCCACATGCCCAGGACCAAGACGGAAACATGATGTGGGGTGTACATGATGATGATGATGATGATGGACGTGGAACTGACAGTGTTGTCTCTCCCCCCTCACACGCCCGGGGAGGAAATGAACTCTAATGAACATTCAGCTAAAGATACTTCAACTGTAATGGTCCTAAGGATGCTCCACTGCACAGACTCCCCCCTAAAGGCATCTTTACAAAATTAAATAAATAAATAAATGGCGCCTTTTTCCTTCAACACTCCTCTGCATCCTTCTCGCACCCTCTGGGCCTGCACTGGTTCTCCTCCCTATGGCCTTAGGCGAGAGTGTGTGTTTACTGGGGCGGTTCACAGAGGGAAGAAGAGTTCAGGCCCGGACTGGACTACCAGCTGTTCACTCCACAGACTCTTTCCAGGGACACAGCCAGGAGCTTTCACTGGAAACAGCAGTTCCCTTCAAGGTTCCCTTTTGGAGAAGGCTTATGGAGCGTTCCCCTTCATTAGGCTCTGAAGAGGTCTGAAATATTATGTGTTTGTGTTTTATAGAATGGGACCCTAAAAAGTGCTAACATGGTCTTCTCCGATTAGACGTGCCCAACCAGGTGTCACACTTGAACTAGGTGTACTTGTACATACGCAAATGTTTTAATCCCAGGGGACAGTGCTGCAAAGAAAACTTATAAAACTGTATCATGGAAGATTGTCTTGAATGGGAGAAAGACCTTCTTTTTTGGACTGTTGGACAGCAATCTCCCTATTCTCTTGAACCAATCATGTCTCAGCCCCTTCAAAATCCTATAAGGTATAGGGGTTTGTATTGTCCCACAATGAATTTATGTATCCATGTCTTTTGTCATACACTATAAAGTAGTTTAGACTTAAACAAGTAAGAAAAGAAGCATTTTCTGATCTGTTCTTGTACTTTGTAAACAATACCAGTGATCAGTGTCATATAGCTGAATGGCAGTCATTATTTGTTTTTCTGTTAATTGTATTCTGACAATCAGATGAAGGTAATATGTGGATTATTTGCATTTGTGTTCAGTCACTACTCACTGCAAGCTTTCATCCACGCAGTTAGCATGTCAAAGCCCCTCAAGGTTTCACGTATTTGTTTAAAGGTCAGTGTTAAGTCCTGTTGAACTCATCTCGTATGAAGACCACTGTGAAGGCTGCTTGGATGCCATGTCTTCTTGTCAGGTATTAGCTTTTGTTTTTGCTATAGGAAAACCTTGCTGCTGTATTCTCCAAACAAGAATTGTTTTGCACATTAGTTAAGTAGTTTTGTCTTTTCCTGCTGTTGTAATGAAAAAAAAAAGAACCTGGATTCTCATTAATAAACTTGTTTCACACTGAAAAGGCTTATGGGAGTCGTTTGATGCTCAGTGTGAGAAGGGTGGAGAATAGAGCAATAGAGGCTTTAGTCTGCCCTTGCCAGACATCTGATAAGAAGAAGTCAAGTAAACTTCAAAAGACTCAGTGAGTAACAGATCACATCACCTGCAACTGCTATTTATTCTTAGCACCATTCTTTAGACTTAATACTGTTTATTATAATCTGTTTATTTTTTGCACATGCACAATAAACAGCTTTAGGATTTCTATCGCAAAATCCTATTGGGTGCATTTGGGGAAAAAACATTTCACCTTCAGAACCTTTGACCACAAAGGCTAGAGCTCATGTTAATACTAACACATAAAATGACAAGTTACACGGACATTCACTATTAAAGGTTTTTGTTTTGGGAAAGGCACATACACACAGCATGATTTATGGGGTGTGGTGTTCTGCAGTCATCTCTGCAGTCAGTTACTGTTGCTTAACCAAAGCTCTGTTCACTACTGACGAACCACCAGCAGGGAGAGCTAGTCACCCACTGACTGTATAAGATAAGATTGTATCTTATGTACACACAGAACCAAATGCACAAACTTGGAGGACCACAACTAAACCCTAACATATAACAGCACCACAAATGTATCTTTTGACCTCTTTCAACTGCCTTTGGGTTCAGTATCTCAACCGAATATTAAGTTGTACGGTAATAATCAACTATGTAGGGGTTCAATATGGATTGTAGTCTAATCTTCACGGCAAGCTCTGAACCTTTAAGGAGAACAAGCAAGGCTTCAGAAGTAGGAGGTCTTTGGCAGGAATTTTCTTATCCCAACGTCTCATGAGAAATATGATTTGCCTGACATTCACAAGACTGATTTGGCAAATCTCGTTCATGAACCCATGGCCGGAACAGTTTTGTGCCATCTCTGCTTGAATTGTGATATGTTGTCCGCTTTAACTAAACTGGATAACACAAATCATTTTCCTCTCTCTTTTTTTCATTAAGGTGAACATCACTCATGTTTAGCTCAAGGCTAACTGCAGTCAGTCCCACAGACCTGTTAAAACATATGAAATGGGATTGTTTTGTAAATCGTCTCCACATGTTTTATGCCTGCACACTACTAGACAGCGTACTGTAGTTCTCTGTTTAACTTCATCTGAAGCACATGTGCCTCAGTCATAGCTACTGCCCTGATGAGGAATGGCAGTTTACCAGAGGAGCGTGCCAAATGCACTCGCTCACCTCGTCATAACAATCCAATGAAAAAAAACATGGTCCAGGGTCACAGGCAAGCCAAGAATGATTTAACTCAAATCCACTGTGTTCTAACACCTCTCTGTTCCTTCTCCAAGGCAGTGTGGTAGAACACACCATTCACAGGCACATGCTAGACATAACCCCCTCCAAGTCACCTGTAGATATCACAAGAAGCTGGAAGAGTGTGTTGAAATATGTTTTGACACCTGTAACCACACTCGAAAAGGGCTCGAGGCATTTCGGGTCAGGCTGTATTTTCTCTGTTCATTTGGTATGGTATGGTTTCATTTGTGTCTTCTAAACATCCTGTGGTTCCCAGGGGACAACAACCAGCAGCACTTTGTCCCCATGTAAACAGGATTATGCCCCCTTTTCCTTCCTGCAATGGAGTTTCTGCATGAAACTAATACTGGTGAGATATGTCATTGTTAGGCAAGTCTTAAAATATCCAACTTGCAAAAACCATGATCTGGTGTTAGAATACTCTAGAAAGTTTTAAAGGTATTCCTGAAACACAGCTGCAAGTAGGCATATGAAGTGTAGAAATGTTTTCCTTAAAATGACTTAGCTGTGAATCCTGAGGAACGACCACTTTGGCTGATATTAGTGTTAAATCTCTGAGACAGTTCATGTACTCTCTTGGAAAATGTGGGTTACCTCAAACTCTATGCATGTCTTGTAATACAAATCAAACATCGCTTCTCATATTATACCCGAAAAACCCAACTGTTTACTAAAAGGACTTTCCAACAGGTAAGAAAGTGTTTCATAATTGTTGTTTATGTAACATCACATGCAAGCATTTTGTGTTCTTTAGCCTGAGCACAAACCTAAGAAGTTCCAAAAGCTTCTTTTATTTATTTATTTATTTATTTTTTAAGATCTAGTTGATCGCAGAAATTCAAGAAATTCAGTTGTCTGAGGTCAATAGCCCGTGAACTGTGCCAGACCAGAAGCTTCCCCTCGGTTGGGTTCACCATGTGATTGTAGCAGCCATTCAGACTTATTATCCAAGACTGCGTTTGAGCAAACCCTAGATCCAGGGGCCAGTAACTTTCCACCAAGCTCTGGAATCTCTGCTTTCAGAACCCGGCCTCATCTATGGGCTCAGTGGGACTGTGGTATTTAATGTGGTAAATAGCTATGCAGAATTGCTGACTCATTGTGTTCTCAGCAGTCATTTGCGCACTATGACCATTATAGGACATCCATTAAGTGGCCGTTTTTCACCTACAGACAGGCCAAACCAAATTAGTCCTCCCTCCTTCTTTTGGAAATGAATACGTTGTCTGCAAACTTGTGGGAGATGTGTGGTGAGGATCCAGATTCAACCACAATGTTGTAAATCAAATGTTTTCATTTATAGGAGCATATTGGTTTCATTTTGGGCTGCTCCTGAATCAGGCAGTGTAGCATTTCAAACTTTTAAAAGTCTTATCCTTGTCATTTAGAGATGGTTGAGACAGGAAGCAACTGTAATGCCACACCTATTTCTTCAGAACCATTGATGTTTGCTGTAAAATACTGACCACTTGGGAGTTGGGAATTTAAGCAGTCGTTTGAAAATAGCATCCATAATGGTGTCATAAATTAGGCAATTCTATAACTGTTAAAAAAAAGTCACACACAAAAATCACACACAAGCATCAAACCACAAAAGGCATCCAACAAAACGGCACATGAAAATGTGCAGCGAGAACTGCTTTAGACAGCCCATCAAGTCCTCAAATAAGATAGAAATATAATTTTATATAATACACATCTGAGAAATGAGACACACACATACCACATTAAATGTGACAGTGTAGAACCTCAATGAGTCTTAAGGTAGGGAGGGTAAAGGGAGAAGGTGAGCCATGACCTTGCAAACGTCCTTCCTTTGAAATGGCAGAAACCAAATCTGCTAAGAGGGTTCATATTGTGACTTAAAGCAGCAACAGCACCTTGAATAAAACACTAATGGTCTCTCTGGCAGGTCTGAACCATGGTGTTCATGTCTGGGGCAGGAAATGGTTCTGCTACATATGGCCTTGTTTTTTAAAGGTCACCCAGATCTGCTTTACACTTGCATCATTATCCATGAACACTGCATAGGAGTGCATCAGTTTGCAATTAAATGAATGTATTAAGTTGCCTGTTCTGTTTTTTTTCTGCCATATCCAATGACTAAACTCAGATGTGTATACTGTAGAATTGTATCAACCAGTATGGGGCAAGTTTCTACGGTGCTTCTAGAACTAGAGTGGGGAAATAAAACACAGAAACAGTGATTCATTTTTCAGAGCTTGCGAATTTATTTAACTACTGCTAAATTTGCCAAAAATACATGGAATACTATCAGTGCTTCATAATAAAGATACTGTAACTACGCTGGTTTTGTGTTTTTTTTTGTGTCATTAGTTTTTAAACCAATCATACACATTCAATAATACATATTATCTCATACTGTTGCAGCCCCTGCCTAAACTAAGCACTTGCTATGTACAAGACAACTGGCATACATACCTATTCTATGAGAAGGAATACTTGAAAAAGTACTGAAGAGAAACAAAACAGCACAGAACATGCAAGTGGAGAGGATATTAATTACATAACCCTAGAGTCAAGGAAGAACTACAGTAAGCTAGAAGGACCCTCCATACTGGAGTAAGAATGGAAAACAAAGAAACTAATGTGGGCTTTCAAGTTGGTCGTCATATTGAGACTTTTAAAAGTATGAATTGACAGGAAGCAAAGACAAAACTGCAAATACTGAATAACAATACTTAAGTTAACCTCACTAGACAAAATAATTCATAGAAAGCTTTTTGGTTTCATATTTTATCAAAGAAAAATAATTCTAATATTACTTTACAAAATAGGTAAGTCGTTATGAAGATTGTTCAGCTTCTTTATGCTACATATTTGGCTTTTTTGGAAAAATGCATTTCTAAAAAAAATGATGTGCATCACAATTTAAGATTGACTGTCTGACCAGAGACAGTTTGATTATCAGACTTACAGGACCTGGCCTGCTGGTAAAGATGCAGCATCTAACACCCCTGAACCCCAAACAAGCTGCGTCTGAGGAAGGCGCATGGCTTTTGGAAGGGACTATGGGAAAATGGTTCGCCACTTCGTACCCTCCCCCCATCCCCACATCATAGCCTCTAAACTATGCAAAGCAATGGAAGAAGCAGAAAGCTCATTTAATGCTGTGGCATGTGTTCAGACTTCTTCGATTGATTGATGAAAGCATTCTTAATATGCAATGTGCAAATCTCAGGTTGATGTACCCATGCCAGTACTGCGCCACAAAATACACTCTTTTATATAGTGTGACTCTTCATGTGGTACATAATTAGAGGGAGCATTACATTTTCTAAAAGTGACCTGTGCTGGGAACTAGCCTATAACTATCATGTCTGAGTCTTATCTGTGCTGAGGGGCAAAACAGCTCTTTTAAAGGATTGCAGTTTTGTGATTGCTCCCACCCTCCACACGTGATTGGATCTCCACCTTCTGAAAATACATCAACTGTGCCTATTTTTCTCTCTTGTTTGTTTGTTTGTTTGTTTCATCCATAAATCCAATGAGAAAGCCGCACAGAAAATCAACAGGAAAAAAAAGTCAATCCAGACCAAGTATACAACGTCCAGACCACCTAAGAACCAACACCTTCTCAGAACATGAACATATAAAATGAAACCCACCAGAGCTACCTCACCGAGTAGCAGATTAAAGTCCAAAATAGCACCATTCATCAGTGTCTTACTTCCGTGGCAGCATCTCAATCACTTACCACAAGGAAACAATGCATTTCTACAGCTACTTCTATATCACAACGCACATTATTATAGATATCTTTTTATACTAGCAAAGCAAAACAGAACCAAAAGAAAAGAAAAACAACAACAAAACTAAAAAGCAACATTCTAAAAATAAAACCAAATGAACACACCATGAGCTCAGAAAGCACTTTCTAAAATACATGATAAGCAGGGACTCTTAGCCTCAGGAAATAACTGTCAAGAGTTTGAATAGTGACATTAGATTGACTGTGGTATCAGAATGAGATAAAACATAGATCTTTAGTGTGTGACTCAGCCAAGAGGGTCGTTAGCACACATGGAAGGTGTGCCTGTCGATTGAGTGTTTTATTGTCTGTAGGATTTGTGATGTTTTTGCCATCTCGTTCAGAGGTGCACATGTTCTGACTTGCATAAAGCTTAAATAGAGAAAAACACAGGGACTTTTGTGATCCGGATCAGAGCACCTGTGAACAAGTGCATAAACCAGAGTGAATCAACCAGACAGATGAGCTGTGCTTGGCTTTGAATAGGTCTGAACTGGGAGTTGGGCGCTGACAAATGGTTTTGGTGGCTGGGGTTACGAACCAAAACGACATATACAGTGGATGTGGAGAATGAAACAAGCAGTGCAAAGTATGTTGAGTGGACAAGTGGAAGACATGCTGCTGCAAGGGCTGTCGGCCATGTGGGGCCACCTGTAAGGGTTTGTAAACACAGACGCATGGGCTTCTGGGTAGCTCCAATCATGCCAGCTCTACCTCAGGTTGCTTCCCCCCCCCCCCCCCCTTTTTTGCCATCTTTCCCTCCACCTCCCCGTCCCCCAAGAAGGTTTAAATATCATCAAGGCTTAGAGTCCCGAGTTTTCCTAACACATTAATAAAAAAAACTTAAAAAAATTAAAAAAACACAGACACACAGAGGGAGCAATACCCCACACTCATGGTACAGCTTTACCTGATACCGTCAGTCAACCAAAACAAACACAAAAACAAAGACACATAAAAGAAAACGACTAAGGATATAAAAACGTTACACTATGGGGGTAAAATCACCCCTGTAGGGTTTTTTTCATGATAAAAACCCTATCTATCCAACATCAGGTGAAAGGAATGTTGAGTATTCATTGTCGATCCCCTCCATTTTGGAAGAGAAAGGGACTCTGATGTTGCCACTGTGAAAGCAGAACAGAATAAAAATAGCATTAAGAATAAATGGCCATCATATCTTTTTTTACTCAATGATTTGTCACTACACACACATCACCACCACAGCTGCCGTCTATAACAGTAGCCCATTTTCAAGTTCCTTCTAAATTAAGCCTCTAAACTGTCACTCTACTGTCTGCTCCACTTACCTCAGGGAGCGTCCCATTGCTCTGGTTCTCACTTAGATGCCGTTTTCTGAAAGAAAAAACAAAAAGGTCATAAGTAGAGGTCACAATCATGTCTGAATTGCAAGTCTTGAAAATCTTACAGGATAACCTACACTCAAGTCACACATCACACATACTCCCTGTGCTTTGATAAACCAGTGTGGATTTTCCACTTGCTCTTCAGATTGAATTTGACCAATGAGGTAGTGGTGGGCTTTACTTCTGATACAAGTGTGTTTTATGAATGAACATCCACAATTGGGATGTTTCTGCAATAGCAGCTACGCCAAGCTTTTCTGTAACAGTGAGGTGGTGGAATATCCAGGGAGGACTTTCCTGCCTACAGGAAGGTTAGTTGCCTCCAAGTTGGGAAAGGGTCTTTGAATTGATATTTTGTCATTTTGCCCCTTAAAAATATATTTTCTGCTGTTATATTCCATCTGTGTTAGAACACCTTCCTGTAGCTGTACTGCATGACTCGAGCACACAAGTCTTACTGATGATTTGGAGTTCTTGTCTGGAATGTTTGCCCCCTGACAGACACACACACACACATACGTCAGACTAACTAAAGCAACTCCACACGTACACACAGAATGTAGAGTATGTTCTGGTCTGTCAGTGCGCATGACAGCCGCAGAGTGGCTGGCCACCTGCTCTGCTCTGATCCAGCCTCTCAATGCAGTTCAGCACGGCTTCTCCTTCCTGCTCCAGTCAAACCAGGTCACGTCTCCCCTCCACACACACACACACACACACACACACACACACACACACACACACACACACACACGCACGCACGCACGCGCACACGCTCTCCCTCCGCCCCCCTCCCTATCCCTGCTGCCGAGTGCAGCTGAACCCGTTGATCCCTCCTCTGCCTGCAGCGCGAGCGCACACACAAGCGCACACACACGGCGGGAGGCACACCCCTCTTGACTCAGCTCCAACAGCAGAGGGCCTAAATACACTCACTCTCTTATTCTCCCTCATACATACACACACACACACAACAGTCTATCTAAGACAGTATGGCTGACATCATGCAATATGACACACATACAGGTCTTGTTGGATTGTTGGACATGCTGAAAGGTTGGAGAGGAGGCCCTAACCACTTAACATTAGCAAGTGCAAGGACAGCCAGGAAAACATTCACTACACGAATAGCACTAAAATGTGTCAAAGACACATATACTTGCCTTACTACATGCATTAATGATATACATTCTATCAAAAATCTAAAAATGTGCCGCTCTAAGCTGCAGACCTTACCGGGATCATCTGTGAACAGCTCCACTGCAGACCCGGCGCGCCAGACAGGAGGGAGGGGGGAATACTGCAAGACAATGCACACCGGCATTTTGACATCAAACATCGGTAAACAGTGACAAACGCTCTGTCTTATTCCGTTTGAGACAAATATGCGGTCTACAGCATGTTGAATATTCCAGTTTATTATAAACCAGAAGTCATATCTTCAGACGTGATCTAACAGGGTATGCATGACTTAATTGGGTCTCGTCGTCTAATTTTAGGACTGTAGCTACTACCCAGTCATACAACCTTTTACTTACAGTCGTTTTACCGTTCTTTTGTCACTGTATATGTAATACACATATTGGTCCTTCCTAGTAAAATTAAGCTCCCTTAACGGTAGACCTTGGAATAAGTTGCAAAAAATCGGTTTCTTGCTGACTGCCCATTAAGGACAGTGAAATGCTCTCTGCCTAGATGTCACAGTGAGCTATTCTATTGGAGCGACGAGGTGAAGGATGGAGAATACTCTTTAGTTCAGTAGTCATCTTGTTACCGTAGCACACCGGCAGTTCTACAGTCCCCAACTGGTATGACATGAAACACATAATTTACTGCAATTAGTATGTCTTGCAGCCAAACCTCTTATCAAGGTGCAAAGTATTCAGTTTCAAAACCAGGAGCTAATTTCAAATCGTAAACTTATTAACCCTGACGTCAACACTGAACAACAACTAACTAACGTTAGACTACTAGTGATGTTCACGTTCACGACCTCTATATAGTTAGGTAAGGTTATCCATCATACTAAAATATGTACTGCGGCGAAATTGGTTTCATTTATGTTAAAGAGACAGAGACAAAGGGATCTCTAAATGACTATGAAGGGCTCCGCTTCCAGTTCTTTTCCCTTTATTTACCAAATTTGGTCGCATTGCCACGACTTTCCGGTTGGACTCCACCACAACTGAAGAACAAAGCCGCACACTTCTCTCAGGATAGCAGTTGCAGTCAGGCTTGATCATTGCTCACTAATAACATTCACGCATTTCTGACATTTCTGACAAATGACATTTCTGACAAATATTGAGTAAAATAGATTGAGTAAGTGTCTCGTCAAATACGGACACAACGCCCAGTTAGCCCTCGTTTGACAGCTGTAAAGCTCAAACCATGCTATGCTAAGGTTAGCTGGCAAACGTTACATTTGGAGTATGTAGGAGGGCTTGCATTAGGTAACTGCAAGCGACCCAGTTAGCCGTCTTCCATGCAAAGGTTTTGTTTCATGGTCGAAATATACGATAGGCAATTATACTGTTAAACATCTCTGCTAAAGAACTTCAATAATCAACGACCTTATGCTGAAACTACTAAGTATAAGCTTTAGCCAAGTTAGCTTGCTGAGTTATTCAGAGGACTGTCTTGCAAGGTGATATTTCGCCACCTTACCAAGCCGTGTCATTGCAAATATCTAACATTAATGCAGTCAATGTTACTTACACACCCCTTCATGTCGTCCAGTTTTGACTCAGAATTGCTGTTGCACAGCAATGTCATGCAAAAAACAGGTAATTCAGTTGATCTGATATTAGATAGCCAAGGTACTGTTCTGAAAACAACTAGCACAGCCTTTTACTGTGTACTGCGGCCCCGTTTAAGGCTGCGTTGAGTCACCTTCCAATAGCTTTAAACTTGGTAGTTAGTTACACCCAACAATGAGCCTTTCTAACCACTGTTGGACCGGGGCCATGCCCCCCATTCCAGCCGCAGCAATGATACCGCTAGCCAGACTGCTTACTCGACAGTCCGAGGAATCTACAGAAGCCCTTCTCTGTCTCGAGGCAGACGATGCACCAATCAGAGTGAGAGCTGTCTCAGCAACCACCTATAGAAATCTAGTTCTATCTTGAACGTAATTTTAGTGGGCCGATGGAACTAAAACTATCACTGATTGGCCAGTACGTGCAAGTCAGCGCTCAATTATTCCAACAGTGTAACTTTGAGAGTTCCTTTTAGCTCTAACTTTTAGAGTGACAAGTCTATGCTTTGACTGCTTTACATTCATCATCCTTATGCTGATTAAGATTTAGAGCCATCCCCAATTTGCTCTAAAAATAAATTGTGTTTCTTTGCTCACTGGAGGTAAAGCCAGATCTCTACAGGTTCTGTAGGGATGTGGTACGAATGTATGGCTGTTACTTGACTATTACCCATGAGTGGTGGGTGAAGCACAGTGTGTGGCACATGCATAAGAAATGGATGCATTAAACATAAGGCTGCCTGTAGTCCTTGAGGTGCAGAACATTCTGACTGATGTTGTCACTACAAATAAGGGTGAAGGTGTGTAGTGGTCAAGAGTACATGAGGCTACCCTAACCTTGACGCTGAGTGGTCGGCTGTTATTTGCTTTCCCTGGAGTTACAACTAGCCTAAATAATTTACTTTACACCTCAAAACACTGCATTGGAAATATAATTTTGACCACGTTTGGTTTTTGGGGAAACATTAGAATTCAAGTGAACTATTTATATTTGCCTGAAAGCCTGAAATATGCAGCTATAAAACAGGGTGCATCTGTCAAGGTGCCTTCCACCCAGTGCGTGTTTTCCAATAGGCTAGCGGTCCACTGCTGGTGTTCTTCTCACCTGTAAAAAAGGCCTCTGTTAAATGAAGACGTTAAATCATTTGCATAACAAAAAGTTAGTCAGGTTTCCATATTCCTAATTCATTCAGTGATCCACCTACTCCTGTTGTGTCTAATTGACCAAGATATTTATAGGTACAATGAGTAGTATAGGTTTAATAGTTTTTCTGACCCATAGTCAGACTTTTTATTCTCAGCACCACCTCCTGGTTATTGCTAGTATTACATATAGATTCCGGAAGGTAAGAACATGTACTGTAGTCAAGATACATCTTTGTCCTATTTTTTCGACAGTTTGAGGTTGTGCACTAAATAAGTAATGTAGAAGTATTTCAGAATTCCACAAGTACTCTAAAATGTTCCCCTTTGAACAATCTGTGGTAACACCCTTTTTGTAGAACCCACAGCACTGCTACCCACCTTATATCTTTGCTTATATCTAGACAGGTCCCCTAAAAGCAATTCAATTAAATTTGGTGTCTTCGTGGGCAAAGTTGCCAAATTTGTATGTGTGTGTTAACATGTATTGTTTGATATTCATCCATGGCTTGAGTCCATCCTTTATTCAAGCTTTGTTTAAGTTTAACAAACTGTTGCTGTTTTTTATTATTTGCAATGCGATCTAAGATGCTTAAGTCAAATAAATTATCAATAACATCAGTTAAGTTAATTAGTACATTCAATACTTTTGTCAGATTTCAGCATTATGCAAAACAATTATCTATTACCAAAGTATGCGTACAACACAAATATTTCAACAAAACTAAACATCAGAGCAAGACAGCAAACCAGCTACTTAGATGTACTTAATAAAATGTTTCACTGACAATCTTTAACAGCTTAGGATCTCCTACAGAAATACTCAATACAAAAGAGAAACTGAATTCAAAAGACAAAATAATAATGTGACCCGAATTCCTGGTTACCTGAAATGATAAGGATACCACCAAAAGAAATAGGTCTCAATGTACTAAATTCTTTCAATTAATAGATTTCAGTCACATTGTAATATTCATTCTTCACATTTATATTAAATGGAGTTTTGTAGAATATCTGTATTAATACTAAATGTGATAATTTGTAATACAATAACAATGCATTATCATGCGTAAACACCACTGTCAGTTAGTGATCATAAAAAGAAAGCTGCACTTTCACTTTAAAAAAAAGCAGAGTTAAATTCTCAGATATAGATAAGATATAGTTGCTAGAAATTGCAAAGTTAAGTTACTATGGTCAGGCAGAGGTGACTGTAATAATACATTGGGTGTGGGCTGCAAATGCAAGAAGGGCAGTTGCTGAGACACATGGATGAGGGTTGCCATGGTGACTCATACAGAATAATAACTTTAGGATTATCAAAAGTGTAGAAAACCTTTTTCTACTCATTTGGCTCACAGACATCCTCAAAGCCATTAAAAGACAGCTCTGCCATCTGTCTTCCCCTCAGGCAGCACAGTATCACTGCACTTTAACATGAACACTGCATTCTACTCAAGAGACCAAAACAAAAACACTAAGAACAAGAAAATGTATGTCATAGTCTGACCGAGTCTACAGATTATAATACTAAAGTATTTTAAAATCCACTATATAACAATTGAAGCTAAAGAGTTTTAAATCCAGTATATAACACTTGAACAGCATTTGAACAGCTCATGTGTTAATTATGTCAGCCAGGAGACACTGTCCTTCAGCCAGCCCCATAGCCTTGTGACCCAGAGGTTTACCCCGAGCTCTGTCAAGTACTGCATCTCTGGTGTGAGCATTTTACGGCAAAGCTCAGCAAACTGAGATTCAATGTCCTTCTTCAGATTGTATCCCATAATGGATTTCTCTCCCATGGGTTGCCATGGTGCCAACTCTGTGTTCTTGATTCCAGTGGGTTCCACAGCAGCTCCACCCTCCACACAGATGGCCCTCATCTCTGCGTTCCACCTCCTCAGCTCCTCCACCTGTCTTTCCATACGCTGGCGACCATACACTTCCACCTTTGCCCAGAAAGAGGCGTTAAAGTGGCGGTAGAGCCTCCAGTCAGCACTGTTCCATTGTAGGGCTTTTGCCCTCAGTGCGGGGCTGAGCCGGGACACAGAGGAGCCCTTCCGAACATTGAGCTTAAGAAACAGCAGGTCCTCCATCTCCCAGCAGAGGGCGTCCTTGAGCAGGATGAGGGACTCCTCAAAGTGCTCAGCCAGCAAAACCAGTTGGAAACGCTCAGACACCTCATGGATTGCCCGGGTCACACCCAGGTCATTTGCCTCTAGAGCATTGTCATATCCAAAGTCAAATAACAGCAGGTTCTTGAGGTAGAATGAGTTAAACCCATCTGGGGTGTAGTACCGTGCTGGGTCCTCCAAAAATGCACTCAGTTTGTCGTCTCCTGGAATGAACCAGGTGAACGGCACCACATTGTGATAGTAGTGGAAAGCCGACTCAAAGACTTCAGACGGGTCTCGCAGGATGGTGAAGAAGGCAGCATCAGGAGGCAGCAGCTGTTCCAACTCCAGTCTGTTAAAGCGCATGTGGTTGGCGACCACATTGAAGCAGGTACCTGGACTGTAGTCTCGAACATATGAGCGGAGAAAAACAGATGGGTAGAAGAAGTCATTGCGTCCATCTGGGAGGGCAAACTTCAGGTGGTGCTTCTCTCCAAAGCGGAACAGGATGTTGAGTAGGGTGCTGCTGGCCGTCTTGTGGGTCTTCATGAACATGAGGTTGGTTTTTGGAACACAAGAACTGTTTTGACCCCACGGTTTGTGAGACATATTGGACGACTCAATTTGAGTCTGAAGGCAGGAAGATGCCTGTAAGATCCTGTGGGTTGACACAGCAAGACATTGACAAGTTAAATTTAACTTAACAATGATCATTTTGAAGGCATTTGTGGAAAACCAAGTCTATACACTCCATCTTATTGCAACAAGGCAGAACTCCCTTTTAACAAGAAAGAAACCTACTTAATATTCATACAGCAACCACTATTGCATTTAGACTTACATGTGCACATTTGTCTGGACTGGTGAGGAGAGACAGTAAAACACCATAATGACGGACACCAACAGCCCACCCATGATGAACCGCCGTGTCAGAGACCTGAGCTGAGTGCTCTTCAGGTGCTGCATGCTCGCCTGAGCTACTCTGGAAAGGATCTGGTCTGGAAAGAATAAATGTATTGTTTTGAATCAATGTTTTGACTGTGGCACACTGCATTGCGTGACAGAGACATGCTTTCAAGGGTTTTGTGGCAATACATTTCATACCCAAATCCTCATACTACACACTGACATAAATGAATAACCTATATATATGATTGCAAGGCTTGGTACAGTGGCCAACTCCTTATAATACCCTTAAGAACAGTTAATTGAACATATTTTATGCAATTATGCAACAACAACCATTGTTGCATTGTAAACAGTTAACGCTGTTCATCAAGCTTTGACAATGAATAACTCAGTTTAACCATGTAGCCTGCACATCCTATGTCGTGGCTTAAAACCAGTCAGGGAAATAGAGAAAAGGAGGCAAGAAAACATAAACATGTTCAAACCTTGTTCAAACCTTTCAATAAAATGTTCAAACCTTTCAATAAAATGTTCAATGTTAATCACTATAAGCTGCTTGGTCCTCTCAAAGCAGCCTATTTTGCTATCAGATGCTATGCCTGCTCCCTTACAATTGCATGCACTGTTGCTGCTTAATCACATTACAATATTCTGAGAGTGCTAGTTGAGAACACGGTTTTACCGCGGAATTGGGCTACTTTTGAAGTGTATATTTCGAGTTCTGATTTTGGGCTGGTTTTATTGGCCATTGGGCTGGTTTTGTCACACAGACCTGGCAACCCTGGTAGCTACCTAGCAAGCTAATAACAGCTACTCATAAAGTAACGTTACTTTGCTAACAAGTGCCCTCATTTGACTTAAACTAACCTCTTCATAAACTTACCTTCTAACTTAGATATCTAAGTTAGAAGCTAAGTTTATGAAGAGGTTAGTTTAAAGAAGAACATTTAACGTTAAACTGTCTTGTAAGCGTTTGAAGAATGAGTGTAATGAATATTGGGTAACACAATGTTATGCTAAAGTTATGTTATGCAATGTTATACCGTTAGCTAAAAAGGGAAGATCGGAATAATCAAGCCTTGACACTCAAAATAATTGGTGCCTGAACACAACAAAGATGAATTTTAGCATGTTAAACAACCCATAATTGGCCAGAATCGTTAAGACGTTACTCACTAGTTACTGCCACAGTCCTTTCTGTTTTTCAATGATGACCTGTTGTATGATGTGGAAGATAAAGGTGTGACTCAGTCATTAGGCTCAGTAATTAAAAACTACCTAAACTAAACTAGAGGAGGCAACCCAACCTCATGATCTTTTAATGTTCCTCATTTTGCGTTAAACTGTTGGATAATTTCAGTTAATGTAAACTGCTTCAGTGGACCTCAAAGGCAAAATTAGACAAGTTTTATTTTTATTTTTATTAATACTATTTTTTTTAAATGCATCTCACTCCTATTTACGCTAAACAGGGCTCTAGAGCCTCATACGTAGGCCTTACCTACCCTGAGTAGATTGTAAGAGGAGAATGCCAAGCCTTGTCATGCCCCATCCACAACCCCCATATTGATTTATGAAAGGTAGGCTACTGTTTACAAAAATCTCAGCTTCTGAAATTTTCAGATTGCAGTATTTAACACTGATCAATCACTTACACTGAAATTGTCTTAGTCTGCGTCATACCGGCTACCCCTGACCCTGCATGTATTCACACTTCGCTAAGGTCTAAGATATGCACATAGCAAGGTCATTACTGGGTGATTCTCCAACTAGTACTTTTTGGACCTGGAGATTTTTAGAAAAAAATGAAACATTTTGAATTAAAATATTACTGGCATAATTTGTTTCCCAATTATGCCTAGATACCTGCCCTGAAGTTGGTTGTGCTGATTTTTATGGAAAAATAGGTGTGTTTTTTTTTTTAACATTTTACATTTTTTCCCAGACATCCCCCAAAAATTGTCATTTCCACAACTGAACAAAAACAAAAAAAGTTGAAATATTTGTAGTCATAAATATATTGGGTTACACATCACACTTGCATCTTTCCCAATTGTAAATCGATTTGTTTCTCTGAAATGCAACTGTTAAGATTTTGCAAAGTTAACACCAAAAAAGAAAGGACTGAGCCTGGGACTGCATTTTATGGAGAGGTGTGGAAATGACGGTGAACCTGAGGGACAAGTGTTCAACATGGTTAAAATATGCCAAATTGAAAAGAAATATATCTAAAAATATTATATTTGATTGAAATGGGTAATAATGCACACTTCTTGTTTGAATTTAAAATTATATCAGTATTAGATGAGATAAGGTTGAAGACCTGAAGTCTGGCCGAGGGACAGAGGCAAAACAGCAAAAAACACATATAACATGCCTCCTATTTTATAAAAAACAACAGAATTGAACAATATTTTTTCATATATACTGTAGGTTCCCCTAAACATGTAGTAAGGGTGGGGGGAGTGGAAATGTTTTTTTTTTTAAGTTTTTTTAATATCTGTCAAGGACAGATAAAGTACCATAGGTGGAGAATCACACTACTACGGTGTATTAATACACGAAGAGGGACTTATCCAGTAGCAGATATGACCAAATGATGTACATCATGACAAGTTTGCCTGTGTCCTGTATTGATAGAATTCAGTTATTAAACATGCTGTGCATGATCCAACAAACATGATATGCTTTGGGCTCTGCCTCATTTCATACATTTACAGTGGTGTAGTGGTCCCTGGAAAAGTGGGTACTCCGTATACCTGCGTATACCCTGGACTACACCACTGCATATTTAGGTTCAGTATGGATGCTCTTCTGAATATGACTTCTTACCAAAAGTGTGATCCTGTTGTGTTAAGTCTTTCATTGTAAGGAGTCAATATATTTAAATGAAAAGTATTTTAAAATATTAAGCTATTCATCTAAAGGCAGGCACTTTTCTGACTGACCAGTGAGTGTACGTTTTTCACTTTCCTTTCATCAGACTAGTAATCAGTTGTTAGACTTATAAAAGAAAGGAGGAAAAAGAGTGAGAGAAAGCGAACACTCACCAACACAAACAATTATATCGAGAACTAATATAGACAACATTACAGCAGGTCAAATGGCTTAACCACTTAACCACTCCCTCAAGTACCGCAATTGAGCCCTCTATCTAGTGATTCAAGGCATTGTATGCACAGCAGTTGATTATTAACTTAACATAAAACCTTAATCATAAATAATACATCTCTTAAATACTTCATTCACAAAACAAAATATATGGATTTTTAAATTAATCTCAAACTCACCTGCTCTTTTGACAGTAGTAGAGGTACTGTATGTCTCACCATGGAAAAAATGACAGTGGCATGTCAAAAGACTTTATGTTATAAGTTTCTGTTATACTTACGGTTGCTTTGAGGAGTTTAGTAAGAGATGAAATTCCACAAGAAAAGTTTTGAAGACAGAGGTAACGACAGCTACTACAGGTAATGTTGCTGCTCCAGTCATTTTTAGTGCTTACCGTGCTAGCTCCATTTTTGTCATGGCACAAACTGCTGCCTGAAGTACTTCAGAAACCCGTTCTACTGGAGTGCAGTGCTTATCACTGGTAGATCCTGTGTTTTGTTTTTTGTTTTTTTTTCCATTGTGTCAGCACGAGCTAAGCTCAAGGGCCTGTGATGCAGAGGCACCCATAGTTTTGATGTATTTAGAGTATACAAATAGTTGTGTCTTTGTGCGGTCTTTATGTACAGAGCAACCGAACAAGAAAATTTGAACTATACAGATGACATGGGCAGGCCACAGTGCAGTTGATTTAATTATGTTAAGACATGCGTCTTATTAGTGCAATGTACCTGTTGTAATGTTGGGCTGAAAATAATCTATTTTCATAATGATTACAATGACTTGGGATAAACATGAACCCTTTCATAAGATAATTTGAATGTTACAAATTCATTATCCAAATGTAATATCTGTGTTAATTCATCCATGGATGCGGTTTCCATCATCACATGTTCATCACTGTGTTCCCTCAACATAACCATTATATTGAACACATTCATAGCCTTCTATAGACTCACTGAATAAACAATATTCATAGATTTGTATTTCTCGAATTCCTATGGGAACAAATGTCCATATACGTATTGTCCTTGCTGCCGTAACACTCTAATCTAGGCCTTGGATCGTTAAAAGTTATCTTATTTCATCTCATCTTCTTGAGTTGCACCCTGAAAAACATGTTCCATTTTTGCTAATTCATGAAACGTTTGCATAAGATGAACAACATGATTATTACCACCTTTCTGACTGTTTAGCCTTCATCATATTGTATACATTCAGGCATACGTGAAGTTGTGGGAACACAAGCACTTTCCTTGAGTTTCCTTTCCCAGAGATACATTTATTTGGGATATGTTGTGTGTGTTTTTTCTATCCTTAATCTAAGGAGCACTGTTGAAGATGTGATGAAATTTTGAAGGCGAACTGGAGAGTTCATGTTGGCCACAAACATTCTGCTGTCAGGAAGTATACAAAGTTGCGTTCTTGGTAAAGTTCATCATGAACATGTGTAAGGTGCCATGCGTAGCAAAGAAAATCTGAAGATGAAGAAATTCCGTTAACTTTTGAACTTATAACTGTGTATCGTGAACTATTTGTTTTTGAATGTGCAATCAACATGAGGCAAAAAGATGTCCACAAGTAGCAGAGAGTGGGGTACAACGAGCCAGTGGGTAAGTGGACCCCCCTGTATCTGGGCATCCATACACAATTTTTGTCATGTAACCCCTACATTTTATTTGCATTCTCCATTTTCATCTTGCTGTGGAAGAGAGAACCATGTGGATGAAGTTGTAAGCGTATTTTGTACCAATATTTTCACAGGCATATTGTTATGTCAACGTTTTTGGGGGCCTTACAATTAGTCTCACATCAAAAGAAGATTATCTCAGTTTAAAAAGTTATATCAGATATGTTGACGAACTGGCAGTGTCAAAAAACAGGTGAGTAAATAATTAAAAGTGTAGCTCTGGATTGCTAGACTAAGCACTTTTCCCGAAGGTGTGGGGCATAATGAGCCAGAGCCTTGGGGGGAAAGGTCAACCGGTGGTTCATCTAAGACCCTCATGTTTACATGCAGTCAAGTCAAATGTTTGGTGTTTAAATTAGTTTTGCAGTTACATTATATTTAATATTTTAGATGTAGTATAACAGTTGTCTTGGTAATTACAGAAGAAAACAGATGAGCTTCATACTCATGTGCTTTTAGCTCTAATATTTTAGCCCTATATTATATTGTCTGTTTGAGTAAGGCACACTGTTAAGGATTCAATTAATTGCACATCCTAAACTTGTGTTGTATCATGCATTATTTTATATTCCCTTGGCTGTGGGTAAATAAAAGTGAAAAACGGCTCATCTTACCCCTCTCTCCACTACCTGTGCTTAGGTGTGTGCTTGTATGTGTGTGTGAATCATCAAACGTCTGTTTAATTAAATCATGTCAGTGAATCTTGTGTGAATCTAAATAGCCTCTGCCCTACATGCCTCTGCCCTACATTGCTCTGCCATGGACTAGAATATCCAGTTCTCAGGATTTGCAGTGCGTTTTTTTTTCTGAGTTTAATGTCAGAAATTCTGAGAATGAAATTAGTTAAAAGTCTGACTATAAACGCAGAAGTTATTTCTGAATCTTTTACTCTGAAATTCTGACTTTAAACTTAGAAAAATACACACATACACATTACAGAAACGCTCTGCCCTGGACTAGAATTTCCAGTTCTCAGGATATGCAGCTGGTTTCTGTAATGTGTAATGTTGTCTGTTTTTCCAGCATGTTATCTAAAAGCTGAACATGTGATTACACAATTGATGAAGCTGTTTTCTTTATATGCTTATGTTTTGTCTCATTGTATGTGTTTTCTTAAGTTGCAGTGCCTTGAGCTCCTAGGGCTACCGTATACTTCACCAATTCACCAATGGAATATAAGGTTTGTGTGTCCCCAGGTAGGCGTGTCCCTTCAAGCTAGTGCTCCTTAGAGTGGGGTAGGCTCAAAGCACTTTTGGGCAATAGCTCAACAACCGTTTTGTCAAAAAGTTCGGACTTTTACTGTTAAGTAGGAGGCATATGACCCTGGCTCATTACGGTTTGTTAGTGGCATAGCGCCACCAAGTGAATAATGTTCAATGCCAAACCTAGAACTTCACAAGCCAATTTCTTATGATGTAACAGTTCATGATATTTAACACACTGCATTACTACCATATTTTTTTTGATGCATACCCAATTTCATAGAGGGGCGCTGCAACTACCACATTTAAGTTTCTCAAGAATGTCTTAAGCTAGAGTTTATAAATCTGGTACGCTTATACTTGGTTTCATTCTTTGGTTGCTCACCAATTTGTTTTACTTTTTGTTCGTAGGGAGCACTGCAGCTGACACATTTCACATGATTCCTCTCCAAAAGTAACATTTGTTAAAATATGGGAAAGGTAAGTAACAATCATCAACATGATCAATAATTTCCTGAAAAACCTGTAGTATGCAATCAATTTTGAAAAAAGTTATTGTTAGAATAACATTTATATTGTTAGTAATATTACAGCTTAAAAAAAATCTGTACTGAAGCATTTTATATTTGCTTAATAGTTCATACTTTATAGTCAAAGTTTGAAATTGTATGTTTCAAATGTGATACAGCAGGTATTTAGGTCAAATACATCAAGTACCACTATGCCATGCTATGGCATAGCAGGTATTTAAGAGTATTTATCTGTAAATCCCTCTGTTGTCTTTGTATTGCAATTCATGATGCTGACAGAAAGATAATATCTCAGGAACTTTTTGATAACAGGAAACTTGGTATATGGACTCCCAGAGTGGAGCAAATATTTGGCATCATTAGCATTACGTCCACTAAAGGGCGCTGCAATACCCCGAAATACCGAAACTTTTCCTTTTTTTTCCCCCACGACAAGGCGAACTAAAAAGGTTGTAAAAGAACCAACCCACATGAAATATTCCAAATCCAATAAACAATAGTTGTTTTTAGAATAAAATATGTGATCAATACATTTTCATAAAGATACGGAAGTGTAGTAAGGCCACATATGGCGTGATTTCCCTCCCGCGCCTGCAGGGGAGTTTAATGTAAGAATTTTTCTGAGAATAAAATCTGAATGTCTGAGTCTTGAACTTCTGAGTTATTTCGAAATCTCAGACCACTCCCCTTTTTTTGTCAAAACAATTCGATTAAAAAATAGGCTATATAAGTTTCTGACTTACAATGGCTGTCAGTCTGCATTAAACCGACTACATAAAACGTATAGGCCTACATATCTATATATTTTTCAATATTGTTTTTATGTTCAATATTGTTCCAAGTCTAATTCTTGCTCATACTTTCACATTGTTTAGCAATGATATTCAGCACAGTCGTGGGAAATATCTTGTTAAGAGTGTGTGGATTATGGAATAATTTAGCTTGTCAACTGTCCCCCCAAAGCAAAACAATGAATACTCCTCCATAGACCCCCTTCTCAAATGTTTTGAGTCTCTGCTGCGGGAAAGCTGCAAATAAAAATATTTCACAAAAATGAATTCATAACGTGCTTATGTGCTAACAGGATAGTATATGTTTACGTTGCTGAACCCAGGGCGATGCTTCTCTGCTCGGCCGCAGCTGACCTTGAGGGGGCGGGATTGCACAGTAGCGTCTTGATTGAACAGTCGGTGAGGGAGCGGTGAGCAAATACTTCCTGCTCCGGGGGAAGCTCGAGACCTTGTTTATTCTGTCCTGTTGATAAAGGTAAAACATATAAATGTCCTGTAAGTTGTTAACCTGTATCCGTATTGTGCATGAGTAAGAATCATACAGTGCAGTGAGGTCATGCCCGCCGTTTATTTTTCAAAACTGATCACGTTAGTGTGTGCCTGTAGACTACTAGCTGACTAGCTAACGTTAGTTATCTAGACGGGAATGTCTCAACAAAGAGGTTTGCTCTGTTAATGCAGCTAGCAGGATAACCAGCATGACTGAAAGTGACTTATTGCAACGCCACTGCAGAGTTTGGATGAAAACGCAAATTAGGAACGCTTCAGCAACTATCGTGTGCTATCTCGTTGTGAGTGAGTCGCTATGATATGTGTTGTGCGGTTCGAAGCAACTGCTGTTCTTCTAGCTAATGCTACACAATTCAGCTGCTTGGCTAGTTAGCTATCTTGGCCCAGAGGCCTGAAGGAAACTCTTTCATGTCGGCCCTTTGCTAACGTTAACTTAACTAAATCAGAAGATCATGTGAGGTAAGGTGTACATGTGTAATGGCTACAGCTTCGGCAGAGTATTTAACTTTAGTTAGTGTGGAAATCTATTCATGTTGGCCAGCTGCTTCAAGGAATATGCTCCTTCGTGTACCCTAATGTTAATGCTAGAAGACGAAGTGTAACCTGGCGTTAACATATTGTCGCTGCTAACACCGTGTCCTTCAGAACAATAACTGTTAATGTTTCATTTCCTAACTACATATTCAATGTGGCAAATTTAAGCGGAAATACTAGATTATATCGGCAAATTCGTTAGCTTTCTATCTATGCCTGTAATTGCTAGCTAGCTAGATAGCTTGCTTCAGGGGCGGTAAAAAGGTCTTGCTACTTCTCTTTCGGTACGTTAGGTGTAGTAGCACAGGAAGAGAAGCGCATCATCAATTTATGTAACCAGATATGAAGTGAAACCAAATCTAAAGTTAAGTGGGTCATGCCTGAAAGTAGCATTAAAGCGTTCTGTTATTTTTCGTCGGTAACTATAATTTGTGCAGACATCGTCCCCTCAATATACCTAGCTAGGTGGCTAGCTACTTATTGCAGCTGAACCAGTTTTAATCATACGAATAGTTTTGGGCGTAAGGTGGCTCACATTGCCGTTGCTTTACATGGAAACACTTTTCCGTTGCTTTAGGTTTGTCTTTACAGTATTGTAATGCAACATTTTATACACGTGTGTAACATCTGAAAACAGTGCATGCCAAAATCAGTTGTGTTGCAGAAGGCTGCATTAACACTCGTGTGTTTTGAAGTTTGCAGACTCGGGGGCTGAAGAGGTCCTTTGGTGTGTTTCTTGAGCTCCTCACGCACTACCACTTCACTGCCCAGAGTTTTAGATTTGTAATTCGGGGATTGCGCGAGAACGGACTGGGATTGGGATTTTCTTCGCACCTGTGCAAGGAAAACGCCATCTCTCCACGTTAAAAGGGATAGGCCCAATCCAAGCCATGACGGACGGGAGGATCTATGTAGGGAACCTTCCCATGGATGTGCAGGAGAGGGACATTGAGGATCTCTTCTACAAATATGGAAAAATCCGGGATATTGAGCTGAAGAACAACAGAGGCACCATCCCCTTTGCCTTTGTGCGCTTTGAGGACCCACGGTGAGTTAGTTTCTGCGCCAGGCGGTTTCATTGTCCGTCCAGCCTCAGAGAGATCATGGAGGAAGGGAATGTCAGGTGTCCGTCAATTAGTCCGTTAATAGAGAATTAGGAGTCCTTTACTCTTTCCCCCAGGGATGCCGAGGATGCTGTCTATGGAAGGAATGGATATGGATTTGGAGACTCTAAGCTGCGTGTGGAATATCCTCGCTCATCTGGATCCAAGTTTAGTGGCCCCACGGGAGGGGGTGGACCCCGGGGAAGGTTCGGACCCCCCTCTCGGCGGTCTGAGTTCCGGGTGATAGTGACTGGTAGGTAGACGTCGTGGGTCGTAGGCTTTCAACATCCTTTCACTCACTGGACTGGCCTCAGCAGGAGGATTATTCTGGTCTAGTTCACTTACAGCATACTTACAGCATGCAGAGCTACGAGTCTGTGGCACCTGGTAGGTGAAAAAACTTCATTTTTTGTTTTGTTAACTTAAATCCAGAGTTACTCAGGTGTAAGTCAAAATTGAAACGGTGGTTTAGCATTAATTGGCATATGCATCCAAATAAGGTCTTAAACCTCAAGTAACTTACAGATATCAATTGAGTCAGCAATACTGGTTTGGCCAGGTAACAATAACTTAAAAACTGCTAAATTAAATTTGTCCCTTAATGTTTATCCTCGTGAAAAAAAATGAAGTACACATGAATTAACTCTGGAATGGCCGGGAATATGAGTGCTATGTGTGTGTGTGTCTCATGCAGTCTTATTCCTCCTCTCAGGTCTCCCCCCGACAGGCAGCTGGCAGGACCTGAAGGACCACATGCGTGAGGCAGGGGATGTGTGTTTTGCGGATGTTCAGCGTGACGGTGAAGGTGTCGTAGAGTTCCTGCGAAGGGAAGACATGGAGTATGCCCTGAGGCGCCTTGATGGGACGGAGTTCCGCTCTCACCAGGTAATGGAAGCACTAGCAAGTATTTTATGAGTGGTGAAACAAGGACAAATAGGGGGTGGGGGTGGGGTCAATTCTCTCTAAAACGATTCTGTCTCGATTCAGAAAAGTTCATAGTTGATTTTAATTTAGAAAAAAAAAAAAGCTTTTTCTCATAAATAAATGGATAAGGTAATTCATCTGTTGATTTTCTTTAACTATCAAACACAAAGTAGGAATTGATTTGAGACTGAGTAGCAAACTCAAATTAAAAAAAAAAATCCAAATGCATCGATAATCGTTTTATCGGTTTAGAATTGATAATCGGTTCAGAATCGATGATCAGTTTAGAATCTAATCGTTGACCTGTAAAATCGAATCGTGAGGTGCCCAAGAGATTCCCAGTTGACTAATACAATGTACAATATGTTGTGTTTTGTGCTGTGTTGCAGGGGGAGACTGCCTATATCCGAGTTATGGAGGAGAGGGGTTCCAGCTTCGGGCGCTCTCGCTCTCGGTCCAGATCCCGCGGGCGCTTCTCGCCCCCATACCATGGCAGAGCTTCCCCCCCTCCCCGCTACCACTCACCCCCTCCTCGCCACTCCCTGTCCCGCCATAGCCCCCCCAGCCGTAGGCTCCCCGCACAGCACCACAGTCCTCCTCCACGGCACTATCGGTAAACATCCCTCTCCAGTGCAGAAGAGTTCTGGCCCATGTCTGTTTTTTTTCTCGTTTTAAATCCCATTCTCCCCACCTTTTTATTTTGAAATTTACATTCCATTAAGATTGCCCCACCCCAATTAAGGCCTTAATTGTATGAATTTTTCTTACAAATCTCTGATTACATAAGATGCGTCTCCTGGATTTTACCTTGTCATGCCGTCAAGTCAGTGTGTTTGTATGTATAGTGTGAGTATGACCTCCATCTACTGAACCATGGGAGCTTTGCCAATACAGCTTACCACTGGAGTCCACACACTCTGGGTGTGGGTGTAATGTACGTGAAGGAGCACCTGCGGGGCAGTCTGAAAGCCCTCCCTACAAAAGTCCTTTCTGAAGTCACCCTTGTTTGATTTTTTTTTTTTTTTCACTTAGCCCAAACAGCTCAGCTGCCTAAGCACTGATAAGACAATGTTCTGATGGTAATCTGGTACACCTTTGTTTTCAATATATTTTTGTTTTAAATTAAAAAGATAATCATTTTAACTCGCTCATTCTTATGCCCTCGGTTTTGTTTTGTACCCTTTGATGGCTGTATGCAAGGAACATTTATTGTTTGTTTTTCAATTAAAATATTGAATCACATTCAAATTCTGCTTTTGATGTTTGTACCGTCATAAATTGTCATTTATGTATATCTGAATGTTTTAACGAGGATACATGGCCATTGGGTCCTGGTGCGCTGAACTGGCAGTTGTTAAAGGATCAGCAAAATGGGACTGCTGTCTCTTTTCTGCCCATTCAACCTGACTCAGGATCAGTGTTGGTGTGAAGAACAGCATTATGGAGTGCAATTTGAGGACACGAGCCATGACTGGTCACCAATCACCAGCCACTGTCAAGTAAAATGCCATGTCCTTTGCCTGCGCCTTTAAGGTTTCTCACACAGTTGCTCAAGACTGAAAAACATTACATTTATAACTAGCTTTGCGGGGGGATATTTGTTAAATAAACGCTTTATTTAAAGGTCTAATCTGAGACTACATTTCAGAATGCTTTAATGTTTTAAAAATTAAGAACATTACAATAATGATACTGACACTTACAAATCATTAATCTTGGATGGATGAAACATCAGTGGTACATTCTCATGCTACTGAAACGCTTAAATAATTTAACACATTAGGTCTACAGTGTATAGGATGGACTTCGTGTGCACAAGTGTCCCTGGCTGCTGCACAAATGAGATCTAGTTATGTATTAAAAATGCAAATTGAGTCGTAAGTAAACTTGTAGAAAATATTGTGAGCCTTTATGCTTCTTAACATACATTTTACATGTAAAACCAAATTAAATAAAAGTTTATAAAAATGAGGTGAAACAATCCCTTAAGCATTTCATAATTATTAGCCAACAAGTCAAGTGGGTAACAGAACATTACTGTTAGGTACACATTTTAATGAGTACAGAACAGAGTTGTGAGACCTGTGTCGTAGACATGCACAATTCAATTTACTGTGAAATTCAATGTCTGCCTCAACCAAAATGTTAAACAAACAAAAAGCTCAACATTTTCTGAAGTATAACTTATGGCACTTCCGTAAGGATCAGTAGCTCATAGTACTGCTAATTTAAAAATAGCAGTAGTTACATTTCCAAAAAGAGTTCGCAGAAGTAAGTTAAGAAGATTTGTATCCTGTCAGGCTGAATCTTGTCTCTGTGAATAGTATCTCGACGCTCCAGACGTTCATATCTGATAGAATTATTTAAAGGCCAAAGATGCACAATGAAAATTGCATCACCGATCTTCACTTGCAGTTAAGAGTTACATAATTGACTAAATGAAACCCAGGATGGATGGACTTTTCAATTTCTCACACTTCTGGGAAGTCGTCGGATGACAACATGAGGATACAGCAAAAGCAAGTCATTTCATACTCCCCAATGTCCATCTAGCGTGAAAAGGCCCGCTTCCCGACCCTCGAAGACACCTCGAAGACCCCGTCATGTTCCCGGGATGCCAGGAGAATGGATACCATTTTCAGTTAGTATGTCAACTGTCAGGCTTCTCTTTGCTCGGTCCCATGAATTCAACGCCATCAATTGGGATGTCCTTCTCTTTGATAGCTTTCTGAGAATTTAGAAAGTATGACACAGAAAAGACACGACTTAAATGTATGTGTTCGCTGATCACCTAACTTTATGCAGTGTAGTGAACTAAACATTTCCAGGTAATCGATTAAATCATGAATGATCTAGATTATCTATGTTGTTTATGTACAGTAAGTGTATTTTGGAAACATTCACAATGCTTGAAATGTTTTGTCAAGCAAGGTTAAAAACAGGCAATGTGAGGCTACACCCCCCCATCCCAAGGACAGCGTTTGCCTCAATAGCATCTGATAGTGTTTTACTCATACGAGGTTTGAAAGAGCCTACTCTAAACCAGCAAAACCCTAAACCTCAATCTAGATCTTGTAAATATTATTTTCTTAGCGATACTGTAACATAGTGAGTTTGCTTGCCTTACCTGAACACACGACTGATATTTCTTGAACATTTCGGTGCAAGGATCACTACTCCGATCGCCTTTCAAAAATTTCTCCGCAAACCAGCGGTTAAAACACTGATCATATTCACGCTTTAAATCAGTGCATCCCTCTCCAACGCTATTCATCTTTGCGAAAATGCGTATAAATTACGAGTTTCTATATCTGCATGCTAACTGTAGCTGCAATTCCCTGTCACCCAGCGCATTTCCCCTCCTGATTCTCCTTGACCCACGTGGTCTGGCAGAGAAGTCGTGTTTTGATGACGTCAACGTATTAAAGTGAACGCTGCTAATTTACTTTTGGATTTATCCTCACCTCAGATGTTTTCCCATCACTCTGCCACGTTTTCTGATAGGTGGACTGTGGTTTTGTGTTTGGGCTTTCTGCAAGTCTGCAAGTTTAGATTGCTCATGGATACGTGCTTCAACAGATAAGGAGATACAAAACCTAACTGGATCACTAAATGGATGCTGTTTCTGGCTCTATTTTATATGCTGGTCACCTGGTGTGCAACTCAACTGATGGTGTTAAGGCTTCTTTACACAATCTGCACCTCAGATCTTGTAAATGGGATTTGGCATATCCTTGTACTAATTTGATAAGGTGTTCTTTCTGACAGCCACACCTGCTAGGTACTAGCTTTTTCCTCTTCCTCATTCCTTATTTGCATGTCATAGTCCATTATTGTGCATATCATATCAGTTCACCACAGAGCCATATTACAGATCCGCAAGTCAATTGCAGACTGATCTGACTGTCAGTGTGTGTGTGTGTGTGTGTTAACTAGTTATCTTCTATTGAAGTTGTTTTATAAATCTCTCTGTCCCTTATTGCATCCTGTAATTTCACAAGTTGTAACACGTAGTGTACAGAAAGCTTTAAAATAATGCACAGGCTGTGGAATGCGTCATCATTACAGCTATCAACCTGAAATGCTAGTATGTCAATTTAACTAAAATGCGTCTGTAATTTTGCGAGTGAGAATGATCAGTTGTGCAGATGAGAGGGTTTGATGAGTAAGCGTGAGGTGAATAGATAAACCAGGGTGCAAGTCTGACCACACCCTTATTCATGCCATTCTGTCTCTCAACACTTCAGTCAGTGGAAACATAACAGTCTTTTCAGTTGGAAAGTAACACACAACAAAACACCTTGAGACAGTTTGCATAACCATGAAATTACTGTGTTACACTTTTACATATATTTATTACAGATTGATAAATAATTCACAACACATCAGTTTCCACAATATAGTCACAGTACAATAAAAATATATAGGTTTACTTTTTTTCTTAGCTTACTGATGTATGTACATCTATATATCTATTTGTTTATTTTCAATTCACAATTTTTAACACTGACTTCATATATCATATATGTGTTTTACATTGAATGTCATGTAGTTATACAGTGTAATTCTGAACAGCAGCAACATACATCAATAATTCTTAGATTGGGTGTGAGTGAAATATACTGAAGACAAAAGATTAGTGTTTTTTACACTGGCACTTTTAACCAATGACACTGTTTTTCCTGGTGAGTTTTAACAGGATCTAACAATCACAAAGCGTGTGAACAAATGTGAAAGTGGTGAACAAATTGTAAAAAGGAGGCTGAAGGAAAGATGACTTCTCCATATTTTTCAGAATCAGCTAGCAGAGTCTCGATCAGACCACATTACCACAAACACCCCAATCACACATCGCAAGAGGGTTATATAAGCAGTAATTGACATGAAAGATATTCACTGACAAATCCCTGAACAGAAGAGCTTACAGTAACCTAAGGCAAATGTTACAACAGTATGTGCAAAGAGTTTTTTTCTGCCTTCATTGATTCATACCTGAATGAAGATCAGGGTTTATAAACACAGAAAGACCATGATTGTGCAGTTGGTATAGCGTTTCTATTCATTAACACATATGACACCAGCATTATTCAAAGGCTATTAGTCACAGAGGCCAAACAAGAATGTATGAAACAATGTTATGTTACATTTGGCTTTGAGTTTGATGTGTCATTTTTTAACATCCCATGGTAAGTCATATACTACAGGTCTATTGAGGCACATTGATAACACAACCAGTGATGTTGTGGTGAACAGCCCCACTGAATAACTCTTTCACAAAACTGAATCCGTAGACGAAACAAGCTAACACAACTGATAACACTTTTAACTAAAAAATCCCAAACCTGATCTGACTAGAATTTTTTAACCAACCAAAGCAGGTCACTTAAGGCTCCGTGGCCAAGAACCAGCGCCATCCTGAGGTCAACTGTCAGAAGGGAAAAATTCATACCCCCAGTTTACTAATCTGTTCACTCAATTCATGGATGGATTCCTAAATCTGTCCCACAATTTATTTATCCATGTGTAAATATTTGCAATCCAATGCCTCCTTCTACCAATCTAACTAAACTGAGGGAATGGATTGGTAAATTGATAGCACGAGTGGCCAAGACTAGATAACTATGAAAGTGAGGGAAGGAATGTTCACATACAAATTTAAAAAGTATGATATTGACTCATAGAGAAGAGAGGACAAATTGTTAAATTGAGTGAACTAATTATTATAATGAGGGCAGGATTTAACCCTTATGGTAATATAGATCAACTATGACACTTTTACGGTTCCGTACCTTGGTGATACTTTAGGTTCCTTAAATTCTACACTCATCTGACTACTACAGTTTGTGCTTAGGAACGACCAAGGTTGTATTAATCTTTCTGTTATATTTTTTTTAAATAACATAGACAATATATGATCGATATTGTTTTCAAAGAAGCTAAAAAAATAAATACATTTTCAAGTGTGAGTATTTACTATGGCTTTCTTAGCTTGGGACGGTTTCTCTGTTGCTTATTTTGTTCATATGGTACTAATGAGCTCCCAAAAAGACTATTGATAAGGCATTATGACCTTAAACATGGCTTCACAATATGTCTTATGATATATTTGTCTTTCACATGTCATTTTCTATTTTATTTCATTTTCATAATAACCCAAATCCATCTAAGAAGAAAAGCTGATAAATTCCAGGTCATGACAAGCATGATGTTCAAGCATGCAACTTAACTCTGTGGGCAAATCTTGTATGGCATCCTCTGTCTTCGGAGCATGATTACCAGGTTAATTTAGACATATCAGATTACAATTTATTAAAGGGGGCGATTTGGCCCTTTTGTTTTCACATACTCTCTGCAGCAGGATCTGGCAGCACAATAGGAATGACATGACTAGACTGGAAGACATAATGGTGGACCTTGCCTACTTGTTCTCAATGAGGGTTTGAACTTTGTTGACTAACTCCCGAGCCTTGACCAGAACTTGTGGGACATCATGTCGTTCGGCCATTTCTGTGGAGAAGGTATGAATTTGAAACAACTGTAGTTTACTAGAGTGGTCACATAGTACAAGGCAAGATGTGTGTGTCCACTGATGATGTGAGTTGACTACTCACCGTTGAAGAATTTGATGATCTCTGTGAAGTCCATGTTATTCTCCAGGATGATATCTCGGTAGTGCTCCACGAGGGCAAGGGCGATGAAGAGAACAAAGTGGCTTGAGGACACAGACCTTGCTGCCCAGATGGTCTCCCAAGCCGAGAACACGTCATCATACACCATTTCTGAAGGGGGAGACAATAAGGGCTCAGTGTTCATTGTTCACTACACCATGGCATTTATTTCCACCATCTAATGGCATGAAGGTGAGCAGGATCCAAATGCCCAATAGTGCTTTACAATGATTAAAGAAATGGCAGAAAACATAAGATATGGTTCAGTAAAAAAACACTGATGATAGTGTGGTGTTTTCTAAGTAAAATGACTCAAATCAGGAAAAGACAGTTATTGTATAGCTGTAGCTTACCCCTCTTGAAGTCAAGCAGAAACCAGCGGTAACAGAAGTAGAAGTGGGTGTAGTCTCCATTCTGCTGCATCAACTCGAAGAGTTCAGAATCTAAGATCTAAGATGAGAAAGGAACAAATCTACTAATTCATCGACGTGGATCTACACTACTTTTCAGGCTTCATGATTTCCCAGATTGAAGTCCTGGTGTAAAGACACGATTAAAACAGTGTTGTCCTTCTATAGAAGTATCAGGTTTCCTGCACATATACCCCAAAGCACTTCACAGTCACTGTAAGAAACTCATCTCACCACCAGTAGTCTGTAGCACCTACTTGGATGGCGTAACAGCAGCCATTCTGTGCCTTACAACCACAACCCACTGGCTGTCTTGTGGGGGTGATGTGAACTGCAGACCGAGAATTTTGATAATCTGCACTGGGGCATTTGGATCCCTACAGTCTGCAGTTTCAATTCACTCTACTGGCCCCCCACATCGCTCCCAGCAACTAGTTAAGCTTTCCCAGGAAGTCCCCCATCTTGGTTCTGATTAAAACATGCGTAGCTTCTAAGGGTTTTGTTTGCTGATTGTGAGTAACATTGTAGTCTGGGTGCAGGAAATGTGGTGGGTCACATATTTGTCACAGCAGGTATAAACCAAAAAAGAGTTTAGTAATTTTATGTCTGATATACCTGGATGAGTGAACGCATGTTAGCAAAGTGTGAGTCCATGGCTCCCCCATGAGGGAAGTTTTGGTTCATTCTCTTCATGAGTTCAGTGAAGCAGCTGAAGGCCATGGCTTCTGTAATGGTGTATACAAAGCATACAGTTGTTTAAAGATATCAAGTACAATTTGACCAGTAAAATGCGCTTTCTACAATATTGATGTGCTCTTGGGTTTGACATTACAAGAAAACCCACCAAAGGTTCTACTGATAATCCTTAAAGATGCTATCCATACGACTTACACTTTCCTTCTAAGAATGTAGTTTAGCACTAGCGCTGAGCATAGATGTCTCTATTTTGGATATATCAATTCTCTTTATGGAGGGAAAAGTTTTGAAATGACACAACGTGTAAAAAAAAAAAATGATTTACCATCATCCAGGATTACTAGCAGAGGTGCTAGCAGGTCACACATTCCCTGTACATAGCCTATCTCCAGGTGCTGCCACACATAGCTGAAGGCAAAACACATTTCAGATTAACAATTTTGATTAGCAAAAACTACACAAATCCTTCAACTCTGTTGATGTGATAAGACTGCAGTAACCTGCACATGATGTTCCTCAGTTTTTCCAAGTTGGCCGTGGTGAAGTACCAGTAGTTCCTGTCACACCTATGAACATCCTTTTCGATGCGGTGAAGGTTGAGCATGTACATATCCAGCAGTTCTTGCTATGAACACAAACAAGCATTGGAATTTAATCTTTAAGCATCTAATCTTTACAAGAAAATGACTGGTAATATTTACTCCATTATGCCAAACAATTTAGTTTAGTAACTGTGGATTAATGCAATTATTTAAATAAAATGTTTTGCACTTTACATTGCATATTGCCATGGAGTAAGTTGGGTCTAACTATTTCACTACATTTTTACTCGGCATGTCATGAAGTTACTAGCAACTGCCCCAACAAGAAATAGCTACTACTTGATGTTATACACAAAACTTCTCGGGCAGTATGGGTGAAAAGCATTTGTAAATAAAAGAAAGTCAACTGGATATCTAAAAACCAAGGTAGTGTTTAGATGTTCATAGAGAGCACTTTTGCTCAATAGCACTCACAGAGTATGTTGTACCGATGGAGGACACAGGAGAGGCCAACTCATTCTTCAGCTCCCCTCTCACGGCCAGGGAATCTGCCTTTGGGAAGAGGCTATCCATGTCAGGGTCTTCCTCAGACAGGATGGACTCTGTGGCTTCAGGGCTCGTGTTGGGACCCACTTCCAGACGGAGCTCCAGGATGGGCATGTCCATGCCAGGCTCTCTGGGGGTGCGCTGGGCAAAGGGGGCATCCAGGGTGAGGAGCGGCTTCCCCCAGTGGTCCTCGGAGGCCATGCAGATCAGGGAAGTAGGAATCTCTTCCATTTCAAGGGCGGAAGGGGAGTCGTCTGAGTCGGCCAGGTCTAGGGTGGAGGACTGCTGAGTGAGGAGAGGCGGAGCTGAAACACAGCCTTCAGACTCAGGGTTGGAGTCTCTCCTCTCCAGAGCCCATCCGAGTCCCTGCCGGATGGCTTTAATGTCTTCTGACTCTGAAACAAATGCCCCCTCCATCCCTGGACTGGTGATGTCCTCTGAATCAGAGCCTTGCTGTGAAGTTGTGGGATAAAACTTCTCACCCGTCTCTGATGAGGGGACCTCTTTTGTTGGTGACAGTTCTTGCTTTGATTCGGAACCCAGCTGAACACTGCCCTCAGCTGTTTCTGATGAGATGGCCTCATTTGTTAACAATGTGTCTGCTTCTTTTGAATGTGATTCTGTCTGAACAGCATTCTGCACTGTTTCTGACAAATTGACCTCTGTTGCTGTATTTTCATCTATTTCAGATGAATTGACCTCTTTTATTGGTGATGACTCTGGTTGTTTTGATTCAAGTACTGGCTGAGCAGTATCTTCATCTATTTCAGATGAACTGACCTCTTTAGTTGGTGATAACTCTGGTTGTTTTGATTCAAGTACTGGCTGAGCAGTATTTTCACCTATTTCAGATGAATTTACCTCTTTTATTGGGGATGACTCTGGTTCCTTTGATTCAAGTATTGGCTGGGCAGTATCTTCATCTATTTCTGATGAATTGACCTCTTTTGTTGGTGATGGCTCTGGTTGTTTTGATTCAAGTAGTGGCTGAGCAGTATTTTCGTCTGTTTGAGACAAACCGACCTCTTTAGTTGGTGATGACACTTGTTGCTTTGAATCAAGTACTGGCTGAGCGGCATTCTCGGCTGCTTCAGATGAGCTGATCTCTTTTGTTGGTGGTAACTCGCTTTGTTTTGATTCAAGTACTGGCTGAGCAGCATTCTCAGAGAAACTGATCTCTTGCGATGGCAATGAATCTTCTGCTCCTTTTGACTCAGAGATTGCAGGCTCTTCTAGAATTTGGGATTCGCTGATTTGTGGTTTAACTGTTTTGGGATATTCCTTTTGAGGATCCTCAGATTCCTCTGTCTTCAGAGGATCATTTGCCACAACACTTGGGCTATGGTCTGTTACAGAAACCCCACTCCTGTCTTTGGGTACATCAGGAGCTTTGTCTGAGGGGATTTCGGCATGCTCCTTGTTCAAACTCTCAAACTTCTCAATTGCACCTTCAGTACATTGTGTGCTATCAGGTTTCTTGTCCATTTCTGGGGATTTCTTGTCAGCTGTTTCTGGTGTCTTTACCGGACTTGACTCCTGGTTTAGTTCTGGAGTTGGTATGATCTCCTGTAAGTTGTCAGTTCTCTCTCCTGACCTATCCAGGCCCTTTTCCTCTTCTGTCTTAGAACCCTGAATCTCCTGTGCTTCAGAGCCCCCCTTTGCCACTTCAGCTTCAGCTTCTGTATTTTGTGGCTCACGCACCAATCTCTCTTCAGAATCTACCTTCTCCGGAGCAGGAGGCTCACTCTCCGGGACGTCTGTTTCTTCTTTCATTGAAACACTTCCTAAGGCTTCCTCTGAAACCACTTCTACTTTTTCGGAATCCCTTTTCTCCTCAGGAACCTTCAGATCCTGCTGTTGTGTCTCACTGCATTTAGGGTCTCTATCAGAGAGCGCCACTTCACTCTCAAGCGAGTTTCTTTCTAATGCCTCACCAGAATCTGATTCCATTGCTGGGGCTGTGTTATCCTGCTCTGATGCCACTGGAGCAGGAGGCTCACTCTCCAGGACGACTGTTTCTTCTTTCATTGAAACACTTCCTGAGGCTTCCTCTGAAACCACTTCTGCTTTGTTGGAATCCACCTGTTCACCCAGTACCTTTACATCCTGCTCTGACAGATGGGACTTTGTGGGGTCACTCTGTGGTGGGGTCGCTTTGGGCTGGGAGTCAGCTACGCTGGTGGGGGCTCCTTCGGCAGCTTGCTCTGGCTTTTTCATTTGAGAAGCCCCAGCTCTGGCCCCAGAGTCATGGGCAGAGGCTTCGTCGGTGCTGGGGGAGTAGTCGGAGACGCCAGACGTGGTGGAGAAGTTACGAGACGACGGGTGGCCGGAGTCAGGTGAGCTCGTGCCGTTGGCAAGAGGCTTGGGCAAGGGTTTTTGTTCTTGAGGCTTGGCCTCCAGTTCAGGTTGATCCTCTTCATCAACAGAAACAAACACCTAAAATGAATCATAACAGAGGTTGGAGACATAAATTGGCCAGGTTTATAGCACACAAATAATACCTAAGACAGGACAAGTACATATATGACAAAGTAATGCTTTAATGATAGGTTGTCTGATACTGATGAAAAATTTAAGGAAAACGGACTTCTGCTTTAATGGTAGATGAATGATAGTCAATGCATGAATAATTTGACATGTCTGAAAAAATACGTATGCGCTCCCTCCTGCCCCTACCTGTGCACTGCTGTTAGTGTCACTGTGGGAGGAGGCTTGGGTTTGTCTCTCAGAGGTGCTGCTGCTCTGAGAGGACTGATGCAAAAGGAGGAATTACTGATAAACTACTGATAAAGTAATGTCCAAATCACAGTACTAATGTCATGATCTTGATTTGTTCACAAATGTGATATTTCAAATAAAAATGGTCATAACAAGGCAAGACTTAAAACAACTGTGACAATTATATTCAATCATGCAGCTTAGGCATAGGTTTTAGATTGTGTTTTTTGAGGGGTGCAAATCAACACCGAGGCATAACGTTAAAACAGGCCATGGGAGGTGAACATTGCATTCTCTCAAAACTCCGTACATAGCCGTTTTAACTGAAACTGAGCAGAGGTCTAACGGGAGGTTTGTGCGGCTGGTGCGGTTTATGGTCTAAACCATGGCTGGTTTCATTTCTATATTCTGACCTTGGCTTGAGCAGGGACAGGGGGGTACGTCATGGAGCTGCGGTGGGAGTTCTCACTTACGTCTGAGCTGACGATGGAGTCATGGCGTGGGACTCGCTCCCCTCCTGTTTCGGAGGTGCACCGAGCCAAGGCAGCGGCATGCTGTTCCTGTTCACGCTGCTTCACGATCGCCTCACATCCTAACCACTCACTCATCGTCTGCTCATAGCTGGCCCGCACTTGCTCATCCACCTACACATACACACGCGCAATCATAGATAGCGTAGCTATGTCAGTTTTTCGGACAGTGTCAAACATGGGCCATTCTGTTAACCATCAAAAGGCTAAGTTTAATAATGGATTAACAATCTATAACTTCAGTTTAATAATGGATTCACATGACAACGCAAACGTTTGCCGATAACACACACCGTCAGATAATTAACACTGATACGATATGTATATAAATACCAAATACTAATGTATTATTAACACACACACACCTCCTTCCTCTCCTCTGGGGTCATGGTAAAGGTATAGTGGCCCAGTAGGAAAGGCCAGACCTCCTTGCGTATGCTGGGGTCCACCCCTCCATAGTAGACCAGGCGCAGCAGCTCCACCTCTTCATAGACCTGCACAGACAGACGGAGGAAACATCACAACACAACTTCATTGCCCAACGTAGTAAACATTTTCTGCGGCTATGCCTTGACCACCTCACACAAATCTAAGATGACTTTCATATTTACATTGGTGATCATTAAAAACACAACTTGATAAGCAAGCTGCAATTCAGTGAGACTCCTATAGTTGTATATTCAAGATTTAAGTTGCTGAGGTAATAAAATACTTTAAGTTTGTCTAGAGTGTGCTGATACACTTTATTATTACAATCAGACGTTCTTTCTGGTTGTTATAATGTGTAATGCAGAGTTCCCTGGACTATACTGAGGTGTTCCAGTCATTTTCCTAACTCTGACCAATCTCCTCAGTTTGTTCCTGGAATTATAACTGTCCCTAAAAATGAACTCATATAAAATGGTTCACTACTCTTCAGTTAAGGCCAATGACTTTGAATATTAAACCTACAACTTATACACACTGCTTGTAACAATAACACAACATAAAGATATTAATAGTAAAACCTAAATAATCACACATGTATGTTCAACCTCTGGACATAATGTATATCTCAATACATCCAACACACTTCTGTGGGTCTTAATTGTATTACGTGTAAGTAAGGTGCTTTGTTGGTTAAGGACTTAATGCCGTTTTTGATTACTATGATCCCATTAAAAGAAGCCCCACTGGGACTGTTCTCTTACAGAGGAGTCCTGTAGGAAGGCATTCCACACTTCCAAAGTGAGACCGCCTTTGGCATCGATGGGGAAATCGTGCTCGATGATGGAGGGGTTCACCAGGGCCGACAGGTGAGTGCGCACCGTGGATAAGTGACGGCAGTAAGCTAACCCTTTGGTCAACAAGGAGAGGGACAGAAAATATATTATGCAAAGATGTTGTTGTTTAAATTCACAGGCACTGATAACATGTATGTCTTAGAGTTGATTAGATGTTTGAACATACTACAATGCAGAGTATCCCATTATGTAAATCATTATATAAATATTTTATATACACATGAAAAATATGTGAAAATAAGACTCATAGGAAAAAAGGCCTCTACTAGGTTTCAAAACAGAGGAGCCATTTTGAATTCCTGTGCATGCAAGTGCTCTCGCTGTACTAAAGGATGGTGTAAATGGTGTATTATAATATGCATATATTTAAATATATTTACATTCATTTTCTGGTTAACACATGAAATGTGTAAATATTTTGCCAAATGTGACAAAAATGAGTGTGTATCAGGATAACATATTGGTACATACAGCCATAGAAAGCACGGGAGATGATCTGATATCTCATGGTCTCGCACAGTAATTTCAGAGGAGCCCTGTATGTGTAGAGTAGAGAGCAGATTAACAACAGCCATTTTCCTTTCTTGAGGTTAAATGCAATAAAGCCCCCCCCCCCATCCTTGTTAGGGATAGCTGCGATATGAATGTACACAAGGCATGTTTTTGAATCATGTTTGTCTCAAAGTCCCTATGCTTGAATTATGCTTTGTTTTTGACACCTCTCTCAGATGCTGTGCGATATTGCATCTTAAAAGAATCTAAGTAAAGAATATGTTTTAAGCTGCTATCTTCATCAGCGATACGTTGCACTGGTGCAGCGTTACCATGCACTGGTGGTAATTGAGATTGATGGTAGGATGTATCATTTACACTGGCCTGTCATGGTTGCAACCATCAGGGAGGCCCCCATCTGAGGAACCATTCTGGGAGCAGGAAGAGCAGGAGGACTTCCGAGGTGATGGTTGCCACAGGCTCATGGCTGGATCTATGAGCTCAGGTGCAACTGCATCAAATAGAGCCATAATGATTGTCATCCTATGCATCACACAAAATTACATTTATATACACATGAGACTCCTGGGTAATACCCAGGCTGGTGGAGCTTATTACTCAAAGAACATATAAACAATCCAAAACAACATTATACATGATATAGCATGAACAGAAGAACAGCTATTCCGCATGGTGAGGGATGGTGAAATTAAAGGGATTTGGAAGGGGTGAAGCAGACTGTACCAAGCTCACACGAACAGGAGGAGCACAAGGTGGAGATGACGGAGAGAGGGATGGGAGACGGAGGAGAGGAAATGACATCCGTGCCAGACTTAACCCAGCCAGCGTGACAGGATGTTACCTATAAGAGGGGGGTGGGGGGGTGGACCAAGTCATGATGCAAGGCTAACGGATGAACAGAGCTTAACACAAAGTCAAGGGAAATGGTGGAATGAACCGGTCAATGGAACCAGTAATCAAATTATGGATGCATCCAAACAGTAAAGGGCCCTGGCATCACTTCACAGAAAACGGCAAAACAACACACCAAAGTCTGACTGAGTGGAAGGCAGCAAGATCCGGAAGACGTAGTCCGTGGCTTCATCTTCTTCTTTGTCTGAGACAGACTCACAGGATCCGTGCGGGCTTCTTCTGCGAAGCTTAGGGAACACTTTCCCCTTTGGTAAGACACAAGACAGGCCTGTCACTGTAACCCCCACACTATTCTATTTAGACGCTCATATATTCTTTCAATGCGTCTCACAGACTGCCTTCACATTGTAATTCAAGGGAACTCCTGACATATTACACATGGTGGTATTTCAAATTGATCAGTCCTGTATGGTGTAAATTACTGCTAGAGGTAGACAAGGCTGTTTCTAGAACACTGCTGCACCAACAACTTTATAACAACAACAAATATACACAAGAACAGGAACTAACTAAATCTGTAGCCTCCAGCTAAATCGTACATAAAAGGTATTCCTATCTCATGATGAATAACAAGCTAACATGCTAAAACAGGCATGCTAACCTTTCCCCTCTGAGACCATAGCGGTGGGTCCAGCTGCCCATGTGGGAGGAGTCCATTCTCCAGGCAGGTGAGGAACTGCAGCAGGTGACCCCCTCGAGGGAAACGCAGTGGGGGTCTTTGAATCCCATCCTGGCTTACCAGGACCACTGTGCCTCCACTGTCCACTGGAAACATTAAAATGGGGTATTTAAACTTGAAACAGGTTTGTGATGAAAGCTTTGTCATGTGAAGTTAATACTATTGGTATTGCTATGATATTGGTCTCATAATATGAGGAGCTTTACTGTACCATGCTGATGGCAGTGCAGATAAACTATTTCTTCCAGACGGATGGTCATTGCAAAATCCCAGTATACACTGTCAAGAATCATAGGATGTTAACAATAACTAACAGTGAAATCATATCGATATAAAAGAAGAAGACATTCATGTTCTGTGGCACAGTATAATAACACCCTGTGATTTTTATTGCATTTTGATCATAGAAGCTGTTTGAAGCTCAACCTTTTCTCATATTCAGGGTCTCCCATGGTCCCATTCATCAGTTGGTTCGGGGTCCACTTCAAGGTCATCAGGTCAGCTGTCTGGTGCAAAGACAGGTACCCTGGGATAGACTCCATATCATCTGTCTGTCATAGGAGGACCAAAGTGAGGAAGCTGTGAGAAATCTACATCATGCTTACCTCCTAACCCTAAAGTCACAATCGTTACTGTCAACATGACCAAGGAAACTGCACATTCATCACAACAAATCATTTAACTTTTTTTTTTTTTTTACAGTTTGGAATTTAACAGTGGCGTGATACTTGATTGACTTTTATCAATACAACAATTTCCTCTCTAAAAAGCCTGGTCTTTCAGTTAAGAGTATGGCCAGTCATTACCACTCATTCAAAGACTCACATACCGGCTGCACCAGAACATTGTTTTTGCCGAAGAGTAATGTGGCACGGGAGTTCTGGTGAAGAGATTCCACATAGTCCCTCGCCCAGAAGGAGGGCCGGTCATCTATGCTGCCACTGGACTGTCTTTTTGTGATCTACAAAACAGGGCCATTGTTTTTAGTGACATGCAGCAAAATGATGATAAATATTTCAATAGCATATAGTATTTATATTTCGTCATGGGAATTAGTCACTGTACAGCCAGCTAAAACATTTCATGCATGACATGACAATTCCAGATTATATCTGTGTGAGTATATTAGTACTATCAAATGGTCTGTAAATTCATTTTCCTATCGCAGATCGCAGGACCCTGGTTTCCATAGCACCCAGCAAGCAAGCAAAGCAAGCTCCCTAGCGTGTTTTTCCCAAGAGAGACTAAGAAGGGACTGGGATGTACCAGAGACGGGCGTTTGGTGGGGGAGTCCTGACGGCAATGCCCACTGTGGATGCGGTGCCTCTGTACCAGCTCATCTGCAGATGGGTCGGTCCAGAAGTGATTGGCTGTCTTGGCCTTGGTATACTCCAGAGCACAAGGGCCCACTACAGGAGCACAGATATCAGAACACCAGATATGATAATCAAAGCCTAAGCAATAGAAGAAGTTAAATCTGTTGAATATTCAATGCTCACATTACCATAAATTCTGAATATGCTGAATCATTTTTATATAGAAATTGATTCATTTATACCTAACAATGAAGCTAGAATTGGTCCCTCCGTAGGGTCACGCAGCAAAGCTTCCCTCTCATAGAATTTGCTAGAAAATGAGAGATTTTTTTTTACATTGCAGATGTCTCCCAAAAATGACAAAAAATATATAATCTCCATGACACGGCCATGTGTGGTTAATGGATTGTTCTCTTACCTGCTGTTCTCCACCAGATAAAGTACAATCTTGTCTAGAACTTTCTCTGTCAGAGCGGTGCGAATCCACAAATATTTGATGGCCTGAGGCGACAGGTTGGGCAGTTTGGACATCTTCTGGTTGCTCTCTTGATTAAGTCGGGCCTGGTGCTGCCTGAGGTCGTTTAAAATGGGTCCAAGTTAAATGTTTGTGGAGCACAACACAATGTACTTACAAATGAAAACAAATGACAGGTATCAGTAATAGATTTTACACAATAATAGAACAGTGGACATTATATAATATTAATAAAGATTGTCTGTAGAATTCACATATTGTTTAGGTCTCAGAGCTGGCCATTTCAGACTGACATAAATTAATAATGCCTGAAATACCGTTGATGTGTTATGGGTATTTGTCCTAACAGAGATAATCCCTGCCCTATTTACTTTCTTCGGACTAAGACAAGAGTAGAAGAGCATGTTTAGCCAATAGAGGCACAGAGAGAAAGACAGAGAGACAGGCAGGCAGACAGGCAGGCAAGCAGGCATACTCAGACACATGACTCTGATGTGTATTCTTATTATGTGCTGTGGGCGAATAAAATTACAATGTCAGTACACCCTATTAGAAAGAAAAGAATTTTCTATTTCCAATCGCTTGTTGAATTTGTTCATTGTGTGTTTAAATGTCATGCTTAGTACTAACCAATACCACCTGAAAGGTCATTAGTTTGGCAAGATAAGATCATCCACATTTATGCTGTCATAAATTCTCAGACAGTTAAACATTGGATATGGCTTGAGTCTAATTTTCTACTCCTTTCACTCTCGTCATGTGACTGGCAGCTCATACATGCTTGAATAGATTTATAAACATAGAAAACAAATAAGTTGCTGGACTGTATTACACGTAAAATAATTATCCTGCACTTGCACTCAAAAGTGTTCCCTTGATCATAGGTTAAGCCCAGTATTTTACAAGCCATGAATTTTTCAGTTACAGTGTACAAGACATTATACATTATATATACATTATACGTCATCATGTATATTGTTCTTTGCATGGATGGGGTCCTCACTTGCTCTCGAGGATCTGCTCCACCTCCTGGACCTTCCTGCTTAATTCCTCGGCCGGGGCAAACACCTTCCCCACCTTCACAAATAGGGCGGCCAGTTTGTTGCTGCGCAGAAAGCCTGCGGCCCTCCGCCTCAATCCGTGCAGCACACACGCTTCCACCACCGCTGCACACACAGAGATTTTCACCAATACACAAACACACACGCAGAAACACACAAATACAAAAAGCTGTTTTTTGTCTTTACAGAAAACAAGTAGCTGCGTTTATGATAGTATTTAGTGAATATTGTGACAGGAATTGAGAGGGAGAAGAGGTGGGGAGTGGACTGGAGAAATGACATCAGGCCGGAATCGAAACCTGTGTCCTCCATGGGCATCAAACCCGAATGTGGTCGGGGCTACTGGTTGCGACACAGTGCCCCCCAACCTCATAATCTTTTCAGGATGAATGCTGGTGAATCTAAGTACACTGATATCTATTGTAAGCTTACTTGTAGTTTTATGTGACCTGTTACCTCTATATGGAAGCTATCGCCTCCAGAACAGGGCAATTTTAAAAAGGGGCATTACTCATTCTGAAATGTCAGCAGGTTTCTATGAAGTCTTGCAGGTTTCTTAACAAACCTGTAAAATATCTCTTTGGAGGAGTAAATCTGTGGGCTAAATCTACTTTTGCTTCTAATACACACAAAATCCACATATTTAACTGGCATATTTGTTGCCTAACTTCCCTTCCAGAGTGGGAGGTGGTGACATGTCATGACATTTCAGCAGAGGGGAAGCAATTTGATCCCTGTCTTGGGTCTGTTAAGTTCTGCAAATGTCACCAGCGTCATTAGTTTGACTAGACATCTCACCACTACTTCACATGTCACCTCGACATCTCACTTCCCGCAGACTCACAAACGTGGCAATTAAGCCTGTCTTCTGACAAGCAGCCATTCAACAGATACTGATGAGTACCCGAATGCATGAGGATCAATGGGCTTCACCAGGGACACCCAAACTGTGGCTTTAATAAAGAGGATATATACACACAGACATGCCACTCCTGCTGAGAAGCTGGTTCACAGGTGCATCCAGACTGGAGAATGAGGGTCCTACTGACTTCCACCTGCTTACTGGGCAATGCTATAGTGTGATCACAGCAGATATTGGTTTGGCTCAACAAAAAGCACCACAATGGCATGAGGGATGAGTGAAGGCCAGCATCAGACAGGTGCCCAGTGACATTGTTCATCTCATCTAAGCACTGTTTAAGTATAGTCGTAGTCATTTACACGTAGTCATTCATCTCACAATTCATACAAATAGAGATCTAAAATTGAGATCAAGTCCAAAGAGCAAGCACATACCACAGAATGAAATGATGTGGCTGCTGTCCTCGTGCACGAACTTGCGGGTCACTGCTTCCTCCATTATCTGTTTCACCTGTTGGTTGAGGGGGGGGGTTAGAATCAGTTATTAAAACAGACCATATTCAGTGTCTCATAAAAGATGCTGACATTTCTTGAGGTAGACTGGACATGTCCTAAAGGATTTTTACAATTGAAGAATATGATTACCTATCACTGGACATTATTAGAGCGTTAAATCAGTACCTAGAACCAGAGTGAGTCACGCCTCCCTAAACCTGTTAGCCTACCAGTTTATGTTGATGACTGTTACAGTTGGCTATGAAATAAAGAGGTTTATTTCTTGGTACGGGCATTCACAGCTTCAACATAAACTGTTTATGTACCTTATTATATCACAGTTAACCCACTACCTAATCATTATCTCGCATTGCAGTAGGAAATGACTTGTATTACTGCACCGTCTTCTGTCTATATCAGTAGTCTAATTCAGATAAAGTAATCGAATCGTATCAACACAGCGGCCTAGCTTTCTAAGCATTCTGTTCAGCGGAATTGAAATACATAGTATCTCATCTCTGACGCAGCTTGCTTGGTTTACAGGGTACGCTATGTGGCCTTTACGTCAGCTACAACAACATGGTTTCTGTTCATATCGAGATTATCGATATACATGTTCTACTGCAGCATTCATCACTTACCTCTTTCTTTACGCTGCGCAGCAGCCTCTGTCGAGTCTCGGTCTCTGTTATCAAACAAACAAATCAGTAGCCTATTCTTATAATTGAAACCCAAAACAAGAATCAACAAATCGCGTTCGAACGCACAGAAATAAAACATAATTTACAGTCGCTTACCTCCCATTGTCACTGGCGTGTTTGGCTATTTCCTTAAATTGCTAGATCCTCCACTGCTGACTGAAGAAAATTAACAAAAGATTCTAAACGATTTCCGCATCAATATCCTAAATGGCATGAAAAATGTCACCGTGACTCAACCTTGTCGCGGGTGTGGCTAGCTACCACGTTGTCGCCGTGTCACCTTAACTAAATATCAAATGCAGAATAAAAACGACACCTATTCTTCATCCGTCCCATTTTCATCATGTATGTAAGCGTTCTGAACGACGACGATTTTCCCTGCGCTGTAGGCTACCCCTTCATAGGTTGGCTTCATCGACACACACACACCCCCTTCACTTCACAGAACAGCCCGCACTAACATGAATCATTATAACATGTCAGTCAGAATTTTCAATTAACCAAACTAAAGAGGCGCCTTCAGAAGAAATACGTTCGGCCAAATAACATAATCTTAACAGTTCACGCATGTGTATGTGTGTGTGTGTGTGTGTGTGTGTGTTTGTGTGTGTGTGGAGGGGTGGTGGTGTTGGTGGCGGGGGTAATTGATGAAATAGGGGGATGGGGGGGGGGGGGGTGTCTTGATAAAAACAATATCTAATTACAGTGATCTCTCTTATAATACACCTGTCAATATACATAGATAGAGGTAGATGCTTCGGAGGTTTATTGCCTGTTAAATCAAAGCCTAGGCAACGGGCAGGTGTCTCCCTAAAAAAAATGAATAAATAAGATAAATGAATATACTCGCTCCAAGTTTCTCTATCAATGTACCCTTCTCAGTTCTGACAAGACGCAAACAAACGCCATAGATAGGGCTAACCATAGACATAATATAGAATTACATGTACAGTATGTCTATGGGGCTAACTCCCCTGACCCCACCCCTCATCAATGACTGACCTTTCTAAATCCCAGATCATTCCCTCCCGGACACCTCCCCTCAATCAACAACCTATCGTAGCTGGTTGACATATTCCAAGACAATTGAGGGAGAGAACGCACGCGCGAGCGCGCACACCCACACTGTCACTCTATCACACAAACAGGAAAACAAGAATCAAACAGAGGGTAGACGAGACTCGGCGCTACACTATATTGTTTATAGGATACATAGGCTATAGTCACTTACAAAACAATTACATTATGGTAGGATGAGTGCATTCAACAGCTGTGGGATCAATTATTGGTAGTTAGCAATGGTATTTGCTAGTTAAGTTTCTGTGACCAAATTTGTTTGTGTTCCCGTACAAAATAACACTGGGCCAGCAAGGACAGGAGGTTACATACATTTACAGTGCTGGAGAGAGAGGAATATAGCGGAACCTCCGAAGTCGGCAGGCTTTATTGAGCTGGTTCTTGTGCTTTTTTTTTTTAACTAGAAAGGTAACATCAAAAACATCTCTCCTCTCCTCAAATATAAGGATGTGTCTAGACATGATCAAAAATACTTTTATGTCAAGTGTCAAACTGCCCTGCATGTGAGATGTTAATTGTGGGAAAACACTTCATCACATTCCTGACCACATCTCATTCCAGTCCTGTTGCACTCAATATCAAGTTATAGCAGATATAGTAATAAGACATGCCAAAGATATCTCTAAAAATAATATGGCTTTATATAAACACAGGACAGATGGCAGCCAATGTGTACAGTTTTTCAGCTCAAAATAAATAATGTGTCACAGACTTTCAGACCAACCACATGAACGCAGTGAGCAGGGAAAGGTTATTTTTAAAATTAAGATATAACTTCCATAAATGAACATGTGTGCCCCTTTCTCCACTGCGCACTTTATAGTGCAACATACGATACATCTGATGATAGACCCATGTGTGCTTGTGATTATGCCGTTTTGCCAAAACAATACGTTTGGTAGGCCTACTACATTTCAGATCAGCTTCAGCCTAACAGTTCCCTGGCATGATGCCGTCTGCTCTGTATAGCTGACATAGATGGGTTTGACAGTCCGTGCTTCTATGCTCATTAATCACTCTTCAGCTGACTGTGCATGCCACCACAGAGTGAAAGAGGTTATAAAATATATGAATTCAAGGACTCCAATTTCCAGCGCATATCGTACATGCACTGCTACTGACGACAACAGGCGCTGTCTTGGTGCGCGTAACCGACCCCAACCCGTCTCTGTCAGCGCGCCTATGATTCACCAGCTGATGTTCACTTCCCGTTGAGGAAGTTGACTTGAAAAAAGTGGAGAAGAAAAGGGCAGCTCACAGTAGGCTACAGGGAGCAGTGCGATTTCTTTAAAAAAAAATCTAAATCTAATCCCTCTCAATGGTTAGTAATACTAATGTAGAATCTCATGAATATTGCATCAAAACTGGTCTTCAACAAGGATACAACTGAAAAGGATGTCAATGAGGCCTCGGAATAGAGACGTTTGCGCTGATTGCAGTGCTCCTGGTAAGGACAACCTCATAACACAGGAGAGCTAATAATGCACATCAGCTAACAACTACCCAGATTTAAAGATGAGACAAAGTGTTTCCTCTGTTTAAGCTCGATGTGTTGAAAAACAGCTGTATCAGTCTTAAACCGTGTATTTGCGTTGCATCTATTTACAACCCTTCTTCGTCACGTTAAGGTATTAGGTATTAGGGCAATCAACTTCTCTGCTAATATGAATAGCTAGCTGTGATAGCATGCTAATAGTGGAGGAGGGTGTTTTCTAGATAGCTTAATGGCAATTAATGGTTCAGCCATAATGGTTACTGGTGCAGTTACTTGACGCGGTTATGAATGGAGCAGAATTTTTCAATATTCTGTTTTCGTAGCTCTCATAGACTCCATCTCAGCATTTCGTGTGGAATGAAAAAGGGTTTACGTTATATTGGCTAGCTTGTTAGCTTGCTTACTTGGTATCTATTAACAGTCAAGATCTTGTCATAACTCATGGACTGCCGTTTTAATAAGCATATTGAGCTGAGATAATGTACTTTAACATGTACGTGTCCGTATGGCGATGGCTATTCTGAGACAAAGTATCGAAGTAAGCAAACAGTAGTGTAAACTAGGTTGACTTTGTGCTGCTGGTGTTAAGTGAGTGAGCCGTCCGATTGAAGTGTCAAATCCCCACAGTAACCAGTTCACGTAACTTAATGCCTTTCCAACTTGTAAGGCAATGACGAGGCCAGAGACTTCCAGGCCACGTACAACTGTAACATTAGTTTGGCCATTTATTTCCAATATTCGCGGCGGAGTCAAATGGATGGTCCGTAGCAAGTTATATGTTGTGCCACTGCCAGGCTACCATACCGAAGTGCCATAATCTTATTGAATGCTGTGTCCAGGTGTCCTGTTTTATTTTATTTTATAACATCTAGCATTACCCTTTAGAAATGTGCTATACCATTAAACAGTGCAATCTCATATCATGTTTGTAAGCTAATGTGAACGTGCGCTATGCAGGGCCAACATGGGCATCTGTGAACCGTGGCGTGCTGATCTGTGATGAGTGCTGCAGTATCCACCGTGGCCTGGGCAGGCACAGCTCTCAGGTCCGACACCTCACACACACATCATGGCCTCCGTCCCAGCTGCAGGTGAGTCTGCAATCCATCTCAATCTGTCATAAGACTAACTAGTAGAATACATGACTGCTGTTCCTAATGAGAATGTATCATTGGCGCTCTGTGTTAAAATAGGCCTAGCTCTTTTATCATTACCATATGCCGCACTTTAGGAGATGCATCACATTTACTTTTTGCCAGAAATTTCACCATCTTAACTGCACCATAACACAGCAAAATGCATTCTTTTCAGACGGTGCAGACATTATACAACAATGGGGCCAACTCCATTTGGGAGCATAGCCTTCTGGATCCCTCCTCTATAATGACTGGGAAACGCAAAGCCAATCCTCAAGACAAAGTACAGTGAGTACACGGCTGAGCACTAGCCAGAAGAGAAGTTTTGAGAACCAACTCCATCTATGCTTTCCCTGAAGTTGTTGTGTATTGTGAATGGTTTAAGGTTAACAAAAGTAATTGCTGATTGCAGCGTTCCGAAGGAGAAGGAATGTCAAAGAATTCAGTCACAATGCCAATTTTTTTTTTCTTAGCTTCAACAGTAATCTAGAGGATAGTTTCACATTACCGCAACGTATTCTTTCTCAATCCTTTGCTTGTCTTCTTTCCACAGCCCCAACAAAACGGACTTTATCAAGGCAAAATATCAGATGCTGGCTTATGTTCACCGGATGCCGTGTCGTGAGGATGACAGCGTCACAGCAAAGGACCTGAGCAAGGTTGGCGGGAAGCATTTTCATTCAAAGATTAAAATAAAATAAATAATTTAAGGTGTTCAGAGGACTCCTCTAGTTGCCAGAAGACTTCATGATTTTGTGGAGAGATTGTTGAGTGGAAGCACATCTACCGTATGTGTTAGTAGATGGAATGACTTGCATGGCACACCCTGTCTTTATTTGAATTTCCAAATCCTACCTGGTTACAGCACTAACCAATCCTTAACTCTCTTTAAATTGTCCAGCAACTTCACTCCAGTGTGAGGACAGGCAATCTGGAGACCTGCCTGCGCTTGCTGTCCTTGGGAGCTCAAGCCAACTTCTTTCATCCTGTAAGTTCCAACTTTCTATTGAATCTCAAGAAACGAGCTGCAAAGCGGCGCTATAAAAGGTTTCCTTTTCACCAGTCACCTTTATGCTTTCCCCCATAGACTCTTTTGAATGGTATATAAAACTCTTAGATTACTAGTTGTTTTGGTATGAACTCTAAGGCAGTTTTACCCATAAAAAACCGGTACCATTATTGAAGAGCCTCTTATCTCTGGTATAGGTGTAAGAATTAATTGATTCCGTAACAATTGTGATTCTTGACACAAACAATTATTTAATCGTCACAGAAAAATCGATTCTTTATTATTATTATCTTGAAAACAAAACATTTACAATGAACTATGTGCTTTTGCTATGGCTATATAACTATTGTAGAAAACATTTCTTTTCACAACTTTTCCCTATTTTCTATTTCCAATTTCCAAGCAAGATTCATTTGTTAAAAGATAAATATATATGAAATGTATTGAAACGTTGAATCGAAATATCTACAGAATCACAATACTTTCCAAATCACAATATGTATTGAATCGGCAGCAAATTATTATTGTAGCATTGAATTGTGAGGTGAATTTCCACCCCTTATGTGGTTTGTGTACGTATCTGTTGATGTTCTCGCGTCACATTTTGTGCCTGTGCTGCTCACCCACTGCAGGAGAAAGGGAACACGCCTCTGCATGTGGCCGCCAAGGCAGGGCAGCTCTCTCAGGCCGAGCTCCTTGCTGTATATGGAGCCGACCCCGGTGCTCCTGACGCTAACGGCCTCTCGCCCATCGACTACGCCAGGTAACCACGGCTTGCCTCATGTTACACTTCTGAAAATTCTTGTCAGCTCAAAGTGTTTTACGGTTGAGATGTCCCAGGCACATTTTCATGATCCTTTTTTTTTTCTACATACGAATGTACATTTCTCTCATCTGTTGCTGTAAAAACACATTTAGTTAATTACACATATACACAAGTTTAATGCAGGCATGAATGAAATATTGTATCAGTATTCAATTAAGTACAATTTACTAGCTCAATCATCTAAACTGCTGAATCATCTACACTGTGTAGGCAAGCAGGTCACCATGAGCTTGCTGACAGATTGGTGGAGATCCAGTTTGAGCTCACAGACAAGCTGGCATTCTACCTTTGTGGAAGGAAACCAGGTAAGGCTTTTCATATACCAGAACCTCCATAATCACTTCTAAAGAAATGGCTTTTAAACCTTGTTTGCTGTAATGGTCACACCTGTCATTGATTGTTTTTACTGTGAGTTGTATATCATCATTTTAAAATTGTGGGACTTTGTTATCATTGGAAGAAATAACTCCTGGGTTTTGTATTTTAGATCATAAAAATGGACAGCATTTCATTATTCCCCAGATAGCTGACAGGTATGGAAATAATTTTATAGTTTTCTAACAAATATCCTTTTAATGAAATACCTCTAACCTATTGAGACTTAATGTTTTTTTTGCTTGCATTGAATGGATAAGGAATGAGTAAGTATGTTGAATAGTGCAAAAAAACTTAAAACTCATAAATGATTGTTTACTCAGTGACCTGAACCTGAAGAGTCTTTGAACATAAGCCTTTCTTTTTTGCCTTGTGACTAGCGGTCTGGATCTGTCTGAGTTGGCGAAAGTGGCAAAGAAGAAGTTACAGTCTGTAAGTGTTATGGTGTTGTTGATTCACTGTATGCTAGTTCTGGTCCTCTCCTGGTGACGCCTATAGCACCTGTTGTGTTCTACTTAATTCCAGCTCACCAACCACCAGTTTGAGGAGTTGGCCATGGATGTCTATGATGAAGTGGACCGAAGAGAAACTGATGCAGGTAAGTGGAGTCTGTTTAGTCTAAACCCAAAGGCTTCTCATCCTCAGTGTCTTATCTTGTATGCTGTTGATTAAACCAACAGGCTGGCCATGAATGATTGTGTGTTTTTTTTTTTTATATATTAAACTAATGATCAGTATGATCTGACATTTCAGGTCATGTTTCTCTTAGTTACCACTGCCATATCACTGCCATCTGTCTGTCTGTCTGTGTTGTCTGTGTGTCTGTGTCTGTGTCTGTGTCTGTGTGTGTGTGTGTTTGTGGGCACTAGCACTGTGTTGGACATCATTTCACCACTTTAAACTTTTTTTCACCGTTATGTCCCTAGTATGGCTGGCCACACAGAATCACAGTACCCTGGTGACAGAGACGACAGTGGTGCCCTTCCTTCCAGTCAACCCTGAGTACTCCTCCACCAGAAATCAGGTCTGGGGAAAACCCTCTCTATGCTCAACTAAATGTACTTTGACTTTAAATGTGCTTTGACAAAGAAGTTAATGTAATTATCCATTAAAGTTATGTCCCTCTTGCTCAGCAGTTCAAGAAAGGCAAATTCATTTCTGATTTCGATAATCGTTTTGACCATTCAGGGTCGTCAGAAACTGGCTCGGTTCAACGCTCATGAGTTTGCCACGCTGGTCATCGATATTTTAACTGATGCCAAACGTCGCCAGCAGGGGAACTCTTGTGAGAATGCCAAAGGTAATCAGTCTGATTAATTTCTTTTTCAGTGCACCACTGTGTTAACTCACATTTAATCTGCCATTTCCTTCTTATACACTCCTGATAAATAAAATGGATCAAAATGGACTTAGCTCGTAATGGAAATTATCTGCCATTTCAACTGGTGCTAAGTCCATTTAAATATTCTCTCTGACGAGTGACTGATGTTTCATTGAGCTAGAGTGATCTTAGTTTAGGAAATCAAAGATGAACAGACATGGGAAAGCTGTTGAAGAGTATCATGGTTCACCCTGGTCTCACTGACATGTTTTGCACAGAAAATGTGGAGCTAATCCTTAAGGGCATTGACAACCGTCATGGGAGGGATAGTCAGGACGTGGACCAGCCAGATTACGACAGCGTGGCGTCTGATGAGGACACGGAGAGGGAACCGGCTTCTGGGAAAGAGGACCGGACCAAGGTATGGAAAAGTTCAGAGCCAGTTGAGAACATGGAATGGGGTTCTGGTAACTACAATACTTATCTTTTGGTGAACAGTCACAAACAATTAGTAAATAACTAGTTAATAGTCCTTATTTTCTATAAATAGATTAGATAGATATGAATTTGGTGGGCAAGACAAAGACCCTCCAGTTGTATAGTTGTATTTGCTATGATGGTCCATTTGATGCCTTCATTTACAGTAGCGATCATTTAAACAAGACTGAAATCAAAATACTAAATTAAATTTCTTTGACAAATGACGGTTCAACCACTGCTAACCCTGAGGTAAAAATAAAAATACCGTGGCTTTATTGGCTGCTGTCAACATCATATTTCAGTTCCAAACAACTTGAGGAAACCTTTTACCATTTAGCGCATCTGTCAAAACTGCTCTCTATCCGTTTTCATGAGCTGCAGTTTCATCGGGCGTGACAACAGGAGTACTCTATTTAACGCTGTTTGTTCGCTGTCCTTCAGAGCTCTGAGTCATCTGACCTATCAGATGGCCCAATCACGGTCCAGGAGTTCATGGAGGTCAAGACTGCTCTCAACGCCTCGGAGGCAAAGATCCAGCAGCTGCTGAAGGTCAACTGTCACCTGAGCGAGGAGCTGAGGAGTATGCAGAACAAGGTACTGCCCAGCCACCTGTGCACCCTCGCAAGATTAAACCAGAACAATTATCACTCATACTTCAGAATCAGAATCAGAATTGTTATATTGCCAAATAAGTTTATGCCTACCAGGAATTTGTTTGGGCATATTGGTCCAGACAATAAACATAAAACATAATAAGTACTGCAGAACATATGAGGCAATTTTGAGGCAATTTTGCACGATGAACAGGCATTGATAAATAAAGATAAACAAATAAATGTATCATTATGGAGCAATTGCTCTGTCTGATAGCATTTGGCTAGTTTAGCGGCGCTTCAGAACCTTATGCTGAAACCAGAAGTTTGAGGGGTTTAACATGTAGTTGTGCAGCAAGTTGAACGTGATTCCTGAGTAAAAAAAAGCTTGGGTTCAGCTGATATGCTGCTAAATCTCATGGTCACCGGTAATTTGGGGATCCTCAAATTTAATGTTAAGCTGTTGGCTGTACATATACAGCTGTATGTAAATATCCTTTGTTTCAATTTATATTATTAGTCTTTATGTTTATTTTTTCACATTCCTGGATTATCCACCTGGTGAAAAACAAATACATTTCCAACCACAGAGCTTTTGTCTCCCTGCTGCCTTTTGTGCCTTCCCTAGAATCTCAACACGGATACCCTTTGACAAGCCTACTAAGAAAACCTGGGTTTCCGTCCAGAAACCTTTGTTCCAAAAAGAGCTGACCTCTTCTGCTCCTATAAGTCGCAGTGCAGCAAGTGCCAGAATGTCTGTTGAAACATTTAACATTTCAGCAACTTGTTCCATTGGATCCATTCGATTTCCAGATTTTTACAGTTCCATTAGAGAATGTGGCTTGTTGTGTTTGAATGCCACATAAAATAAAATAAAAATCAATCAATAACAATAAAGAGAAAAGAATAAGCCTGTATCATTTAGTTCACAAAGTAGTCTTAAATGTAGTATTGCTCTAATTCTAAAAATAATTCTGATCTCTCCTTAAACCATCATCCCACCAGGTTAAAACTAAAACGCTCCAAAAAGCCACCTCTTGTGGCTGTTGTGAGATTTTGTGACGACACAGCAACTGAAATCAACCTAAACCCGAGCTAAAGGTTAACCCACAGTTACTCACGACACCGCAGCAGGGCTTAAGGTGCCACGTGACTTCCACCGCAACATGAGCTTAAAACTCTTTGATTCACATTTGAGTGAAATTCACACAGGAGTGAAAGTGAAATGTCAAGTGTATGTTCAAAAGCAGAGTGCCTTAAGTTATTTGAGAGACTTTCTTTGGGGAGGCAAAGACACTTTAGTGATTTGATGAAGTTATGGGTGCATTTGACCCCAAAAGAATCTGGAGCAGCCCTTCTTATGTGTCAGTGTTGTGTCGGTCAGTCTCAGTGAAAACTCTGATAACTACCACAGCCCCCTTCACTTCCTGGTATTGTTTTTGATTTCAATGACATAGCTGTCTAAATTTGTGTGGCAGTGAACAATATGTTCATTTTAGAGAATGACGTTGCTAAAGCCGCATGGAAGTCATTGCTAAATTTAGATTGTGGAAGTGGTTTGTGGCTGATCTGTCGGTGTCTTCGCCGCAAATGGTTCTCCGTGTTACTAGGGGCAGTTTAAGTACTTATTCAAGATCTCTCAGGTCAGGCTATATTTTTCAGTATAGCATTGATGGGTAGACTGTGAAAAGCTTCATTGTAGACTTGATGAAACCTAAAACAACTACCCATATTAGTTCTGTTTTTGTGAACTAAACTGTCATGTAGGCCAACTCATTGAGACATTCCCACCAGCATCTGGCGTGGTCATGCACTTTGAAGCCACCTGTCCCCTTTTGTTTGTTTTCTCACAATCCTGTTTGCACTGTAAGCAAAGAAGAACCAGACTCTCTGCTCCCCTCTTTGCAAATAAGCCACGGGAATAGTTGACGAACATCAATCTCATGTGGAAGTGTTTTTTTTTTTTGTCTCTGTGTTAATTCTAAGGCCAAACTGAAGAAGCCAGTCCAACTGTCGTAAAAAAAAAATTGTCACTGAATAGGTACTTCCTTGAATTGTTCCTTAATTTCTACGATTCCCCTGGGTCCTCTCTTAGTCACTTTGGATTCAATTACAAAGGAAGTGAATGTATGTGCTGATCTAGTGCTCCCATAAAACAACATTTTACCCACACCCTGAAATGTGTACATCACATTGTGTTTTTTAGGGATGCACCGATGCCACTTTTTCCAGACAGAGTAGGAGTGTGAGTATGAGTACTTGCATTTGTGTACTTGCCGATACAGAGAACTGATATGAGTGCTCAATAATTAGCTTATGCCGGTGTTCTTTAATTTCTCTTACCCAACTGTTTCCAGTAGGTCTGATAGGGCAGGAAAAAATGAATATGGGAGAGTCCAAGTATATGAGCACAGTATCTGCCCAATACTGGTACATAGTTTTTTTTGGTAAAGCAGTATTTCTAGGGTAAAAATCTTCACCTGAAAAACCAGACCGGAGCAACACCGTGCTAGAGTTGCAATTCAGATATAGCCTCCTGACTGTGCACCCCCTGGTTGTGCTAATTAGCAAATCCAGATGTGGACACCAAACCTGCCTGTCTGGGGAGAACGTTTACTGTCTAAACTTTGGAGCTGCAGTCACTACTCACACCTCTGTATCGCTCTCTCCCCTCCCAGCTGAGCTACCTGCAGGATGAGAACTCCGGCCTGAGGTGGCAGGCTCCTACCAACTCTGTGGCGCCTCCAGATCCTGTCCGCCGCCCGGCCGTGCGTGGAGGCCGGGCCATGTCCATGTACGAGACCGGATCGGGCCTGAAGCAGTACCATCCCCGCGGCGAGGCGCCTCGTCCGAACGCTAGCACCCTTACCCTGCAGCCCCTTGCCCCAGACGTGAGTACAAGGCTGCCATTGGAGCAAAAGGTTGATACCACTGCTTGTGATGCCAAACGCTAACGAAGGTGTTGCTTTCAGAACAAAAAAATAAGGTGTTTTGCTTTTGGGAAAAAAAGAGGTTCTTTTACTTCGAGATGGTGAGGTACTGTTGGCTCCTATCCCGATTACTCTGTTTACGTTTCTCTCCCTTTCATATGCGAAAATGGCCCAACATCTTTCTAAAGCGTTTTTTTTTTACAACCTGGTTTGAACCCTTTCCAGATGGGGAAGTGTTCTTCCGTGACAGCCTCCTCCTCCCTTCCCAGCTTCCCCTCATCCTTGTCCTGGCCTGGGGATGAGAGAGTGCACAGGGTGAAGTACCGCCCCAGTCCTGCTTGGGGGCGCCGCTTTTTTGCCTGGCCTATCCTTTCAGTCCCTACTCCACTTTCTCCTACAATCCACTATTGTCTGCATGGGCCACTTTGAATGTCTATCAAATGTTGGATGTCAGTCAAGTATTTTAGCAATTTTGCTAATTCACATGTTTTTTTTTCCTGAAACAAAATGTTGCCCTTCTCTCCACTACTAACTTGCTTATCTATCAGAAAATGAGCTTCAGGCTGGAGTGGTGGAAAGCATTGTGCCCTAATACAACTGCTTAATGTTCACCACAGTGACAGCTCTGTTTACCTAAACATGTTCAGCCCTCCAAAAAGTCCAGATTTCTTTGCTTGCCTGGATTTGGCAGATTGCCCCACATCTTAAGCATGAATTGCATTGTTTTTCTCAACCGAGATGGCTGATATTGGCTGCCCTATTACCTGCAAATGGACTTTTGGCCATGGCTAGCCTTTTAGCGTGGCTAGCAAACTAACACTGGCCAGCCCATTAGCTCCCCAAGACCTGTTAGCTGTAGCTAGCCAGCTAACATTAGCAAGGTAAGGTCATGCACAGGTCTGGGGAGTCTGTTAGTTGTGGCTGGCCTTTTGGCTCTGGCTGGCCTGTTAGCTGTTGCTAATATTTTGACAATGGCTGGTCAATGCAAAACGGCTGTTATCTGTTCCGAAACCACTGCTGTAATTTTGTCTTTGTGTTAAAAGCTAACCCTTCTGCAAACCGAAGTGTCTGACTGTGGTCCTGTGTGGGGGTGTATCCAGGGCTCCAGTGGTGTGGAGGGCCAGTGCGGTGTCCCGGATAGAGACTACGATAACACACACAATCACTCGGAGCCAGACGAATACGGGTACTCTTCTTATCTGTCTGATTTCAAAAGATTTCAATGTTTGTTGTGTGTGTTTGGTGTGTGTGTGTTTGGTGTGAATGTTTGGTGTGTGTGTCAGCACTCAGCCTGCTGCTTTGTTTTGGGGATACACAAAGACTGCAGTGTAAGCGCAAATAAACACTAACACCTGTAAATTAAGCCCCAGTCCTCCTTCCAAAGCGTGGGAAGCAGCCCATGAGGCTCTCCTCCCACCTTCAGTTTTAGTCGTTTTCTAGAAGTATGGGTCACCCTTTAGGATTCCTGTGCCTCTCAGTAACGCCTGGTTAGTAGCTCACACTGAGAGAGAGAGGGAGTGAAGGTTGAAAAGGAGTTCTTATCAAGATGTAAAGGAATTCGAGACAAGCTCCATGATCTCTTCAAGACATTACAACCCCATGTGCCCAGTATGCCCTTGTTATGACTATAGCTATTCCTTCTGATTCGAATAGGAGGAAATGATTCATACATGAAGCTTTCCGACATTCTGTATCCCACAAAATACATAAACAAAAATGTTGAACTAACAGGACTTCTTAAAAAAAAAAAAATACCTTTGAATACCTTTTGACACACTGTCTACCTGTCAATGCTTTCAGAAGACCATGTAGCAAGAGAACCAACCATGAAAAGATTAGTTCAGAAAATCACAAAAGGAGCCTGCAAAATACCTTGGAAAAGTCCTGGAGGGAATAGTAGCTGTAGTTTATAACAAATGTATTAGTTTGTTCAATAAGAACAACTGTTTTAAATGCGCAGCTTAATTTGGCTTCCAGAGGCTTAGAATAAAAATATTCTTTGCAGTATTGATAAGCGTAGAGGATCCTCAATGACAGGCCACTCTGCTTTGTCTCTAGCCCACGGCAGGGGAGTGTGTGCGGGGTGGCCTGGATGAGTGAGGGGGCCATCCCAGAGTCGGACCCTCAGGAGGTGGAGGGCGAGCCCGATCCCAGTTTGCCTTGCACGGAGGACGTCATCAGCAAGACAGAGCAGATCACCAAGAACATCCAGGAGCTGCTGCGGGCTGCTCAGGAGAACAAGCATGAGAGGTGAAGACACACACACACTCTCACACACACACACACACACACACACACACACACACACACACACACATAAACATTTGTACTGATAGAATCACAAACTTTGAATAAGAGCACAAACCAGTGTAACCAGATATATACCTAGGGTTAGGTACGCAAAGACACAGAAAACAAATAGATTTCCCTCATTCACATAGACAAATACAAGGGTGAGGGGAAGACAACCAGAAAAGCTCCAAGCACAGGACAGTTGCCTACATGCAACCACTTTTTGTTCAATCCTCATCATCTGTGTCCTCATACCTTCATCATACCTTTTCCTTTATCTCTTGCATCAGGCTTGATGTTATTTGTGTATTTTTCTGTACCTTCTCCGGTATCTGTTTTCTCTCTTTCAGTTTTCCTGTGATTTCACCTTGCTCCCTTCTTCTCTGTTGGTTGTTGTTTCTTGTGTCTGTCAATGTTTTCTGTCATCCCCCATCCCTGTGGTTTATATCTCCGTCGTCATTTGTGTGCCCACTGTGGACCTGCCCCAACCCGACCCCCTCCACACTCATAACAGCCCTGGCCACCGGGACAGAGACAGCCAGGGCTGCTTCGCTGCCCTCCTGCCCTGCTCCGACGGGGGCGAGCGGAGGGAGAGGGGCTCGTCCGTCCTCTCGCAGGCCGACACACCCTCCTGGTACACGGGTCTCTGTTCCTGCCTCCCAGGCACAGTGGCTCCTTTGTCCGCGTGGCGGGCAGTGGGCTTGAGTCAAACACAGCTGCTGCCGTTTTCCGTCCCCCTCACACCGCGCACAGAGAGAGCACTGAGGCTCAGAGCCCTCAGAGCCTCACACAGGGGTGTGTGTGTGCGCGCACTTGTGTCTGTGTGTGTGAGTGTGTGTGCAGCCGGCCACGTCCACCGTACACTGCTTTTGGATTTAAGTTTAGCGAGCGCGACCGTTGAAAAAACAATATTATAATTTTTAAGAGATGATATTTAAAATATTTATTTGACCAGTTCACCTGTGGTTGGAAGAAACGCACAATATTTCAGACCTAGGTATAGGATAGGTATAGTCCGCCAGTCAGTATAGGAAAATAAATCCTGACAGGACGAACAGGATCCCGACTCGCAGCGGAGACAGTTGATGTTACTTTCCTAAATGTTAACATTGAATCACGCCTGAATCAACCATGTCTGAAATATTCTGTATTCTCTAAAAACTCTACTCACACCAGGAAATGGTCTGACATTGCGTCTGTATTAGTGACAGTCTCTTCTGCTTTTCCCCTAAAAGGAAGTGTAACGTTTTATTTTTGAGAATGTTCAGTCGTCAGAGCGGTCACTGTTTTTGACACAAAGCCTCACTGGGGTGTCCTGCTAACTCAACTGATTCTGTGTGTGTTATTTGCCTTATCTGTGCCAAAGTTCATGTTTCCCATGAAACCACAAAGAACTCCTTAATGTTTAACCCCTAGGCTGCAGGTTAAAGGCATTGTAGTAGCTGAATGAGCAACATGCATGACCTAAGCATATTTAAGTCTTGACCAAATCCGCTTTGAGCACTGAATGTCCGCATGTTGCAGGGTGTCTGGGCATGCTCACTGAATCAACATCGACGTCCAACCAGATATAAATATCCCTTTCTGAGTGACATTGTCATGCCTTGCATCATTGTTGTAAGGCATATGCACATACTTTATTGTATAACTTCAGCTCTATACATAGGTACAGTATGTAGAAAGATTCATCAACTTGCCTACGGGCCTATGCAATGTACCACTAGTATATTTAGCATCCTTTTTCTAGCTTGTTTAGTCATTCTCATCCGTAACCCAGGTTTTTAATAGACTCAAGATGTTTGTATAGCTGTATATGTCCCTATTTAACCAAAGTACCAGGCTTAGAACTCTGGATTCTAACTGGAATGTGAATGTTGGTTAACAGATGCTGTGGCTCTCTGAGCATGTTGTGTGTGTGTGTGTGTGTGTGTGTGTGTGTGTGTGTGTGTGTGTGTGTGTGTGTTTGTGTGTTTATCCACTCTTATGAAGGTGTTAAGATGAGTATGACCTTATCCCAACAGTTTTGTACCCTGCTCAGAAAGAATTCATGTGGCTGTAACTGAGATGGCTGCTCTGTTCCCTAAGGTAAGATAACGTCTGTGCATCCAAACGGAATATATTGTGAGAGTGAGAATATCACTGCTACAAATACATATGATATTGTCCATTTGAATATTACCCTGTTTGCATTTTTTATTTGTCTGCATTGATATATACAGGGACTGTGCGTACTATTCAGTAATGTTATTATCATTTATACATACTGACAGTTATTGTTTGTTTGTGTTTGTGTTTGTGTGTGCGTGTGCGTGTGCGTGTGCGTGCGTGTGCAGCGGCCCAGCTCAGAGACTGTACATGGCTCCCTGCGTCTGCTCACCTCCAGCGCCAGCCGTCTCCAGGGAGAGTGTCACCGGGCGACACCCCCTAACACCCATACTGGCGATTCCCAGCTGCTCACCCAGCAGGTCATCCAGTGCGCCTATGACATAGCCAAGGCTGCCAAGCAACTCGTCACCATAACAACCAAAGAGAGCAACTGACTGACTCGGCACCTTCTCTCTCTCTCTCTCTCTCTCTCTCCACCCACCCGAATTGACATTTGTGTCTGTGAGATAACATGATTTTTTGCCACTAATTGTGTTTTTATTTTTTTATTATATCAGTATTATCACTTGTATGCCATTATTTTTTTCTAAAGGAACCAGTCGTATTATATATTTCTAATATAGTTGTAATGGCGTGATGCCCATATATGCTTTCTAATAATGTTTGTGTGTGTGTGTGTGTGTGTGTGTGTGTGTGGGGCGGGCAGGGGGGTTGGGGGGAGCTGTGAATGATGGTCTGAGTGTGTAATGCCTCAGATTTATTTGCAGTCGAAAGCATCATGCATATTGCAAGTCTAAGTGAAACCTCCCAGAGTGAAGCAAGCCTCACACATCTCTCACTGAGCACTGTGGTCCTTGATCCCAAATCCTGATCCTCTTCTCATATCGGTTTTTGGTCTTGGGTCGGGACTAGCCTTGTCTCTGACCCTTTGATTTTTAGCCTCCAGTGAATGGCCTTACGGTTGCCACACCATACTCTCTTCAGTATTACGCCTGTTATACCTCATTCATTTGGCCCGTGAACAGTTTCCCCTGTCTGAACCTCAGCTTGTTTCCTTTGGAGAAACCCCAAGTGCTCCTGATAACCCACTTTATCTGAATGTTTTATTTTAAATGTACTTGAGTTTGGACTAACTAATGTGAGGACTTGTACGGTTAAGTATTTGTATTATCATCCGATACTCTCTTAATGTGGACCTCTGTGTACTCTGTCCTGTCAGATTGGGTCATTCCCTGTGTGTCAGGGGTTGAAGAGACTAAACCAGTGTATGATAAGTGGCTGTGTGTATCTCTGTCATGACCTTCGTCAGCATGGGTGCATGCGTGTTGTGTTTTGTTTTCCCTTGCGTGGTGCCACAACGGTCAATGCTTTGTGTTCTGCAGATTATGTAAATTGCTGCTAGTTAACTACATATGCAACCACTGGGGTGGCCGGTGATGTAAAGGTAAACATTATAACATCAGATTTAACCAAGATGCAAAGGCCTTAAGAGCTGCTTCTTAAAGGCAATAAGTGTTACTGATCTCCACATGTCCGCCATAATGGTGTAGATTTGCCAGAACAGAGTGGGTAAAGGTGAAACACTTTTAAAGCATTTATTAACTGTTGTACTGATGTACATCAGATAATAATGTAAAAATAATACAGTACTTAATACAACATGTTCCTCCATTGACAGTCCATTGAGGCCAAAATGCAAAAAGCAAGTAGAGGTTGTATGGTCATGTTGGTGTAAAACATGTCACCACAGGACAAAAATACCCGTGACTCCTATTGGCCAAATGCTTGCAGAACATTTTAGCAACTGTGAAGTTATCAAGACATTTTAGAGCCAGAACTCAAGTCCTCTGTTTCCTCATTTCTACACTATTATATTCTATGTTGACTGGACATGTATAGCAGCTCAGTATGGGATGTGTTCACGTTGCAGCTTTTAAGGAGCCTGAACAGGACCCCATCCAGGGATATCAGAAATGCAGACAATGCAGCTGTGGTGATGAACAATAATAAAATATTAACAAGCCATTTATTTCAATAAACTTTAATTTATAAATCTTCAAAAACAGTCTCAACATCAAGTGTGTAATAAAGAAGAATGTGGGGGACACTTGTTTCAGTGTTACCGTTTAATGAAGGAACCTTTGGTTGTTGGGGTTGGGCAATCTTTTTTAAACGAATTTTTCATATAATCCGATTTAAGCATTGGGAGAAGAATCCTATTAAGTAATCAAGGCTAAGGTATGACTGGGGTAAATAAGACTTACCTGTGCTGTAGGCACTTCCTGATGATGCAGTATCGGTTAGAAGCTGAAAACTACTCCAATAGGACAGCCTGGTATTGCACCTGCGCTGCTATTGGCTCTCAACTACCCCACCTGTTGAATATTCTGCTTTACTCCACGGTCGTCTCTTGGCTGCAGTGTATCAAGTTTAGAAGTTGTGATGCGGGGGGTAGTTCCGGGTTGATCCTTTTTTATGTAGACTACTACATATATTTACAAACAGAATGGCTCTGTTAATGGATCACCAGTTTGTTCCCTTGCCGGAGAGCAAAGAGGTGGACACGAAGACGTTTTTGGATTCCGTGTCATATATTCCACCTTTCTTTGGTAAGTATTGTCAATACAGCGAATCCTCATAAATTGTACAGACGCACGTACTCGCTGGCGGGTTAGCTACTCTGGGTAATTTATGTAGGTTATAACATGGAAACCACTCACATATTGCAAGCGCTATAGCCTATGTTATACATTTGAGTGCATTTCATGTCTATTTGAATAAATAGAGTGAGACGGATCGTTTCGATTTCATACGTACAATTACAAGTGGCAGACGGTAGGATGTCATGTGCCTTTAAGTTCAATTTTTCCCTTAAGGCTTCAATTTCTGGGCCAGATTACGTGTTGGGTTTTCATTCATTCACTGTTTGTCACCATTTAAGGGGTACATCATCACGTAAAACTTGTACAGTGTAACGTTTCGTAATCAACGAGTAGGGTTGTTAAATATTCAGTGGTGTGGACATATTATCTCTGGTTTCGCTTCTTATAACAGGGCGTGAACATAAAGCTACAGTCGTGTCATACATTTGTTAGAAATATCATTTGTTTGTTGCCTCGCCAACTACTCTTCTGGCCTTTGCCCCCCTCCATTCACATACCGTCATATAGGCTACCCACACACCTTAAACTCTACTATCTATTCTGTACGTTATGAAGACAGCTGGTTTGGATTAAAGAATAACGGCTATTTGCCATCACATCTTCAGTCTTTGTTTCCATAAGAGTTTAGCTCTCACTTGATGTTTTGCTGCTGAATTCGTATGCATTTGCCAGAAGAAATGACTTATTGTGCTCTATTTTAAAAGAAGTTGGTGGCAAATTGATTGATATTCCTCACACACAGCAGCGTGAGTGTGAAAAGGTCATGAAGCCAAATGTACGGAAACTAAAGGTTTCACTGGGCTTGTTCTGTGCAGTGAACCTCATTTTACCCCAATGATTGCAGAACTGCAGAGTGGTAATGAATTATTTACAGAGGGAATTTGGCTTGCTGTCTCTCATTACAATTTCTCCATGTCACACTGTACAAACCTCCTACTTGTAGCTCAATGTGATAGGTGAGTTTAAGTGCATAAACTTAAGAGTTTGATCAATGTGCTGATTCTCCCACTCTCCCTGTGTGTGTGTGTGTGTGTGTGTGTGTGTGTGTGTGTGTGTGTGTGTGTGTGTTTCATCCAACTGTAACCTCTTCACAGATTGTCTTGGATCTAAAGTTTTTGGCCCAGTCAAATCGGACATCAGTGGTAACATAACTGTAAGTAGTCTTAAGTCTCATTCATTTATGGACATCATAACTGAGAAAACAAACACCGCTAAATAATCTTACTAAATTACCTGATTGCAATGTGTATGAAAAATCCTTAGAAAATCAAGGCGATTTATGACTCAGACCCTGAGAAGTATGGGACCCTGCAGGACATTCTGATGACTGAAAAGGTCAAATATGGTGCTGAATGGCCTAAAGTAGGGGGCACACTTGCCCTGATGTGGCTCAAGAGGTAAGCTTTTCACCGCCATGCAGCATTGTTCAGAATCAGACTACTATGAAAGTCTAAGAGCTGTTGGACGTCACTGGATTACATTTATAGAGAATATGTTATGATTTTTAGATACAATCGTTACCACCTACAGAGGATAAGGTTTAATTACTACATGACTTTACATGGAAGTTAGCCAACAATTGTCTTAGGCACACAGTTTCTCAATACTACACCAGCCTTTACTGTGCAATTTGTCACTTGAAACTGTCTTTCTGTGCTGTATACTGGAGATCAATACAATAGTTCTCCACATTTTGTAGTGGCAGGTAGAGGTCCATTTGAGGTGACCGCTGCAGTCAGATTTGTGCAGACACCATGCTGTACTCATCCAGTTGTATTTTCTCAATAAAACACATTTTAAGCCATGATATACAAGATGTTACCTTCACAGTAAATAAGTGACCTATGATCCACTTTTAGACTTAACATTATTAGCCTAGATCTAATAGGACTCGTATATATGTATTGTTATGCAGTCAAATCAATCACAGTCCTGTTTCTGTGGAAACCGGTGTGTGATAAATTACAAAAAAGCTTTATCATTCTGTTGAAAGCATGGTAAAGTCAAGCATACTGTTTATCTGTGAAAACTAAAGTCATAAACTAGTAATGAATGATGTATCCTCTCTCTCTCTCTCTCTCTCTCTCTCTCTCTCTCTCTCCCCCATAGGGGTCTGCGCTTCATACAGCTTATGCTTCAGAGCCTTGCAGACGGGGAGAAGGATGAAAACAACCCTAACTTGATTCGCTTTAACATCACCAAGGCTTATGAGCAGGCGCTGAAGAGATACCATGGCTGGCTGGTTCAGAAGATCTTCAAGGTGAGATTGTGTCTATTTACCAATGCAAGGCATTCTGGTGCCTCCAGATGGCAGCCTCTCTAAATATATGTTTTTTGTCTTTGCAATGTATTTAGCATTTTTTGCACATTTGACGTGCAAATGTAAGTTAGGTAGTAATGTGAGGGCAATTTATGATGTTATTGTTATTCAGTTGAATATCCATTTAAGGGTTCTTGGCTTAGTTGTTATAGAAGAGTTCTTCAGTTACCTATTTAGAGACCTATGATGTTATTCTTCAGTGGTAGTGGTTTTTGTCTGTAAATATTGCCTTCTACGGCCTGAAGGACCCTTGCTTCTGTATTGAAACAGTTCAAATTTGAACCAGGAATCCATTTACAAGTTGCCATTATAGCCATCAACTTCTTCAGAATTGTTGAAACTCTCATTCGATATAATGTTTTGTTGTAGTAAATGTTGTAACGTAACTTTTGTCCTGCAGGCTGCGCTGGTCGCGGCTCCTTATAAATCAGACTTCCTGAAGGCACTGTCCAAAGGTCAGGAGGTCACAGAAGAGGAATGCCTAGCGCAAGTACGCCAGTTTTTAGTCAACTTCACCGCCACCATTGACGCCATCTTTGAAATGTTCATCGCTATGAACGCCGAGCTGGACTACTCGGTTTGAGAAACATCTTCACCCTCCTCTTCGTCCAAAACAACCTCTTCAATGCTGGGTAACCAGCTTTGTTCACCAGACCATTCAGACCATTAGGCCTATGCCTAAAACAGCTTTGGTGGGAACAGTCTTTATGATGATAAAGATAGACGGTGCCACTCTGTGAAGGCATGAGAAACTGTTTGACCTTTTGAAGAGGTCAGCAATACACTGCAGGAATCGTCATCCTTAGATTGGGCTGTCCTTATGACTCAGTGTTTTACAATACATTTAATTTCATTGTGTGATTAATCTTTTGAAAATTATGACTTAAATCTCGTAATCTCGAGTAATCTTTCCTCAAATCCTCAGGAGATCGGTTAATTCAGGACATTAGTAAATTGGCGATGGAGGGATAAGAATGTTTTATTTTGAGTAATGTTTTGCATGGCTACTTCTTGAAAATGTTTTTCTAATGCTGTATTTGACTTAAAAAAAAAAAACATCAACTGAAACTGATGTGTTTTTTACCTTTTTCATGTCACTGTTGAAGTAAATGACAGATATATCACTGCTGAAACTGTAGTATTTGTGATCGCGTTAGTCCCAAGCATGTTACCTGAATTAAGCTGGGAACTTTTGAACATGCCAGTTTTTACAGCATGGCTACAAAAAGACCCAGTTACCACCTGCTGTTGCCTTTTGGTGCAGTCATTCGTGTTCTATAATACACCTTTGCTGTTTTACTCTGAAACCAGAGTGACCTCTTTTTGCTAAGAAGTTGGGTTCACATTAGGTACAACAGCCATTAAACTATGCAGTGTTGTCAACTTCTTTTTGTGTATGTGACCACTCTTCTTGGCAGCATTCAAAGTGCTTTAATTACTATTCCATGGCTTTGTGCTTTTCACTCTGCAACCTGTAGATGGAGCTGGTTAGCTATCAATGAAAACTCAAAAGGGATGGGGAAATCTTTCTCTGACTCAAATTATGTGTGGTTACTGATTTATTTTTTTATGGTGTTAAATAGAATTGTATATACATTCAGGTGTTTTTTCTTTATGTAGGTTGCTTGTCAAATTAAAAGTTCCTCTACACCATAATTGTAATTCTAAATTCTAATCCATATTGTTATTTTAAGGTATGACTTAAAGACCTACAGTTTATTGCTATATTTCTGAGCAGCCTAGTCACTAGCAACCCGGGAATGTCATTTTTCTGTTCCTTCAAAATAGCATCGTGTTGGAAGTATTTGGGATTTTTGATGCACCTTTGCCATTAATATAGCTGTTTCCCCTCCTTGTGTGTACTGATAGGAGACTGGTCCATTTATTTTCTATGACCTGAGAAATAGAAAATCTGTTTCTTGTTCTTATTATTGCGTGTTGAGTAGTGATTTTCAGTAGGTTATTAGAGCACGTTGGCCTCGCTTGTAATGTTTTTTCCCCCATTGCTATAGATGCTTTTAAAGGGCAATGTCAGTCTGTGAAGATAAAACCGTGTTTCTCTATAACAGCACTATGTGACAGTTCTCCTGTTGTGGTTTGGCCAGAGTAGCCTGGTTTGTTCTCTGGTTGTGCTGTAGGCCAGCATTTAGTAGACATATGTGCGCCAGCTCTCCTGCAGAATAAAGTTTGGGTATTTGCATGATATGGCTGTTCTCTGTCCTCTGAAATGAAGCATGTGTGGCGTTGTTCTCTCTTGGCATACCAACCTGTGAGTTGTTGTTCTCGCTCTCTGGTCCCTTGCTGCTGAGGACGGATATGTGGGCCTTGCGGATTCTGTGGACTCAATATCCCCCACACCACTCCCCCCTCGGCCGCGAGCCGCAAGCAGGCCCCGCTAATCCTACCGCTTTATCTACACAGCTGCCTCTCCTGGAGGTTCACAAATCTGTCCAGAGGCTCAGCCAACAGGGAGCGCATTCTGTCGGCCTCCGTTTGAAGAGCTGTGTGTCAGTAGCATGTCTCCAGTCTCTCTGTAACCCATCTGTAGTGCTTGCTGCTGTGTGCCTGTTTTGTTTAGTTTAGCATTGACTAGTATAGATCTCAATCACTGCATTCCACTGTGAACCGCTTTAGGAATATTCAGGATGACCTTTAACTGGCATGAGAGCAGCTTGCTCAGCAGGGATTGGGTTGGGTGGTGTAGGCAGAGGAGGGAGGGGAGGGTCCTCAGGTCCCAAGGCTTCTTGCACGGCGTTTCAGACAAACGCCCTCACCAGTGGCCCCACAAGGGGCTTTCTTGTGCCGCTCCTTGCCGTCATAAAAGGGCTCTTGTTGAGCTAAACCAACAACATAAATCAGATGCCGGAGAGGCAACACAAGCAAACACTCCCTAGCCCAGCCCGGCATCAGATTCAAATTCAGTCAGCTGCCGCTGCTAGCCCTCTCAGCCACACGCACTCATCTCCCTGTTATTAGCAGCGAGCTGATTAGGGCCGAGTGAGCAGACGGAGGCTGCTGTATAATTAAAGGCACAGCTGATATGCCCAAGCGCTCAGACGAGACCAGCCTCCTCCTGTCTCCCTTTACCTCCAATCTCCAACCCTGATCAAGGGGAAGACATCAAGAGAGGATTTGAAAAAAAAAAAAAAAAAAATCAAAGACGTGTAGCGCGCGCGTGTGTGTGTATAATGCATAGCCTACACACAGCCCTCAACACTTCAAGGGGAAATGTCCTGACTAACAAGAGATGCATGCTTTGTTTGTATTTTCTTTGTGAAATGTTAGCTAGATATGATCAAAACAAAGGTTTATACAGAACTGGCAATGTTATTTGATTTAGTCAGGTTCAGCAGGCTTCAAAGGCTTCATCTTAATATGTCTCCTGTGCATTTGTACAGTGTACATTTGTATTATCTCACAAGTATATATTCTTCAATTTAATTCTGGCCACTTTGTGATTTTATGACCAAGATAATCATTCTGGCTGTCACTTCTTGACAAAGAATAGAGGAAGACAAAGATGAGAGACACCGCGGAGGTCACCCGCTAGGATGCCTGTCCTAGGTTATGAGTGCCTCGTCTGAAACTGCCCGAGTGCAGCTGAGCGTGAGCGAAAAGCCCTCTGTCTCACAGCTGGCCTTTCATTTGAAAAGGTAAGAGCAGTCGGGGGCAAGTTCAGGGCACCAGATAATCACCACCATACTCCGGATGTCCCAGAGCTTCTGTTGCGTGGCTCTGGCGAAGGCCCTCTGTTCCTCAATAACTGGTAATTCATACATTAACAGTAATGTATTCTAAAATTTGAACCAACGGAGACTGGCGATTTTTCATGCGCAAATCCAGAATCGCAGGAGGAGTGGATGGAGGGTGGGGGAGAGAAAGAAAGTCTTATAGATCCCCATTTCCATATATATGACTTTCCTCAAGGAAACTAAACCCCCTGGCTTCCAACGCAGACATTCAATACAGTATAACAATAAATAATCATAAAAAATGACTGTATACAGAACACTCCCGCTCCTTCCGCCTGTAATAAAATGTGCTTTCCTGGAACAGACGAGGCTGTGGCCAATTTTTATGTTATGATTTCCAAATGGAGGCGTCGGGACTATTGTTATGAAGCGAAGCTGCTGATGCCTCTATTTCTGAAATCATAACAAGGAAATTGGCCTTCGCCTTCACCCTCGCTAAAAAAACGTCACCTCCATGGCTGGGTGGGCAGGTGATTACAGCTGATGACCAAATGGACAGGAAGATATCTAAAGTGCCGCTCACAGCATGAGACGTCTCCTGTGCTTTAGATGCATATATATATATATATATATATATATATATATATACAGCCGCGGAAAAAATTAAGAGACCACTTCAAAATTATCAGTTTCTCTGGTTTTACTATTTATTGGTATGTGTTAAAGTAAAATGTACATTTTAGTTTTATTCTATAACCTACTGGCAACATTCCTACCAAATTTCAAATAAAAATATTGTCATTTAGATCATTTATTTGCAGAAAAATGACAATTGGTCAAAATAGCAAAAAAGATGCAGTGTCTTCAGATCTCGAATAATGCAAAGAAAACAAGCTCATATTCATTTTTAAACTACACAATACTAATGCTTTAACTTAGGAAGAGTTCAGAAATCAATATTTGGTGGAATAACCTTGATTTAAAATCACAACTTTCATGTGTCTTGGCATGCTCTCCACCAGTCTTTCACATTGCCGTTGGGTGACTTTATGCTACTCCTGGCGCAAGAATTCAAGCAGCTCGGCTTCTTTTCATGGCTTGTGACCATCCATCTTCCTCTTGATCACATTTCAGAGTTTTTTTTATGGGATTCAGGTCTCGAAATTGGGCTTGCCATGACAGGGTCCTGATCTGGTGATACTCCATCCACACCTTTACTGGCCTGGCTGTGTGGCATGGAGCATTGCCCTGCTGGAAAAAACACTTCTCAGAGTTGGGGAACATTGTCAGAGCAAAAGGAAGCAAGTTTTTCTTCCGGGACGACGTTGTACTTTGCCTGGCTGAGGTTTGTAAAAGACCATAAGGATTGAACCAAAGCGGACTGGAGGGTCTCCTAGTTCGTCTTCTCTGATGAGTCCAATTTTCAACTTTGCCCAACACATGGTCGTCTGATGGTTAGACGGAGACCTGGAGAGGCCTACAAGCCACAGAGTCTTGCACCTACTGTGAAATTGGACTCATCAGAGAAGACGAACTAGGAGACCCTCCAGTCGGCTTTGGTTCAATCCTTATGGTCTTTTACAAACCTCAGCCAGGCAAAGTACAACGTTGTCCCGGAAGAAAAACTTGCTTCCTTTTGCTCTGACAATGTTCCCCAACTCTGAGAAGTGTTTTTTCCAGCAGGGCAATGCTCCATGCCACACAGCCAGGCCAGTAAAGGTGTGGATGGAGTACCACCAGATCAGGACCCGGTCATGGCCAGCCCAATTTCGAGACCTGAATCCCATAAAAAAAACTCTGAAATGTGATCAAGAGGAAGATGGATGGTCACAATTCATGAAAAGAAGCCGAGCTGCTTGAATTCTTGCGCCAGGAGTAGCATAAAGTCACCCAACGGCAATGTGAAAGACTGGTGGAGAGCATGCCAAGACACATGAAAGTTGTGATTTTAAATCAAGGTTATTCCACCAAATATTGATTTCTGAACTCTTCCTAAGTTAAAGCATTAGTATTGTGTAGTTTAAAAATGAATCTGAGCTTGTTTTCTTTGCATTATTCGAGATCTGAAGACACTGCATCTTTTTTGCTATTTTGACCAATTGTCAATTTTCTGCAAATAAATTATCTAAATGACAATATTTTTATTTGAAATTTGGTAGGAATGTTGCCAGTAGGTTATAGAATAAAACAAAAATGTACATTTTACTTTAACACATACCAATAAATAGTAAAACCAGAGAAACTGATAATTTTGAAGTGGTCTCTTAATTTTTTCCGCGGCTGTATATAATCCACGACGTACCTATATAGCTGCCATTGATTCAGCCACACAAATTACATACAAAGAGATAGAGCCTACTACGGCAAGTTGACTGGGTTGATGGGCAGGGTTTGGCGTCTGGTACCCCTCCTGCCTTTCCTACACTCTGCTGGTGCTCTCCTGATGCCCTTGAAGAGCTGATAAAAGCGCCTGAGGAGTTGTGTGCTAGCTCGGGTCACAGTGAAAGCTGATTAGTCTCAGTCCCCCAGGGCCTGCAGAGGGATCAGTCAGACATAGGCTCCAGGGTCTGCCCACAGAGAGTATCAGAGTTGGGCTTGCTCATCTGCCCATGGGGGCTACATCCAGGCTCAAGCCCAGATCCAGTTGATAACAGAGGCAATGATAGAGGGAAATGCTCAGGATATTAGGCCCTATTGACAGATGGCAAGGTTTTGTTTCATGGTTATTTATGGGGAATCAGCTGGTATGTGAGGATGAAGCTCACCACACCGTTTTAGTTCGCATGTTAATTACAGTATCCGCCACCCCCCCCCCCCCCCCCCTCATGTTTGTGGAAATTCAATAGCATAGGGGTTAGTGGGTCATCAGCTTCAACTCTCCAAACCATCATGCGAGACAAACACATTATCAGCAGCATCCATCAGAGACCAAAACAGCCTGAGCCTGAGAAGATTAGTCAGTCGTTTTACATATCCTGGCTTTGTGCAAGGCTGAATACTTATCTTATTTCTGTAACACGGGTACATAGAACAGGCATAACCACCCCCAAAGAAGCTTTGAACCTGCGCTGTGCAGCCTAGAGGATTGGGAATTTCATTCCTGACTCATAACACCAAGGTAATACTTCTCCACTGTGCGCCAATTCTATGCGCCCCTCTAATGTAGCATGAAGCGCCCCAATTGAAATCAACACAAACCCAAACTACTGAACTGATTACCCTGGATAGGAAAATGAAATTGTGCTGGTAAAAATGCTAATGGTGCTTATAAAGAATTTTCCGCCCCGAAGATGAGTGTTATGCAATGGAGATGAGGTGGTGTATATTGCTCATAGTCACTCTCGGCAACTCCACATAAAATGAGGTTGTCAAGTTATCAAAATAAAACACAGGCAGCCTTGTGTAGAAAAACATCCCTAAATTAGATTTATTTGACAATCTTAATTATGATAAGGAAGTATGTTTGGGAAGGAGTCATACATTGTAAATAGAATGTAAATAGAATTGTTCCAACAGCAGGTGGAGAGAGAGGGCCCATTTGTTGACAGTATAATTGCACTTCTTAAAATCTAGCCCATTGTGTACCCATGTCTTTCAAAACATACAAACTGAAAATACATAGGAAAACTCACACAATTTTAAAGAAATGAAGGAATGCATCACCTGCAGGTGTGTCCCAGACGTACAGAAATAAAACAGATATGGCGACTAATTTCGTAATTTCAATAAATATCTTAAATTGTAAAATCACACTGGAAAAGCATGTTTTGTCCATTCTTCCTCTTCTGTCTCCAGCGATCTGGTTCTAGAAGCTATGACAGAAATTCTCGCATGGATGCAGATAGAGATGACGCATGCCGTTTTACCAGTTTGTCTCTCTCACTCACACACACACACACACACACACACACACACACACACACACACACACACACACACCCATGTGCACACACACACACACAAATACACACGCACATATATTCAAAAACAGCAGTGTGTCTCCAGGTATAACTGCAATTCACATGGACAACATTCTTAACCTACATCTGGGGCATAAAATAAAACACAGTATTGACACCCCTGTTATAGAAAAAAAGAGGTTTAAACAAAATAATTTCAAATAATTTCTTAAATACTTTTGCTCAGTAGCAGCCGCAAATGATTCCAACATAACACACATAAAACAGCTTATTGAGGGGGACAAAATTCAAGTTTTTCAAGTTTTAAATAAATCTATTTTTTCCTGACCCCTTCCCCTCTCCTCAAATCATCTTCATCAGTTGCTATGCTCATAGCAGTGCAATTGTACATCATAATTATTATGACTATAGTACCATTTCAATATCAAATCTGTCACTATGGACATACAGATGTTTTTTTGTTGTTGTTTTGTTTTTTTAAAGTTAAACCACGTTGACCTGACGATGACATATACCTAAATTGGGGCAGTAAGAAAAACATGTCTAGAGCCCTAATTTGAGGGCAGCACTGTGGTTGAAACAACAGGAGTCCTAAGGTGAACCCCTAGTGACTTAGCACATTCTCTATCAGTCGCATGTCTTAAAACCCGGAAATGAACGTAAGCAAATGAGAACGTGCCAGCTAGCTAGCAGTCCACTTTAACCGCATGGATATTCAGATCCACTGGGTGACACTGGCCAGTTATCGTCACGTCTCCACCCTCAAAACAGGGCTCCCCGAGTGTCATTTTTGGCAGCCTTTCGACAGGGGTGTCGTCCTGGCAACTACTGTGTCATCTCAAATGCAAAAACAGTCCGATGGAGTACAAGTGACAAAAACAATCCCTGTTGGTCCTCGAGTCTGACCGACAAAAATCAGGCAAATGGCAGCAAACCCTCAGTTTGCTCGGTCCAGTACGATAAATGACAAGTACAATGCAAACCACTGCACAGGCTTTATTTCAGTTTCAGTCGTTACTTTCGCGATACACGCCACCTGGTGAGCCCTTTACCAGTGAAGACACAGCCAGTCCACATCAAGTGTCTCCTAGCCTTCCTACTTCCTCCCTCCAGTGTCTTCTTTCCCCACTACTCCCAATTCTCTCCTGACCTTTGACCTTATCTGAATACAGGAAGCTGGATGTGAGTGGGCTGCTGGTCAAAGAGGCGAGTCCCCGCCATGCCGACCGACCCCCCCACTGCCTCGTAGCCCCGGCCCAGCATGCGCTCCTTGATGCAAGGTGGGTGGATGTCGCTGATCAGGCACTCCAGAGACTGTAGGCTGCTGCTGAGCACCGAGGCGTGGCACAGGGTCCGGCTGGGGGGACCGGCGGCGCAGCACAGGCCCATGCTCCCCCTGTCGGAGGGGTAGTGCTGGGGGAACGCGTGGTGCTGCTGCTGCTGCTGCTGCTGCTGTGCGGGGTGGTGGGGGAACCCCATGTCGCCGCAGGCCACCCTGCCCATGGAGGAGCCGAGGGGCAGCTCCAGCGAGTTGTAACAGTCACTGTCCGGGGTGGCCAGGACGCTGTTCCAGGGCGGCGCGAAGAACTGACCCACGGAGAACTCGCCGTGCATGGCTGGGCAGTGCAGGGGCGAGGAGCCCACCCGCTCCAGCGAGCCGCACCCCGCCATGCCGCCTCGGAAAGCCAGCTGGGGAACGCAGGTTTCGGGGGAGCGGCTCACCACCGCCCCGCCTCCACTATTTGCCCCGTACATCCGTAGCGCCCCCTGGTGGTAGTGCTGTTGTTGTTGTTGTTGGTGGTGGTGCTGCTGCTGTTGCTGATGATGTTTGTGCTGCCACAGCGCATAATCCACACTGTCCATATACTGCCCCCCGGTGGCTGTGTCTGCACTCTGCATGGGCAGCACCGCTCCTGAGTAAGCCAGGCCGCTGTGGGGGGGGGCAGCCAGGGCGTAACCCGAGTCCGAGCAGGCTGTGATGGTGCCCCCGCCACCAACAATGGCAGCAGCTGTGGCCGCCTGGAGAGCCGGGCTGGAGGTCTGGGCTTCTCCAAGTGGATGCAGTCCCTGGGCATGAGGTGCATGGGAAGGCCTGCCCATGTGCCGCAGTAGGCTTTGCACGGGGAGCTCCGACTGATGTGCCAGGGGCAAGCTCTGGCCCCCGGACACTGGCACCACTGAGGCAGCCATGATGACGTTAGGCGGCGCCGGGATGTTGGACACCTCTGGGTGCTTGCAGTGGCCCATGCTGTAGGCTTTCTGCCGGAGTCTGCTGGCTACAGCACTGTTGGTGGGTGGTGCATAGGGAGCCACCGCGATGTGTGCAGGGGACAGTTTTGTACGCTTGCCTTCGGAATTTTTCAGAATGCCTTTACTGCTGCTCAACGTTGGATTCCTGACCGTAGTCAGCAGGCCCTGGTAGCCCCCGGAGTAAGGCTGCGAGTAGGAGCTGTACCGCGTGCCTGTGGTGTCGAGGCCGTTCACCGTCCGGCTGATATTCTTTTGCTGAGGGACCCTGATGTTGGTGGGGAAGATCTTGATGGACAGGGGGCTCTCGGACGTCTTGCGGGCGAAGGCGTCAAGCTCCGTTGGGGTCGGGTACCGCGGTGAGTGCACAGAACTCAACTCACCTGCAATTGACACACACACATTTAAGAGCAATTAGCTTTCAATGTAGCTTCCCCAAGAAGATACAGAAAATGAGAAATGTGAACAAGAGTACACAGACAGCCATTACCAAAAACATAAATCACAATTGCAAGACATAACAGAGAGACTCAAATATCCGCCTTTCACCAGTAGCACACAAGAGATGGCTATAATCACCAAGACATTATGAGCTTAGAGTTCAATTTCCTAAGGATTAGCAAAGCATCTTTATACGAATCACTGTTCAGGAAGTCTAGCTTCCCATGTCCTGTTGGAGTGCAGAAACCAGGGGAGCAAGGAGTCAAGAAAAATGGAGACTGCCATATTGAACATGGAGTTATGGTGCAGGTTTAAGCTAAATAGGAAAAGATCTTTGATGATGAACAGTGTACGACATCTCGCGTGTTTCACACAGGGCTTAACATGATCACCAGAGCTCTCACGGTAAATGTGGAAAAGTGATTAGTAATACAGTGTCTGTAAAAATATGAATAAGCTGAAGGTGGACGGGGGAAAAAATGCTCAATAAGGGCAGAGATATTGGACGTCTCTCTTATGTTACCATCCCTTCACACACGCACACCCACCCACCCACCCACCCACCACACACACACACACACACACACACACACACACACACACACACACACACACTTCTCATCTCCCTCGTTTCCTCAGGAGGCTACTCATCCTCCGACATCTGCATCTTTTTAAAAACTCATTTTGTGGAAGAAGACACCTCGGGCAATGTTTGATCACTGCATTATGAAATTAATTCTATCTTTTTTTCTGTGCAAAATTGGATTACCCGGGGAAATCAAGGGAGTGGGGGGGGGAGAGATGAGGAGGTGGATGTGGGGGCTGGGGGGGTGAGTGAGGGAAGAGAAAAGCCAATTTTCCTGCAGTGGTTGTAGGATTATTGGCATTCGGCTGTGCAACTTACTAAAAGCCACACAAGCAGAGAGGAGTAAGTGTGGGGAATCCAACAGAACAAAGACACACAATTACACATTTGATTTGTTCCATTATCTCAATACTGATGATGAAGGGCAGGGTTGTGGCACTGTTTGCCATCCATTCTTTCATGGTCTTCAAACTTAAACACAAAGCAGAGAAAACTAGAAATAATCCTGGCCATGTCAAAACCAAAAATAACATATTTTGTCTTAAAATACCAGTTTGTCTCAGTTGTGTCATGCTGTCTGTCATTGCATCTAACGGTTGAGATGAGGTATAGGAATGCACAGATTGATTACCTCGCAGTCAGTCAGTCAGTCAGTCAGTCAGTCACACACACACACACACACACACACACACACACACACACAGGTTCAGGCAGGACAACACGTGGCAAAAGCCCACACCTGTGCAGCAGCCTAATCTGGTCGCTGGAGCCATAAAGAGGGAAAATAGCAATCTCCACGGGGACTTAGATTCAGCTCCGTACGGAAGGGCAGGAGGGACACACAGAGATTGGATTTAAACCACATTATTCAGGCAATTTCATGCCTGTTTAGCCCACTGCAACAAAGGAGAGGCAAGAAAAAAAAAATCCCTCAATTTTTGAGTAATAAATCAGCTGCATATTTCTGCTACCCCCCCCCCCCCCCCCCCCCCCCTCCTCCTCAGAATGACACAGTTATGGAATTCTTGACAGAGAAAGAAAAGTGTTGAAATTAGCCCAGATTACTCTGTCGTCGGCACAAAAAAAAAAAAAACACCATAACCTTCACAATGGGCATATGGAGAAGACGGGAGGAAGGGAAAGAAAATGGATCCCGCCCGCAAACAAAACAATTCATTTCTTTTTCAATAACAAGACCATTTGAGAAGGCCTCCTCAGTCATGCAAGGCAAGCGCTTGTTCCTTGTTCCCGATCAGGATTGATTTGGGAGTTCATTTCATTCGAGGCCTACAGTGAGCCTCCAACTGTGAAAATGATTCAATCTACAAGATCCATCTCATAAAGGGAGTAAATTGGGTATTTAAAATGGAGGGATATGGGAAGAGCGGCAGACCTCGCCTCTGCTGAGGCTGAATGGGTAGCTGATTCCGTATGCTGAGGAGGAAGGGAGGAAATCCAGTCTTATTTAACACAGCAACAACTCTCCAGAAAACCCATAGAAAACAACAACAACAACAAAAACAACAGGCAGGCGAAACAGGAAGTGAGGGTTGAGTGAAGCAATCACTTTAAAAAGGAGCCGTGCCGTTTTGTGTGGTCCTGACAGTCCTCAGTGCCCGCACAGGGCTACTGTTTTTACCTCTGATTAAAAATTGGGTTTGCTGTTTTGGTAAACACTTCAAACGACTTTAACCGGGCTTCAAAGGCCTTCGCGCTTCATAAGTTCCAGGGATTATGGGCTCCTCAGAAGTGCAAAAGACCCTGAAGCTCCATGCCAGCCACCAAGCGCTGAGGGACCCTAATGCCATCCACTGACCCTAGTCTCTTCACTCCTCTGGAACGAGTCGGCTCCCGCTCATGACTGCAGACGCTCTGCAAAAATCGAATTTATTGCATTGTACTAACTCCATCAGAGGAACATTAAGATGTCTGGACTGACAGACATATTGCACAGCTGTTCCTAATGACTACAACCCAAGACGGAATACAGGAGCTTCAAGATTCAAGATGACAACAAGAACACGGAATGCCCAACAGGCTCTCGGTTCCATAGAACTGCTTATAACATAAACATTACCTAATTGCATGCCTGACAACTGAATAAAATAGCATGCGTCGCCTAAAACAACAACCCTTCAAACAACACTTAGAGTAAGAACGAGAATAAGAGGAATGAGAATAAGAGGGACGAGAATAAGAGGAATGACAATAAGACAAACATAGATTTCCATGTGTAAGAAGTGCAGTTCTATTTTAACTGCCAGTATGATGGTTCAGATCTAGATTCCGTGTCTGTCAGGGTAAAGTGATCAGATCAGATGAAGTTGAGCTACATAAAAGGACTTGCACACAGTCTTGCCTGGCCACAGAAAGGTGTGTGTGTGTGTGTGTGTGTGTGTGTGTGTGTGTGTGTGTGTGTCAGTAAATGCGTGAGTGAGAAATGTTTCTAACCTGGCTTGTATCATGTTGTTGCACATTTCATCTTTCTTTACAAATACTTCCATCTTACAGTATGTTTTTATGGCCTTTCATGTCTGCTGCCTAGAGCCAGTTTTTCGTGTTTCTAACAGGGTCTCCACTTAGCATTCTCTGGAGAAGCATTTAATTTCAGTTGGCACCTCAGAGATCTGCTACGGCAGAGAATCAAAGAACCTCTCTAATTTACTTCAACAGCTCTCCAAATGTGTCTATTTTGTGTGTCAGAGAAAAGGCAGAAATAGGGATATGATTAACCTGAAATACGTATTGAGATCAATTCTCATCCTGCATATAGGCTACTCTCTTAGCAAAGTTAATTCTTGCGAACCACAATGGGTGCCCAACACACCTGTCGTTGTTTTGCTTCACAGACAAGGCTTATGAGGCTTATCAAATGAAAGAAATAAAAGCGGAGTTTTCAACACCCCCCAAAATGTAAGCAGCACCAAGACAAAGAGAAGAGGAGGAAAAGAAACAGAACATGCTCAGCCCGTACGGTTCCTTTAGGAAGGGAGTGACACAGGGAGGTAATTAGCACTCTAACCTTAAGCACTTAATCACCCTGAGCATGCCAACTGCACTAAGACCCAAACCTTACAGCCAACAGCACTTGGAAAGAGGTGGGGGGTTGGAGAGGGTGGTGGAAGCTTTCGTGTCAGAGCAAACCCTCTGCTCACGCAAATCCCACTAAAAAATAACATTACTTGCTTAGCAGTCGGCCCCAGCCAAGGACAGCCTGCAGAGTTGACAAATTTACATTGTGTAACTCCTCTAAGCTGCTTGCACCTCCTGCGCAGGGGAGATGGAGGTGAAGCGGTCGAGGACACACGATACACAAAACACCAAGGGCACAGACCACATGTACTGTATACACATGCATACCTGTTCCTCATTATGTGCACATAACTTATGTATGCATGTCTGTCTGTCTGTATACATAACTAATGTATGTGTGCATACATAACTAGTGTATTTATATATGTATATGAATGTAGGTGTATATAAATAGAGAGAAAAGACAGTGAGACATAGGAAGATAGACAGACAGATAGGCAGATAGACAGATAGATATAGATAGACAGAGATAGATAGATAGATAGATAGATTCAGATATGCAAAAAAGTACAAAATGAACACATACTGACACACGCACACGCAGTAGATCAAGGACAAGGAGGGGTTGGCACATGAGGCTGGGCAGCGAGCGTGACACAGAAAGCAAGGTCAAGCTTTCAATCACCCGCTGTTCCTAATGGTGACTCCCATCACAAGGCATTCTGCCCCCAGAGGGAGAGATAAGTGCGAAATCTCAATTAAAACTCTGCTAATTAACTGCCAACACAATCTGAAATCAAATGAACTCTTAAGTAGGCCGCTTACAAGAGCCAATGTGTATGTGACTATGACTGTGAGTGTGTGTGTCTGTGATTGAGATCAAAGAGCTAAAGACAGTTGCTTCTGACACAAAACACACAATCTGGTCTTGCTAACAGAGTGGTTTCACACCAGAGTGCAGCCATCTTGATCAATTCCGTGCTTTACCTTTCAGTGAACAGCATAAAAAGCAAACAAAGTGTGTGAACGTGCGAGTTAGCTCTGGATTTGGAAAAAATAAACTAAATTAAAAAGGACGATCTGGCACCTTGGCCTGTGGCCATCCCCACACACGATGCTCTCAGTCACGGTAAGCTGGCTAATCTTTTTTCCCATGGTCACGCTTTAAGCAATACCCTTCAGATCAGAGTGGAGAGACCTCGCTGTTGGAGCTAATCAGTGATTAACCAGGAAAAACAAGCTCAGAAGCCTCGTCTATAAAAAGAGAGTTGGACTACCTCCGAAAACATTTTCCACTGGTTATACACAGACGAATAGTTGCAGTAGCACAGTCGGCGCACACCGGAGCAGTAAAGTGGGCATCCGACATTAACCCCCGGCTGACGCAGCAAGGGGCCGATTCATCATCAGAGGCAATCAGATACCGGTTCGGCCCTAATTTATCCAAATGCAATTATGGGCAGAAACTTGGAGCTGTATCAAATCTGAGCCACACAGATGTGCTCTGGTGAGACTGCAGCAGGCAGTTTAGGCGATTATCTCGCACCCAGAGGCAATAACGAGAGCGCTTTCATCGAGAGATTACACTTTTAGTCAGGGCCCCCTTCCTCTCTTTCTCCTTCTCTCTTTCTGGCTCTCTCTCTCTCTTTCTGGCTCTCTCTTTCTCTCTCTCTCTCTCTGTGAAGATCCAACCAACTCTTACATGATGCATTACCGGCACTACCCAAGGCCTCACTTGACTCGGGGGGTGATTAATATGCAATTAAAACCCGGATCTAGTCGCCATGACAACTGCTTGTACCAACACAGAGGGGCCTTAGAGCCATAGTCAGTGATTAAGACCCATACAATTAATAAGCCCCTCCCACATTCTACTGCTTTAGGCAGCTGTCAGCGAGCTAATATCCCACTGCTAGAGCTGACACAAAAGAGCACCCCCCCCTTACCCTCCACATCCTGTGTCTTCTGTTACAGACTAAGCCCTGCGTCAGTTCATCCTTTTATTCATGCGCCACAAGGCAGTTACAGGTTAACAAACTCCGAAAGAGGAGAGGGGGAGACAAAAAAAGAAAAACAACACTGAGCAAACTCAGAGCTCAGCGGATGTGATGATTGAGTAGAGCCTGCTGTTTCTGAAACATTAGCCAACTCACACACACACACACACACACACACACACACACACACACACACACACACACACACACACACACACACACAGCTGCTATTGTGTCTCCCTATAGACTCACACACCTAGCACCATCCTGTAGATGAGCCTTGCCTGGTGGTAGTTTGAAAGGGAAATAAGTGATACAATCAAAGCCAGCATGGAAACACAACCATCAGCTGAAACTCAACTGGCCTTCTGACCCATGGACATCCCTTTGAGGCGAGCCCTCCTCTCGATCAGCACCACCACAGCCAGGCTACAGGAGATGTGCACACTGACCACAGCCCTGCTCCCTGTGCATCCTCCCTGTGTCAGGGTATCCATGTCCTACTGAAGCCTCTTTCAGCTCACACTGAGAGACCCCTGGGCCGCTCTTTATTAATATTAACAGACATTAATACTAACAGACATAAATCCTGAAGCAAGGAAACTGTGCACACAGGAGCCAGAGCCATGGAGCCAGCATGGTGGACAGGATATTCACCATTAATTGCTTTTTGGCTCCAGACCGGCATGCACACAGACATTGCCCTGAGGGAGCTTCTGTCTGACCTACAGCACTGAACAGAGGACCAGCACACACCCTTATCCAGATATGATGCCAGTTTCAGGGTGAAGTCATACAGACTTGCTGGAACAGAGTTGGGACTCGTGTTCACTTGCATTTAAATGAGAAGCTGCCATGAAATGTAAACATTGTATTGCTTTGACATTTGTACCTATAGCATTCGTCATGTTAAAGAACCACTCGCCAGACTTTGATTGTGGCAATACAATCCAGTACTGGATTATATCCCATATCTATCTAGTGCGCATCCAGTAGGCACACTTCAGTCAAATACCTCGTCTTTGAATGTGCATGTGCACACTCATTACCCCATCTACTCTTATACAAGAGATGGCCCTGTTCACTCTTCCTCCTACCACCATCACCACCCCACCTCCCCTCCTCTCCTCTCCCCTACCCTCTCCTACCCTACCCTTCTCTTTTAGTCTCGGTGGCTGTGAGTTTCAGGCAGCCTTCTCCAGGAATGGAAGGACCCGAGGGCTGATTGTTTCTTTATCAGTGCCTGAAGAGTCTCAGGCTCCGTCGGCTCTCGCACAGGCGCTTCGCACAAGTGTCACTCTCCATTTGTGTCCGCTGCTCAGCTGTGTGTGTGTCTGTGTGTGTGTGTGTGTGTGCCAAGGGAGACACTTGTCTGAGACTTCTTCCCCCTCCCTCTCTCTATCTATCTCTCTCTCTCTTTCTCTCCTAGTCACTGCTTTTTTTCTGGCGGCAGGCTGCCACCGTGGGAAAAGCCGTCCCCGCTCTAGCGCTTTCTGCCGAGGAGCAGCCCGCTATCCCTTAACTGCTCTGCCCATTAGTGCTCATCCGTCTGAGAGAGAGAGGGAGAGAGGGAGAGAGAGAGAGAGGGGGAGAGAGAGAGAGAGAGAGAGAGAGGAAAAACCTGCCCATTTTTCTCTCCTCCTTCTGGCTAATGCTTCAGCAAAGGTAGAGGGTAAAGAGACTAGACTGCTGTAGGACTTCTTAATAGCACATATGCCTAACTAGGACCTGTCAGAGGGCCACACAGAAGCAGCTGTTCCCCGTTACCACATCCTTTTCTCTAAACACGCACACACAGTCTTGAATCCCACAATGCACTGGGGCCCTTTCCCCTGGGGAGTGGCGTGTCGGTCTCGGCTCCCTTCCTGGGGGATGAGAGTCACCTGGCGGTGCCAGGCTAATCTCCTGCCCTTTCAGAGACGGCCATGCTGCGGGCTCCTGTGGCTACCACGGCTACCATGGCGGCGGCAGCCAGCCGCAGGCGCGCACAGGGAGGTGGAGAGAGAGGCTTTCAAAGCCTAGCATGGCTGACCTGCGGTGTGCTGGTAACTGAAGCACTGATGTGATTTCCGTCTCTGAAGTGAACGTGTCACTGTGACTGTGTGTGGAAGCTATTCATGTCACAAACATCAGATAGCTTAAAGGTAAACCAAATTATGTCATTTTGATCATGTAGTGATTATCTGTGTGGGTCTCCAGTCTTTAAAGTTTTCAAAGAACTCCACTCCCATTATACACACACACTCAGACACACACAGAGACACACACACAAACACAAACACACACACACACACACACACACACACACACACACCATATCCCTCCAGTAAGACTCCTCAGAGCCTGTGTGCTGAGCTGTAAATATCACAGGGATGAGCAGGGGAAGGCCACTGGCAGCAGTGGGACCTGCAGGTCCTTCAGGTAAACAGAGTGAGAGGGCTGCCCGAGGCAATGCCTGCGGCAGGCAGAGGCTGTCTGCTCCAGCATTTAGCAGACAAGATGCTGCGCTGATCCCCAATGAATATTTAATAACACAGGGGCCCTGGCCTGGGAGAGGCATGTGTGTGTGTGTGTGTGTGTGTGTGTGGGAGTGTGTGTCTGGCTGAGGGGGAAGGGGGACTGAAAATGTGTGTGTGTGTGTGTGTGTGTGTGTTGTAACTTAAATGGGTACCTTTTCCCATTTTCTAAAATTTCAGGACAGCATTATTACGCATTATTATACTATATGAATGCCCCTGTGTGGTCATATAGTGTTTGTCAAAGACTTCTACCGTTATTTCACAAATGTTTGGTCAGCCATATCTTATACTTAGACTTCACCAATCCACATGAAACTTGGTATGGTTGTAGCTCCACATGGTTAATACAGAATACAATGTTTGTGTTCTTAGGCGTGCACATACCCTAGTACTTAATTTGTCAATATCCTGTGACTAAGAGGTTCAAACTTTAGCGAAATTTCCTCCACAGGAACGCTGCAACAGGCATATTTCGATATTTCAACATTACTTAAGATAAAAATTTAAAATCTGGTATGCTTGTACTTTGCTACATTTGCTCACATCTCCTAAAGTTCCATTCGGCTTATTCAACAAAATGGCCGCCGACAGCTAATCAAATTCAGCAGCCAATATGCCTGTGTGAATGGCAAATCTCAATGAAATTGTGAAGGCTCATTCATAATGGCATATAGAAGCCATTTACCCAATTTCAAATGAATGAGATGTCACTACAACCATCTACAACATGTTTTCCACTGTTCTTCTTACATGGTTTGGTCTATCTTCAAAATTAATTTTGAAGACTTTCACCTGTTGAAGTGGTCAAATAATTCAATCTTTCACTACTTGGGGCAGTTCACACATTCCTCTTGGACTCCGATGATCGCTGATTGTGGATTTATTTAAAACATATTTTTATAATAGTGTGCCCCTGTAACGTTATAAATTTCAATACTTGTACCCCTATATGTAACATTTACCCTACAGTTAGTATTGTCCTTAAACATATTATTGCCTTCAACTGATAATCCTTCTTTGTATTTTCACGATTGACAGCAAACCTTTTTTCTTTTATTACCAGAAACACAATCAATCATTTAAGATGACACACTTTTCTTGGAATGGAAAATACATTGTTATTTCACTTAATTCTTGTTCATTCTCTTACTTTATGCGACGGTCATATTACGTACCACTATGCGGTTTGACTAGTTATCAAAACATCATCACAGCCTAGAGAGTATAGTGCAGAAACATTCTATTATTTATGCCTTTAGTATAAAGTCCAATTCCAGGGAGCACAATTAGGTTTCAAAATCATGGCCAAACAACCAGGGAATAATGATCAATTTCTGCTGCTATCACTAGCCTGTGAGCATGCGGACAGATGAAATATGTTCTCATTAATTCTGATAGTAATGTGCAGTGACAGTAATGATAATTAACAGTCTTTGAAATCTATGTTTGTGACATGTCAGACCACATAGGTTTAATTCAAGGGTGGGGGGGGGGGGGGGGGATGACTGTGCTTCAACTGATTGGTTTTGCAGAATATGGACGACCCCCCGTTTTCCAATGTGCTATTATTTTAGGTTAACTAAGTGGCAAAATCATATCCATACTACTTCATGTCTACTGGCCTCAGCCTCCATCGTATGGGCACTGCGGTTAGAGACAGCCCCCAGCAGAGCACGGCTCCACCACATGAAAAGGTCACGGCATATTTTATGACATTTAAAAGAACTCCTCCACCCGAGCCTACCCAGCCCCCACCCTCCATTTCCAAGGCTTTTATCTCCATAGCTTCCATTCGAAAAACCCCAACAGAAACAAACCATATGTGCAATCCCTGAGTGAAACAGTAGAAACCAACCCCCTCTCTCTAACCACTGAAAATCATTACATCCGCAAAACCTCCTCAGCTCTGCCCAGTTCTGTTAAACTGTGACAAAGTTATGGATTCGTTACTGCCATAAGGCAGCCGTGCACGCAGTAAGTCTGACTGAATATTAATCTCCATGGCCTTTCACAGCCAGCTTCCCCTTGCAGCTCTGCTTGGCCCAGACCCTCCTCCTCTGAACTTTGTAACGCCAGGCGGGTGGAACATGTGATGGGGTAGGTCGGCTAGTTTGCCCTTGGAGAGGGGAAGAGAGAGAGAGAGAGATAGAGAGAGAGAGATAGAGAGAGAGAGACAGAAAGAGAGAGAGAGAGAGAGACAGAAAGAGAGAGAGAAAGAGAAGCTCTAACACCACAGGGCTGAACCGCAGTGTTGATCAATGCTCTCATGAATTAAATTAAGGGCTGGTGTGATGGGTGTCACTGATACGAGACCGCCTGGCCCGAGTCAGACTGATCATTGGGGGAAGATAAGCCCTTCAACCGCCAACCTCCCCCACACCACCACCACCACCCCCCGCACCACCACTAACCCCAGGAACGCACCAAGGTGAACCCAGAGCTGAGGCGCTTATCTAAGGTGTTAGATAGGGTCAGCGTTACCTCTCCTCGCTCTCCTCCATGGAAAGAAAAAAAAAATGTCAGGGAAGCCTAATTAAACCCTCATCCTTTCATCACCTCCGCCTCTCAGCTCTCTCCCTCCTCTGAAGCTCTGCTGGCTAAAGTTATCTCCCTGTGGCGGAGAGCGGAGGAAAGAAACCGTATTGGTTTTGGTTCTGCTTGATAAATCTATTCCAGCCTCGACAGCACGTCATGCGGAGACCCACCAGGGTCCCCCTCATTGTTCACGCTAATTAATGGGGCTCCTAGAAGATAGGCCCCACTGTGTCTCTGTTTGCATCTCACTTCCTGACGGGGTCAGGCTTTTTTCCAATGCACTCTTAAACCTCCAGCTGCACTCTAGTGTTCTCCTCACACTACTGTGAACTAACCAACCATTGTTCTGGCAGAACGCTCTTACAACTGCGTAGCAACCACTAAATGAGAATAAAGGGGCACATTTTATTAAAAAAATACCATCTCAGTCAAACATCAAACAGTCTCAAAAACTGTGATTGAATCATTTATCAACATCATTTTGACAGATCGTTTCCCCCCTTGTTGTGTCGCACATGTAGCACATTGAACGCTGTTTTATGGACTGTTCAAACGCTTCTGTTTGGTGGGTGAAAGAGTTGGTGAAAGGCAGAGTTCTACCTATGATGTCATGCAAAAATGGAAAGATATTGAAAACTAATTTTATATGAGCACAATAACAGTGTCACGCTAAACTGAGCTTTTAGTACTAAACCAACCACCTTTATCTGACATACACCCATATACATGATTTCCTTGTGGTAAACCCCAAGGTAGGTGGTGGACTTACTCTTTCGATGGATGGGCAGTGGCAATTCCGGGATCTTGCTGCTCCCCATCAGATGCTGGGGCGCATGGGTCTGGCTCCGCTGTAAACACGCCAACATGTTGAGGTCTCAAGTTCCGCCACTGGGTGCCTCTCTGTCGGAGAAAACAACACCAGAAGAAAGAGGAGAGGAAGAGTTAGCAGGTCACTTTTTTACCTGGTGACCAGTCCCTCGGTCAAACCACATTAACTGTGTGGGTTCTGATCATGAAGTGATAGCCGGAAGCTCTAGACTTCTGTTCTAAAGTTCCTTTGGCACCGGTAGCTGCAGAAAAAAAAAGACTTATTCTCTGGAACGAAATAGTACAGAAATCTCCCAAATATACCCCTACAGGCACTATATGTGTGTGTGTGTTAGTTGTGTATGAGTAATAGTGTGTGTGTGTGTGTCCGTGTGTGTGTGTGTGTGTGTGTGCATGTGTGTGAGAATAACAGAGCGAGATTGTGTCCTTTTTTGAGTTTGGGGAGGACTGTGGTGCATGGAGTGCTGATGACGGGACTAATCAATCTCCCAGCAGGCCATAAATCTCTCCGCTGTTTCCTCCTCCAGCGTCTGATAAAAAGCTAGAAACGGCAGGCCACAGACAATAGAGCAAGCCAGGAAATCTCCTCTCAAACATCACATGGCAAAGGGGATCACATCTAATCAACATTTCAAATGGCAGACAGCTTTAGACAGTAATTTCATTCATTAAGGATCAGGTTTGCCTGGTTTGTTGGGCTTTGTTTCCATTCAATCCAATTTTCTTTCTCTCGATGAACACGTTTTAAAAATTCATATCCTTATGTTGGCAGCACTAGATCCTATTAACATCTCAAATGATCCCACATAAAGGAGGAGTCTCAGCAGTTGCTGTAAATGTCTTTCTCGTCCATTCAATCAGATAACATTCATGTGTCCTTCTATATAGTGATTTTGTAATCAACCTACTTTAAGCACATACTGCAGTTTCGGTTATTTTTATGACCGCAGAAAATTGCCAGAGCTGAAATGGCATTCGCCTTTAAGAGAAGGACCTTGATGGAAGAGAGACAGACCCCTGAGGGATTTGAAGCAAGTAACATGGCAACAAATTAGTCTTTAAAACTGGCTTCTATGTTGCTTCTATATCAGGTGTGGTACTTTTTCAAACCATACCGTTGAACAGCCACAATCAATATCCTTCAGTTGGTACTTGTAGCGGGGTCTGTACTGAATGCATTAACATACAGCATACAGCCCTGCTCGAGTCACCATGAGGACCAGATCTTCCTGCATCAGCACACTGAAATGCTGATATGAGCAATAAGGAACTTGCAGAAATATCCAAAACAACAGTCTTTGGTGACTGTTAACTCATGATGGAAAAGGCACAACATGCAATGGGTTTTAATAGAGACTCTGGCATTGGGTAAAAACTGAAAAGACTTGACTTGAGGAGCAAGAATGTAAATATCTTGTTAAGATGTCTCTTTGTAATGAACCTACAATTCTAAGCTGGCTTGTCACATCACATGTAATTGGAAAGTATCAAAAGCCGTGCAATATTCTGCTCTCCTTTGCTCTCTTTCACCGCTGCATTTCTTCTTCAAACAAGCTTATTGCCTTCATTGCACCTCTATCCACAGGGCAGCTTAGCCAGCCCTTGACTAGAGGGACTCCTCCAAACCCATCTGTAGAAATTTGATTACCCATAACCCATAACCCTGGGCCCTGAAAGAGACACACTGCTTTTCATCCAAGTCAGGTGCTGGCAGAACACCCCCCATAACACACACACACACACACACACACACACACACACACACACACACACACACACACACACACTGCCAAGCTTCAGCCCCAGTCTCAAACCCTGTGACCACTCTCATATGATCACAGATGAACCAAGAAGCTAAAAGCTTCTCTCCGACTCTATTTTGTGAGGCTACCAATTTCACAACAGGCAACCACTCACCCCCACCACCACCGCTACCACAAACCCCCGGCATATTCTCCATTAGAGTGCATTTGTCAAAAGAGACGGAGGCGAGGGTTGTGCAGTGAGGGGCGTGTGTGTGTGCAAGGGGGAGGGGGAGGGGGGCTAAAATGGGGGATCTCCTGGGGAAAGCCTGCCTGGCTTTATCAACAGGAAATGAAAGTAAATTGCAAAACCACCTCCCATTATTCCCCTTATTTGCTCAAGGATGAAAATGCATCAACTGTCTTTTCTTTCCCTTTTCTCCCCTTTTTAAATGAATGAGGGCTCTGCTTTGTGTGTGCGGGCCTTTTTGTGCTCTGATCCAGAGACTGAGAAAGTAAAGGGATGGGACTATGGTGGGGGTGGAGGTGGGTTGGTGGGGGGTTACTGTATATGGTAATGCATTTTATTTCTGTGTCACTCGCTCTTGTGGTAATGTTCTTGTAACAAACTCCCTGAGGCCCCCCCGTCAGATGGAAAGAGCCGGTTGGAGTCGGAGGCGCTCCTCTGGGGGCTTGTTCTTCTGCCGCACGCTCAAACCGCCAGCCAGTCTCCCTCTGTTCCCCACTCGCTCTCAAAACATCTCCATGTAAAACCCACCCGACTCTGAGGCGAGGTGACCGACCAAGTTTTTGAGTGGCAAGGACGTTAAATCCTTGCCGCGTTTCCGTGACATCAGTGATGCAGATAAGACACCTTATCGGTCGCGCTCCTGCCGCAGCCGGGGCTGCGGGGAAGATAAGCGTCCCGCAATGCCTCGACTGATCCTTTGTCTCCCAAGGATTTCTGATAAGAGCGTTTTTGCAGATGGATCTTCCCCTTTGCTTCCCATGCCAGGTATTTTATTTTATTTTAGACCCTTAAGCTAGGGGGTGCGGAGCGGTGGGAGGGAGTCTAATTGTACAAGCGGTGCCTGAATAGACTCTGGTGCTGGGGGCCGTGTAGGGAGATAACAAGGTCACGGTGCAACAGAGTGGGGGGCACATGAGGGGGAGAAAAAGGGGGATGCAGGGACATTTTTCAATTTCGGTGCAACGCAGATATAGCATGATGCCTCTACATTCAATCCCTTCAAATCCTTGAGACAAATCACATGTGAAGAATAATAGGAGATTACAGCGGCAATCAGGCCATAAAGAGAGTGAGATATCCCGCCAAAGCAGAGAGGTTGACCAGTTTAGTAACCCTCGGCCACTCCATTTTGAAAGGGCCCTTTTTCATGATACAGTTCATTTTACAGATAAAAGAATAGGTTTCATGGTGGAATATGTTCCAAACATATTCTTTGGGAGGTTAAGGTAGAATAAAGGTTCTCTGTCAAATGAAATGAATGAAGTATGAGGTAATCAATGAAAGAGAAAAACTAAAGAGCCAACATCAAAGGATACGTCTGTCGGCTTTTACAATAGTGACTATGATGTACTGTGAAATAAAAATCTGTAAAAGTACATATTAAAGCAGAGCGGCATATTTGAAGTCGGTATGTGGATTGTCTCTCTGGTTCTACATAAATTGGCAAATCAAAGTCTCCTCTACCGAACACCCTTGATCCTTAGAGAATTCCCCACAACTGACTTGGTCAGCCGTCCGACAGTTTAATAAAAGCCAATGGATCTATCTGCTGCCCAGACCTGTCTTTAGTTTAATTGCTTTAATGATGTCATGGGAGAGCGAAGTCTGGACAGACACCTCCGGCTCCTCGTGTACAACACGAAATTCCCGCTGAGGCAAAATCTTTCACCCTCCCTTGCAGCCAGAGAAGATCAGGGTGGGGGGCGTGGGGAATTTAAACTAATTGGTAACATGCTGAGTAACTTTGATCGACCAAAGGCTGGTTCAAGTCGAGATGTCCCTCTTAATTCCAAAGGACAGGAAACAAGCCAGTAATGTACAGGATTAGACACCTGTTTGCAAAAGATGAAAAGCTATCATGTTAACCTGTCACACGCTCTAAAATGTAGCCAATCGTTCATTCCATATGCATCTTACACGGCAGAGCCTTTGAGCCCTTTACTTTTTTTTATTTATTTTTTTTAAACATGACACGTGAACAGACTTTGGAACTCACTAAGGGCAGGTTTTGACCTTTTGTAAGCCTTCTCCATAATGTATGTGTACTTTAAATGCTGATTACATTAAGCCTCTCCCATTCTGGAAAATAATCGCGGTCGACTTCCTGTAAGTGCGCCCTCTACCCTCTCCCCTGCAGACCTCTCAGAGCGTCTCCGCTAAATCCGAGTAAACAAAATGAAATGGCCTCCTTGGCCTCTCCTTCTCTTGTTCTATATGTTCTATACATAGGGAAAGAAAGAGCCAAAGTGAAGAGAAGGAGAACAAGGGACAGAGACAGAAAGAGAGAGAGACAGAAAGAGAGAGAGAGAGAGAGAGAGAGAGAGAGAGAGAGAGAGAGAGAGAGAGAGAGAGAGAGAGAACATCTCTATTTGGCTTTGCAGCTTTCCAAAACTCGCGGTTACTAATTAGATGATAATGAAAAAAGAGGTTTAAGCCAAGGCTTCTTTTCTCTGGCTGGTGAGATAGGATTAGCATTAGAGTGCTATGCTAATTCTCGCCCTTTCCCCTTCTGTGTCACCCCCCCACCCCCAACCCCCAACTGTCCACTGTGGCCCCAGGGTGGCCACGCAACAGCCAATCAATGCTCATGACATTTCAGTACCCTGATACTGACACCACTTTACAGGGGGTATTGGAGAAGAGACATGCAATGACACCACATGCTAGAGGTGATATGATGGGGAGTGTGGATGTGTGTGTGTGTGTGTGTGTGGGGTAAAATCAGAATAGTGCAACACTATAGTGGTCACATGACAAGTCAACGTTACTTCAAAGTTCATAGAAAGAGAAGTTCCACATGAATGACGAGAGGGACTTAACCAGGAGAATGTTTCTCTCAGATGTTCGCACGTCCTCAGAGTCGACAACCTTAAACAGTTCTTTCAATGAGGTGAACCCACAGTGAAAATGTGGTCCACTGAAATGAATCGAGAACCTATCCCCACCACACACAGAAAACAATAGGTAAATAGATCCACATTGAGGTGGCCTAGTTTGCTGAAGCTCCATACCTTTCTCTATAAACAGAAAAGAAGGGTTGGAACATGAACATTAAAATGGCACATCAAAGCTAGTGTGTCTATACACTCTCCTCTGAAAAGAGAATTTTGCTGGGCAGCGGATGAAGCAGTGCACTGAAAAGCAACCCCCCCCCCCACTCAAACCCTATAAGAAATGGCATCCTATCCAAGTAATGAAAAGATAACTACGACAACCCCCCTCCCACTGTCGCTGAAAGAACTGCCAGGCAGGGAATATGACAGACAGCGACGCCGGATTCATCTGCAAAAATGCTCTCATGCATTTTTAATGGAATCTATTACTGCGGGATTAGGCGATAAGAGACCGTCCCTGTTCATAATTCTAACAGTCGGCATAATTGGCATCAGAGCAGGGAGAGAGCGTGCAAGATGGAGATGAGCTCTTTAAACAAGCTGGTGCACAAGGGGACAAGCCAAAACCAGCAGCTCAGCCACCCCACAACAATGGACTCGCTCTGCACTGCCAAGCAGACCCAGTACTGGAGGGGAGACTCGGGACTGCTTTCGCCTGGGGGTGCTTCAAGAGCTCTGCACCTTCCCTAAATTACCATTTCCATTAACAATAGATTGTGAGTGAAATATGTGCCAGGGGAAATCTCAACCTGAAAAATAAATGGGTAAACTAGAATATTTCGTTTAGAGGCATATATTGCACAGGTATTTTTAGGTTCATGGTTCTATCAGTTTTTGTTATAGCTACATATTCTAAGTTTTGTTATGCTGGGATATTAAACCCATTGTTGAGGGAAATATTGCGTGAATAGGACTTGATGTGAAGTGGTGCCAAGATCCATTCTATGCCCTTATCTTCCTAATGCTGTCATTAAGGAGCTTCCTGAAATTGTTTGATTTTGATTATGCTAACTTGCAGAACTTGTATTTAGTCAATAAAACCTCTTGCCTCTCCGGTAGGCTACTATGCAATTGGCATACAAATGCCGTTAATGGTGCAATTTCATCTTGTCTGAGTAATTATTTTTTATTATCAAGACTAAGTGGGAAACCATAAATTACACAAAAGTAGAAGACCTTAATTACTGAAAAGAAAGAGCACTGAGAATTTACAGCAGTTGAAAGTCTACAGAACCCAAGCTTGGCCCAGTGCCTTGCGTCTCGGCTCTGAAAGAACTTCTTATATAATTCAAGTCTTTTCATCCTTCCTTTGGATCCTCATTTGGACTCTTGGAAGTCAAGGACCCCACTGATATATTTATTTCCCACATATGCTTTGGCACAACATGGTAGCCTAATTGTTTGTGATTTGAACAAGGAAAAAAGATATCTGCTTAAGAGATAGCCTATTCATGAAACAGAAGGGCTATTCCATGTCAATTCAACCATTTTCTTTGAAACTGCAGATACCCACAACGGTTTTTTTAAAAGTCGGAGAATGAATATCAGTTTGATATTGTAAAATACCTTTTGAGCAGTCAATATTTAAAATGTGGGGAAAAAACTCCAGATCTGTCACAATATGTTTTTTTTGAAGGGCTGTATCTAACATTAATCCCAAAATAGTGTAAAATCTGGCAGAAGCCTTCCACAAAGTACATATCTGTCCCCATAAGCATGATAATAAAGATACAGCATTTTTAATTAGCTTTATGAAAACCCTAAACTTGCTCTATAAGTAGGCAAAATTAAGATTTTGAGCCCGCCCCCCCCCCCCCCCCCCCCCTTCTGTAAAAGTGGCTGTAATTTGATTAATCATCTCCAAATGGCTCTCATATCTGTAGCCTAAGCCTTTCAATAGGAAAAAAACGAATTCAAAATAAAAATTGTGACGTGTGAACCCCCGGTTGACTCGACATGAAATGTCCCTGAAGGACCCCAAAACCCTGTATCCAGTGAGGAAGAGCAGACCTGTGGTCTGACCGTACTGTTGGCAGAGCAGGACTGCTATGACCGTATTCTCCGCAGGCTCATGTGGGACCGGCCTCCCAGAGCTCAAACCCTGCCCAGAGTCACAGGGACACAGAGAAGGCAAACAAGTTCTTATCTGCTACCTGGCACACACTCAGAAAAAAAAAACACTGAGGTCAAGCTGTTTAATCACCGGGCCTGGTCGAACGCCATCTATCCTGTGCTTCTTGATCGAGCCAGCCAAGGTAGTTTTCAAAGTTGGACACCATCATGGCTTGGCAACATCCAATGCTAAACAACATTCACTGGTCTGATATCCTGAGGTGATAGCTGAAAGTTGCTTTGAAATGGCACTGCCGAGCTCAGAGAGTAATAACTTCACAATTACCGTCTGCCTGGTGGTGATCAAAGGACACCAGCTGAAGAGGGAGTGTGGGGGTGGGTGCTGACTTTGGGGACCACACGGCTCCTGTAGTTAGGCTACAAAGGAAGGGAGACTAGAGGGTGAGAGTGTGCAATAATGTGTTACAATAAAAGGTTTGCCACCGTCTCCCTCTATACCACCACCCCTAACCTGCCCCACCCCCAGCTCGCCCCACCCCACCCAGCAGGCCGCCAAGGCAATTCATTATGCTGTTAAGGGTCACCGCTTCCTTCAAGTCATTAAAATTGTTAATAAAACAGGAACTCATGGAAAAGATTGGCCAGAAAGCCTCCCGCAGGCTGCTCACGGCTGAACACTGGAGGCTCTTTCCACGCTTAATGATCAAATGATCAGCTCTGCGCGGAGCAACACGCTCCAAAGAGTGGGGGGATGTTTTGTGAGTAAAATGGGCTACGCTTCACGTGTTAATCTAAAGTGACCTCTACCTGCTGGCAGTGCAGCAGCAATCGCAAAAGTTTTTTTCCTGGCAGCATCAGCCATTAGGACGATTGGCTTCTGACTGCAGGTTAGGAAATCGTTCAATGATCTACTACTATGAATGGGCCCAACAAGATCCCAAATGCCTGTCTGTCTGCCTGCCTGCCTGCCTGCCTGCCTGTCTGTCTGTCTGTCTCCCTGCCTGCCTGCCTGTCTGTCTGTCTGTCTGTCTGTCTGTCTCCCTGCCCTCTTTTTCTCTCTCTCTCTCAAGCCTCAAAGTAAGCTGGCCTCCCTCAAGCCATAAAAATAAAAAAGGAGCAATTAGGCAGATTTCACAGGATGGCAGCCAACCTTTAATTACACACGGCATCCTTAGAAGATAAAAGGTGATTACCCTTGATGCAGGGGGGAGCTGCTTAGCAACCAGGAGATTGACATTATCCCTGAGAGAGGAGCAAGGTGACTGGCCATTTGTATGTGGCCTCAGGGGGGTTACTTACAGAGAGCCAGAGAGAGAGGAAGAAACACAGACACACACACACACACACATACACACACACACACACACACACACACACACACACACACACAAAAGGATAAACTCCACAGAGAGGTACTTATGTCAGTATAAAATAATGACAGACATAGCAGCTACCGTGTATCAAAATAAATCTGGACTGATTTTACCACAGTCAGAAAATGCTAAGGGCATCTTCCTGAGCTCCACTCAACCCTGGTGTAAGCAACAAACACCAATGGTCGATTTTATTATGACATTTTTCATAAAAAATTTGAACCTCATATTGTATCTCTATCCTGACTGGTGCTTCAAAGAATCTCTAGAGGATACCGACCATAAGATGAAAGAGTAAATATATTTTAAGAACTAACCAGCAGCATCCCTTGACCTCCCTTTAGCAATATTTTGTTGGCTGAATTCCAACTCTACAGCTACTTGTACTTACTCTTAACCCTTCTTGTTCCTATATAAGATAAGAGGACTACTACGAGAGCAGAGATTGATCTTAAACCCATACCTTTATCTATATTAAAGTATGAGCCCAGAGACATACATCAGGCCATTACAGAATAAGAGCAGGGAAATAGGCAAGAGGAAGATTAGAGCTGGGAACTTAACCAACCGATTTGGCCTTCAAATTCCATTACAGCTCTATCACAAATTTCTTTCTGACCGCCAAATTTGCCTGATTAGATTATGACTGACGGGTTTTGGTTGCAAAACAAAATCCGGGGCCCATTAACGAGCCAGGCAGGGCTGAGATGGGTTGACGAACAGGGGCAGACATGCATGGAAATGACAAATTCCATCTCTTCATACAGGGAGAGAAATTGCTGATCAGGCACAAAAAACAACCAAGGGAATCCCAGAGAGAGACACATCATGCATTGCAGCTGTTGTCCTTCCTTGTTGTTAGCTTTAAATATCAATTATGGGGTACATGCAACCCCAGAGAGAGTCGCTAACCAATCTGTATGCTCAATGCAAATGGTGTCCTGGTTGTAAAGACACACTGCGTCAGAAAGGCCACGCAAAAAAACAAAAAAAACAGAAGCTGCTTCAATGCAATTACATTGACTTCAAATGTCAGGATTTAACATTCAAATGTTGCCCATGCTGTATGACTGACAAGCAGAATTAATATTTTCAGCTTCAGCTTTCCAAACCACAGCCTGTCAGATGTTAGAAACGGGGTAGATTAAAATGACTGCATGTCAGCCTGAACCACAACTACAATATAGAGGGGAAGGGGGTTGGGAGGAGCGCGTGGCCTTCGCAGAAGCACTTTCCTCAGCTCCCCTCCCTCATCCATGACAAATCATCTCCGACACTCATCAGTCTTCAAGCATAAATTATCCATTTTGTTCAATTTCCACTCCAGTACTTTTTTCCTGCTCAGAGAGGATTTCAACCTTGGCAAATTGGCCAAAGAGTAGAGTTCTTTTAACGGATATCTGTCTGTTATATGTTTTGAACAGAATATGGTAGACCCTTTCATAGGAACAGTTGAAATGTACTTTCAACTCTGTTTCTGTAAGATCACATGTACATGCTCACATTGATAAAGACCTATTAAGTGAACATGCAGCATTTTAAGATGGTTCTGAGAGTAAGCACCGTCTAGCTTTACAAGCTCTGTCCTGACAGAGCGAAGGCATCTAATCATATTTTTCATCTAAAAAGTCACAAATAGGGTTGAACTCCTTCTCATTGATGGCAAAACGATTTCCCTGATGGATTCCCCTCTGGATTTACTTGAAAGTAACTAACCAACTCACTGGTACTAAAATTACACCTGAGCGAAATGAAAGGACCACAGTAGAACCATTGCTTTGTGTAGCCAAGCGCTTTACGTCTGAATAATGTCACACTGTGGTGTAAGTCACGTCTGTTGGATGTTATGTAGGCCTATCTCATTGCCGGGTGGTTAAAAATGTGTCCTTGAAGTCTGTGGGAGAGGTATATTGAAGGGAAATAAACTCAACTCTTTGGGCACCATCCCTGCCCCACAAAACACACACACAATATTGCATCTTCAAAAGGAAATATCCTGCTAAACACATCCATCCCTTTTTTTTTGACAGGATAAACAGTGTTTGTCACAGAGCTTTCACCCTGTGGGGAGAGTAGCTCCGGAATGCACATTTCCTGTCATTAGAGTGCTTATCCAGAGGCATCAGGCCAATGGCTTATGTACGTCTAGTTTGACTTATTTGAAATGAAGCAGGCCAATCAACTAGGCTCCATGGCACTGACCCAGTAGAAAACCACTGCCAAGCCCCAGACAGTCCTCACTATTTAGCACCTGACTTAAACAAAGCAGTCAAATTAAATCACATCCGGCTTGGGAAATCACTACTTTTAAATGAACAGGTCACCAAGGAATATCAGTAGGCCTGAACCCCCTGGACTTTTGATGTTGTTACATACTGCTATGGATTGCACTTCCCAGTTATCTCTGCCATGCATTCAGTCATGGATTTAAGATGTTGTTTGTTGCCACTGTCTGGAACGAGTGTGTTTCTGCTCTTTGGACCCTGCCAGTAGCAAGGGAAGTGTTCTGCTTGGTTGGTTTCTGTGGCGCAGCAAAACGGATGAAGGATCCAACCGACTAACACACTCATGGACGGTCATGCCCTGAATAGTGCGACTGCAGCTCGGCATCGCTGCCAGAACTGCTCTTTCTCCACATTGGAGTGATTTGGCTGTCATGGAGAGTAACCTGACACGATGCAACAACTTCATATAGAAGGATAATGATACAACAATATATGCTTTCATAACACATTTAAGAGGCATATTTATTCAGTCATTGATTCTTTTTTCTAATTTTAAATAGAAATAGTGCATTTTCATTGTAAAAATCCAACAGCTCGGTTAACATTGGTTAAACCTCTGCTCTGGCAGCGGCCTGCATGAGAAAAAAAAAAGTTTTCCCACGTACTTGAGGACAGAAGCTGTGAAAACTCAAATTACCCCACTACAAAACAAGCAAAAAAGAATTTCACACCTTATCTTTGCGATAAGCCGCACGCCAGCCTTCAACTTCGTTGCCCGAGGTGCGATGAACCATCCGCCAGCTCTCACAATAGAACTGACAGCCACTCGCCGAACACTCTGAAAGGCCAGTAATATACTTCAAAGCGTTTCCTGTGGCCACCGGCATCCTGGCGCATAAGGCCTCCTTTATTGCAGTTTGTGCATCAATCGGAGAACCATTTCAGTCACCTGACTTGAAAGGCAGGGCGAATTTCCGACAACACACTATTCAAGGAAAGCTCATTTACAACAGGAACCTGGGACTGTCGGCGCGACGTACGTTTCGCTTAGGCTACATTTAAGGGTTATATCCTACAACACACACACAGCTGATAGGGTAACCTAAATCTATAGCAAACATATTAGGCTATAGCCTACTACCCCCAATAGACTGTTCACTCCTTTACGAGTCATCAATCTTATATTCACTCTGATGCTCCAGGTAACCCAAAGTAGAAACAACATATTTACCATTAACTGGGTCCGGGCAAAAAAAATCCACACAGGATGCAATCCAGTGCCTCAGAATGGTTCAGTCCCGTGAGATGACACGGGTGGCATCGTGTATTCCAAAATTCCGCAATAACCTTTTCCTGTTTACTTCCTATTAGGATGATTTGGCCGACTACCCCTTTGGCTCGCTTGCAAACACAAAAGCGTTGTCGGAGGATAAGGTGGTTCCATACGAAATCTCTTACTAAGGCTCGTTTGCGAATTCTGTGTTGCCCAAAATAGTAATCCAAACCAACGCAATAGTCCCACGGCAAAACAAAGGTAGGCTACTCCAAGGCGTAGGTCGGCAAAATAATTCCCGTTAGTGGTCCTCGTAGCCTACTGCATAGGCACCTTGATGTAAGGTATTTATGTTCATCCACCGTCTGTCCTGCATCTGCGATAGCAATTTGACAACAGCATATAAGCCTAAAGAGTAAAGTAACATAATCACGTAAAAAAAGAGCACTTACCTAGCAACCTATTGTAAATGTTTACTCCTTGTAACGGTACTGTTTTCAGTGGCTGAGCAACGAAAAAAACTAATCGGCTAGTTCTATGATACACCTGCTACTGATTACTGTAACAGAACATGCACAGGCTAATCTACCACTGCATTTATTCTGAACGTAATGGGGTGGAAAAACTATAAAGGCCTGGTTAAACTACACCAACAAAATACTTACATGTTGCTTGCTTTTATAATTAAAATGAACAAATTGAGAGGAGATGGTTTTGAGTGATAACAGACTGACAAATCTTAAAACATCGTAGGCTACAATTTGGTCTTAAACAACCTAATAATAACTTGCTACCGGTAATTAGTTACTCTCTCCACATATCGAACAAACAGCCTTGTAACAATCAATAACATGCAAGAAGAAAATAATAACCATGTAAGAGGTAGTTGAAAGCTATGGTCTGTCCATCTTCTGTTCTCTTCCCTTTGCCGAACGAACAGGACTGCCGTGCATACACAACGGGATCACTCGCAGTTTTCTACAAACCAGCATCCACCAATGAGATCACAGAGCTTTTTTGAATGTGGCCACGCTTGACAAATGGCTAGATCAGGAAGGCGGTAACCTGGGTGACGCCGTCAGCGTCCAGACGGCAAAATTTGGACCATGCTGACAATTCGCGGAAATTTTAAAGGGCCAAGTCTATGATGGACTGGGATTTGTGATAGACTGCGCGGCGGGTTTGTGATCAATTCTGTCCATAGAATTGTAAAAGGCTTTGACTTGAGCTTAACCTCAGCATTTGAATAGTAGCGAACCAAACCTTACATTGTTAAAACACATCACCCCAGTCTTGTTATTCCCATAGCCTATTGCATCTGACTATGTTCTTAGAGGCAGGGGCACTACAATAGTAGGCTACGGTCAACGGAGAAGACTGGGACAGTTAAGGAACCCAGTTCTGAACATGGGCTCTCCTCTCAGCAGCCATCTTTGGAAGGTGTAGGTCTTTTGATCTGGTGAGTCAATTAATGCCATAGAGCATAGGTGTTGCTATAGGCTGGGGTACGTTTTTGTCAGGGCGCTCAGAGATTTCAATTGTGCCAGCTGCTCAATGAACCCGGTGTCTTGAAAATGAACCATGTCATTTGAGTGCAGAACAAACTAACCCTGTGCAGCTGAATCTACGTTTCTTGGTCCTTTATCTATTGTTGAGAATATAAACATTAGCAAAGTTACAACATCTTGTCAACTGTCAGACTCTCACCGCAAGGAAGCGACATGACCTCAGTTTGTTGTTTGTGTCAGCGGCTGGGCATGGAAATGTGTCAGGCAGTCGTGACACTGAGCTGATGTGGTTTGACATGTGTGCATGTGTTTTAGGAGTGCTGTTTGAAGTTGCCCTGTGAAAAGGAGAGTGTGTTTTTATAGTATGCACTGCAGTTCAAGCACTCCAACAGGATCCAGGAAAGTTACAGAAAAGAAAAAAGGGCGAAGAAAATCAATGCAGACCGAGCCACAGTGAGCGGAGAGATTGCATTGATTTATCTTCCACTGATATTCAAAGCGATTTCTGCATCCTGCCCAGGGCACAAAAAACTGGCTTTACCAGCCAATAAGAGGTGGCTAGAAATAGTAAAGAATAGTTTCAGGTCTCAGGGCTAAACAACTAAATACGAATAGATAAAAGTGAGCCACAGAATGTGATTTTACTCTATATGAAATAGGGCAGATTATAACTGCAATAGTTGGATAATCTGAGACTAAGGGACAAAGGATTGAGTGTGCATTCTCCTTTTTGAGACATAAACGGTTTGGTTTAAGATATCTATGAATTATAAAAAAAATAGACCAGTCACCTGATATTTGAGATTTGAAATTAGTACAGAGGACTAATCATGCTGTGTCAATGGTCAAGACACCTTTTGATCAAAAGTTTGACTGCGATGTCAAACATTTCCCTTTACGTACAGTTAAACTGATCAAAGATGTTTCAGATGTTTAAAAATGGTTTCTTAGTCATGCTTGGTCTCGTACAGTGTCAAACAATGTGGTCAAATTAGATTAGGCCCTGCAAAGCAAATGCCACAATTCCTTACACCCAAAACCTTTACTTGATTATGGTGAGCAGGGAAATTAAATTACATTTTTTTCAATCACCCATTCTCGTGACCTTCAACACTTTGCGTGCAAGAACATGAGAAGTCCTTGAAATAATTTAGCAAATTTACACAAATGGCTTATCTTCCACCAACAGCAAAAGAAATCTGAGACACATTTGCACAAACTGTAAAGGATTTATCAACACTCATACAGTGTTGATCGAATTTTCCAGGCTTTGTTTTCAATTCAGTCTTATTCAACCTTTTAGGTGCTTTAAATACTCTATTACATTCTGGCCATTTGGTTGTGTAATGTAATACTCTGTTTGACAGAGTTCACCCAAGGTCTCCCCTTGTCAAGATTTGCATTTGGCACTTTAAACAGAAGTCTGCGACCCCAGAACTCAGACGTCATGAAAGTCTCATTGGCTCATACTGAGGCTGTCTGCATGATCTCAAAACTGTGAAGAGAATGTGTTTTGAGCTGATTTGAGTCTCTGTGTGTGTGCGTGTGTGTGTGTGTGTGTGTGTGTGTGTGTGTGCGTGTGTGTGTGTGTGTGCGTGTGGAGTGTGTGTGTGTGTGTGTGTGTATGTGTGTGTGTGTGTGTGTGTGTGTGTGTGTGTGTGTGTGAGAGTGGGTGTGTGCATGCCTGCCTGTGTCTGTCTGTTGTGTGAAGAACTTCTCTGCCTAAGTCACTGTCATTGCGATCCAGCATGAAAGAGACACAGGAACGGATAATACCCGAGGTGCTCGCTGCCTGACAGCACCTCTTATCTTAAACATCCGCACTCTCCTCAAACAGAGTTCTCTACAAACGGAGCACTTTTCATGATTGGACGAGGAGGTGCTTTCAAGCGGCTGGATTTGTTTCGGGAAATGTTTGAAAATGTCAATCATTGGAAGCTCTGTGCCAGCGTCAGACTCAGGCATTTGTTTTCTCTCAAATCCTTGAATCCCTGCTCTCGATTCATCTTACATAGTGCAGTAGGATCGATTGAACAGTGCAACTCTTGCTCATCAGGAATTCAAAATAAGCTCAGTCAAATGCAATTAGTCACTGACCTGAACGAAGTGATGCATAGAACACACAATGGCTCTGAGTATTCATTAACTAGGTAGCCATACAGAGTAGAAACAACATACACTTATCAGTCATATTCATATAGACTGATGCATATGCACTTATTTGAAGTGGGGTGAAGGGAAATGCATTGACTTTGTTTGATCAACACACTGAATAGCCAACAGGATCTCACTTGCAAACAGACTACGATACTTTCTTGGCATTTCAACTGTAGTTAGGATGTGACGTTTGAAGTGATGCTTGTTGAAGCAGGTGTAAGCAGGGTCACACTATCACCAATTACTTCCAGTATTGAAAATCAAGCCATCTTAATTGACCCAGTCATGACAAGGGCATTTTACATGCAGTCGTACAGATGGCCAATACCCTACAAAGCCTGTTAAGTATTTCAGTAGGACAGTTGAGGTGCTATTTTGGTCACGTGCTTCTACAGATCACTTCCTTTTAAGTGAGGTGAATTGGGGCAAAAGTCATATTGCATTAAGTGGTAGCTGGAAATTCGGTTTAGTTTTCAATGTAGTCTTTGTTGAGGTGTCATTCGTATGCAGTTAAGATATAGCAGGCACAAAGGGTTGAAAGTGTTATTTGGAAAGAAACACTGTTCTGTGAAATCACACAAAGGCTGGGTGCATGTAGAGTAAAGGAGGTTTGCACGCACACACATAATGAAACCACTGCAAAGTTGTACTATTTTTGAAAATGTTTAATGTCTGTTGTTTTTATCCGCAAATAGTTGTGACAGAAGGAACATTTTTAACTTGGGTTGGTACATTCTTTGATATCGCCTCAATTGTAGTTTGTGCCTTTGAAATCTTAAAAACGTTTGTCCTTGAGCGTCTTGGATGGATTACCATAGAATGTAATCAAGATGAGGCACCACACCCACCATTTAATTCAGTAATGTATGCCATTTGGTTGACCACCGACCAAATACTTTATCAACAGACTCTGACTTAAGTATGGATAGTATCTGAACTATTAAATGCAACAACATGTGGCAAAAACATTTGGTCAAATATAATGTTTATTCATGTAATTCTCACAAAAAAAAGTCTAAAATTTGTTTATCCACAAAAATGATAAATAAATCTTTGTATCTCAGTTCTTGTGGATGAGGCGCTTGAAGTGCTGCTCTGTTTACCTGCTGAAAAGAATCCGCCCACACTTTCTGTGCTAAAAGCCAAAGAACAAAGAGCCAACAGAACTTGGATGACCTCATGGTAGCCTCCTCACATGCATAACAAAACAACAGCTGTGTCTGTCTGTGTGCTAATATTTCAGGAAAGGGAGATAGATCGTTAGCCTGCAAACAACAAGAGTAGCAATTTTGAAAACATTTATTTGATGAACAATTTGAAAATGACATTAAATGGTTTGAATCCTAGCTTTAAAATCAAGAGTGACAGTATCACATTATTTTTTTTCCTTCTCAGTCATTCCCTCAGTGAATCATGACATACCCTCTCGAAGCATATCAAGGTGGTTTTGAAAAAGCCAAGATCAAACACTTCACTGCCTTCCAAAGTCAGCCTCATCTTCGACAACATCCCCACAAATTGCATTTCATCAAAAAGATCTCGAAAGGCAAACACAAGTTTCATTCAAGCGATCTCCATGGCAACCCTTGATTGCCGCTTGATGTGGATTGATGCAGCAGAGTGATGGCCCTCTGATAGCATGATAAACACAGGCGGTCACAGCTGGACGCGGGCAGACGGGGAGAACGGGGCACCGGGGGAGGATGTCAAGGGGGCGAGAGTAGCCTGAAGCCGGACTTGCAGTGTGCAACTCTCCACACTATTTTCCAAAGGATATGGTCTGGGTAAACAACTTCAGATAACAAAGAGGCAGCTGGGAGTTGAGAATCGTTCAGCGTTTAATAGATTCAAGTTGAAAATAGTTTTTGAGTAAGCAAACAGAACAATTTTAAATAAAACATCTCAACTCTCTATGAAAATCCTGATTCTCCCAGTGATGGTTAATTTGAAATATATGTAGGATCGAAGGTATTGTGTTAGGTAATGTGCATACAAATGACAATACATGTAACATCACCTCACCATATTCAGCATATAAATCCTCACATACTTCCCTTGTCTACGTTATTTTGTGTTCCAACACACGTCAGCATACATTACCATGCGCATCTCATACATAAACATATCATGTTACCACGGAGGCTATTTATGGGCATCGCAAAATGACCGCATGAGTGGCAAGCTGACCCCCTGTCAGGCTGAACGGTAACAGCCGCACAGTGGTGGGGGAGAGCCCCTCTGGAGAAGTGCGCATCACAGGGACCCATGCAGGGAGAAAACACAGCTGTCCCACTCTCTCTCTCCCTCTCCCTGCAGGTGATGCCACGCTGAGTTTGGCCCGCACAGAGTTGCTCTTTTCCATGCCGGAGAGCCACATGACGGCGGAAGCAGCTGCACTCATCACAGTGCCCCGCAGTCAAGTACCTCTCCCCTACTTCCTGCCTGGATGACCTGGCTTCCTGACGACCAGGCTTTGTGTAAATAGAGGGTCTTTTTACACTTTCAATAGAAGCGCAGGATCAGCTGGAGGTCTGTTCTGTATCTGATAAGTGACTGCACAAGGGATGCCTTACTTTTAAAAGTTCAGGGATGAATAATAGGAACTGTGCAATGGGGTCACGGTGCAGTTATCTTTAAATGTTCTATTATATTATTTTAATGTCAAGAAAAATAGGTCACATAATGTAATTTGGAATACTGTGGTTGGCACAGTAGTCAGTATAATTAAAGCTCTTGTACTTTATAGCTGCTCAGAAACGTACAGTAAAATAACATGCTCTTAAGACAAGCTTTCACCTGCACAGGTTTCTGGCCAACCCACAGGTATGTGAAAAAAGGGCACACTGATGTTTCGAAAAAGGGAAAGGATTTCTTTGACGGCCAACCTAGATTTGAAGGTACATATCATTCTTTGGCCATCACACCAAAGCATGTTTCCTTCTCCAATAAGAAATGATGTAAATAATGCAAGAGGCTGCTGCTGTTTTATGTTTAAAGCAGAACAGAAATAACATTTCAGTGATTATAATCTCACAGAGAAATTACATGGTACAAAACACTTGCATGTTGTTCTTTATGTTGCATTAAATATTTATGCTATGCTTTAATTTGCAATCATTTCTCACCTTGCAGCTGTTGTTCAGTGGATATAAGGGTTCTATAAATAATGCAGCGAGTTGATTGGATATACCCTATGATATAGAACCTCTTCAAGAAGACAAGATTGTGAAACTCATTTTCTGAAATGAAGCCTGTTTAAAAAGAGTGTGTGGTGAAAAGTACCTATACTCTACTTGGACATTTTTTTTACTCCACTACATGTATTTGACAGCTTTTCTCACAAGTTACTTTTGAGATGAAGGCTGTACACAATGGATATAACAAGCTTTTCAAATACAACACATTGTAAAAGATTAAACCAGTGGTTTCCAACCCTTTTGTCTTAGAAAGAGCAATGTGTAGTATGTGTCACATTTCAGATGTCTACGAGTTGCTTTCAGCTCCACCAAAGAGTGATTGGCCCTCTAAAAAAGTGATTTTCCCCTCTAAAATTCTCACATGGTTTGATTTCAATAAATATTCAAATGATCCAATATCTCACCCAAAAATCAAAGATTAGAGAAGTCAGTCGGAACAGACTTGTGTATGAGAGCTTTGTTTTTCTTATTTCCTCCCCCATTAATCATCCCATGACCCCTAAGATTTATCTGGTGTCCCTGTATATAAAACTTAAAGTAGTTCAAGCTAGCTCCACCTCCAGCAGCTACAACAGTAACTGTAACTATGCTGCTTACACACTGATGCTTCAGTATTAGCAATCGAATGATGTTTTATACAATAAAAATACCAGTCAGACGGACCAAACCAGTACTTTTACTTTAAGTAGGATTTTTCGTGCAGGACTTTGACTTGTAATGAAGTATGTATACATTGCAGTATTGGTGCTTTTACTTAAGTAAAGGATCTGAATACTTCTTCCACCGCTGGTGTGGAGGTAGTAATGGTAGCTGAACAAGCTCAGTGGGGAGTTTATGTCTCCATTATGTGTTTTTTAGTACAGTCTGATTCAATGACACGATCTGAGGTTGTGATTAGAACAATGCATTTAACTTCTTTTGTATTCTTCACCTGTTATTTGACTTAGCCTTGGAGAGGAGGAGAGTGGCATTCACTGAGTGAGTACAGTGGGAAGAATCAACTTTCTGCTGCCGACTTGAAGGGAGGAGAAAGCTTAAGAGGCTGAACCCGCGGAGAGGATATTACGTGCCAAAGATAATTAAATGTGATGGTAAAATATTCACAAAGCCTGAAATTATACTGTAATGTAGATGAGAGAAACCCCTTGGATTAGCATTGCTGAATAATTTTTTACGTTTTTATCTGGCTCTAATTAAACAAGAGCAATGCGCTCTTTATAATCATAATAAATACCCTCCATTTATGCAGCTCTTCTGAAAATAACACAAGTGTGCTTTTCACGGTTCCAAATCCATTTCGTGTCTGCTGTTTTCTTCTCTATTTGATGTTTCATTAGAAAATAATGACTTTCCTACGCAGAATGTCTTTGATATAGCAATTAACATGAACTTTCAAGGGAGAGAAACTCAAACTCAAACTCATAACAATTTACTTATCTGAAGACATTTCACAATGTTTAATTTAGATCAAAATTGCAGTTTCAAATAGACTTTGTAATGCCTTGTTACATACATTTCCCCTTATTTGACTAGAAATAATCCTATTATATTGAAGCATTTGATGTTGTGCCAGGGCATAACCACGTTCTCCCATTGTCCCTTTGCAATAAAATATAAAATATTTGGTCATAAATATGCATAGCCTCATATCTGTGCTGAGGACTGATGTATAAATGCTTGTTGTTTTCCAAATGCGATTAGTTATTCTTTTGTGATTCTCTGATTAAAAAAATAGAACACAGTGATTAACCCTGCATTAACCTCAATGTCCCACTACATTATCAATTCCAGATGACTCCGAGTGCGTGGGTGTGCATCTGGTTCGCTATTAATCACATCAGCTATTTTGTGCCTAATTACTTAGTTTTTCTTGATTTATTGAATATCCTAAAATGACATTGGTTGTAACTAAACATGAAAAACAGATGACAAAATTGTCACAAAAAGGTAAAAAATAATGTACGTGGAAGTGAAGTGAAGTTTTACGGGAAAGCTGCAGTTCTTGGCAATATTGCATTTATCCTACCAAAGACTGGCAAGTGCACAAAGCTAAGTCTTCTGTTTGTAATCCCATTTCATAGAAGATTTAATATCCCACAAAATGAATAATATTGCACAAAATTAATAATTTTCGTAGTCTGCAGTCTTTTGTAGTTCAGTATCAGTCCAGTAGCCTACTGGCCCACATCTTTCCACAAGCGCTCAAGCTGTCTAGAGACCATCCTAAATCATGCAAAACTGCACCAGTTTATAACATTGGTCATTCAGTGCGTTGGTTGCTGATGTAGGCTATAAGGTGGATGAAAATGGCATAGGTCATCTCAGTCATTACTCAGGAGCACTCTAAATCTAGGGCTCTAGATCCTTAGGCCAAAGGTCACCAGTTGATCCTTTACATGGATGAATGGTAGAGATGCTTTGTGTCATATTCTACATACATAACACCGCAGAACCCCATTGGTTCCCCCTGTCTATAAACAAAAAAAAAATCCTATTTCTACTGTGTTACAGAGAGACTCCAAAAGCTCTTTGGTACAATAACTGCATAAACATCTTCGACTGACAGCTTTTTCTAAATCTCCATCAACCAGACAGGCGGAGAAATATGCCAGAGTGTGTGCCTGGCGTAAATTATGTCCTCCGCCAGGCCGTGCCGGAAAAGTGCAGGGTGAGGCCAGACGACATGCTCACTTGGCCAGCAAGCCCTCTCACTGCTCCTCATCTGTCTCGTAAATCTGCTGCCGGAGGAAATAAAACTCGGCAGCGGGCAGCGGGCCGAGCTCGGAGCAGGTGGCATCTTCCATCATCCCGCCTGACCCTCGCCGCCAACAGAAGGCCTGGAGGAGGTCAGGGGGAACGAGCAGTGGCAGTCAACCTCTCTCTCCGGCACTGGGCATGTCCATGCTAGCGCTCCATATTGCATCCGGCACTGGTATGTGAATGACAGAACACACCAAGGATGACGTGCTACATTAAAACTCGGACCAAGTTCCTCTTAAGTTGAACTAAAGTGATATAAAAAAATTAAATGTACATTATGTACATTCTTTGAGACATGAATGGGAAATTTGTTTCAATCGTATAAAAATCTATGTCATATTGACAAGATATACAACATTATTAATCTTTCTTCTTTGCATCCTCTTTGACTACAGCCATTTTGACTTATCCAAATGCCAACTGACAGTCTTTGTCGTCACCTCAGCCACACCCCTTGGCTCACCAGCAAATTGGCTGGGCCAAGCTCTGTTCTGTAAAGAGTTTCCAGACTGTAATCTGGCGAAAACTAAGATGAGATATAGTCTGGCAGCTCTGGGCTAATCTTCCTGCCCTTTTGACACATGACCAGGGTTTTAAATGCTGATTGATGAGCAGCCTCCCTAAGCCCAATGTGACTGCAGTACACACAACCATCTGGGCCTGGCACAGAGAGGGGAAATGAAGTGGAAATTTAGTTTCTCTAATGTCACCCCCACCTTTCGTGCCCTCATTTAAACAAACATATGGGGTTGGTTGGCTACAGTGAGCTAAATAAGGGCCCGAAGAACATGTTTTACAAATATTACTGTTAGAGTAAAGGTTGTGGTGTGGTATGGCAGGGTTAGAAAACCAAATTGCAACACAAACGCCTGGTGTATCATTTTTCTCACGAGCCATCATTTTTGTAACTTTGAGCCGACTTTTGCAAATTGGTGAACATGCATCATTGTTTATCTTAGATAGGCTATAATGTCCTACAAGATGTCTTGAGGTAATGTCTCACAACTAATATCTGGGATGGTGTGTGTGGTGTTACAGTTAATGACAGTAGGCATGGATACAATTCCTGTCTCTGTCTCATAAAGTGCTGATTAATCTGTCATCCCTGTGTGAAATGCCACCCTGGGCAGATGGAGAAGAATATTCCGCAGACTTGTCCTTTGTTCACCACAGCATGTGGCAGTGACTGCTCGGCAGGAGCCTGGCTCAAAATCTTTTGTCCTGTGACAGAGACTCCCTTGGGCCCCTTGAAGCAGTGTTTACCTTAAAACTGTGTGATAACTGGTTTGTTCAAGGGCCTCTGTCAAGCTCTGTGCAACCTCACTCATGCTTATCCATCGCCCCCCTTTCTGCCCTATTGTTGGTCAGTCTCTTTCTTCATCTATTGAGTATGTTTATCTTGAAATCCCTAGTATGCAAATCCCTACTATGCATATAGTAAGGGATTGGCATTTCAAATAGCAATTATGCATCCAATTCCCCATTATATCATCATGGTATCTGTGTTACAAATTGCCCTGTCCCGACTACAGCATCTGTTGACAAAGCAGACTCATAAACTGCATTTACATCTCTTCTGATGTCATAAAGAGTCGTATGGTCATCGGTGAGGCCAATGCACAGATTTGAGGATTCACCTGGGCTGACATTCCTTAAAGTAAGTTAGCTTTCAAGACTCTTGATGTAATGGCAACTAAGGTACACAAAACCAAATCATGGGTTTTTACTTCTTTAAAAAAAGGCAACAGGCATTTGATTCATCAAAAATGTACCATGTATTTGGTATGAGTTGCGCAGTAGATATGATGGATCATCCCAAACTTTTGCAGAGCACTCTAGCCAAGCACTAGATAGTGCAGAGCACTAGATAGCCAACGGCGGGCGCCTTGTTTAATGTAAAAGACTAGTACCGCCATCTGCTGTAGATATTGTGTACTTGCAAGAGACGTGATGACAGAGCACACCTTGCTTTGATGCCTCCGCTGTTAACCTTGTTTCATAGAAAGTAATGCTACATAGTGAAAAAAAGTGTGCTACAACAGATAGAGTATTATTAGAATGGTGACAATAATAATACAGTAAGGCTATTCATTTAATTATCTTAAAATCACATTTTCATTGCGAAGTCAGACTTGACTTGTGGAGACATTTTTATGTTGAGCCTATGCTCACTATTACAACATCATACAGAGTGTACAACAACATTTACACATCTCTGCAACAAGACAAAATAAAGTGGGTAGCGGCCTCACAGAAGTTCAGCGTATAGTCTCCCTGCGCAATGTGCGCAGACTCGCATTCATGTCTTGATTTTAGAAGGAATACCATATCTGAAAGCTCGAACGTTCACGACATTTGTAGATGTAATCTATACGACAGATGAATTAGAGGCATTTGTGCGTCTTCACCTGGTACTCATCGCTAGGTTGGCAAGAAGCAATTTGTAAAGACAGAGATCGAAACTGTAGGGTGGGGCATGACGATAGAGTAACATTCCCAGTTTGGAATCACTTGAAGGAATCTACGGAAGTTGGTAAGAGGGTAAATAATCTACCTATATTACGTAGCTACGTTTCGCTTAAATTTGGAAAAAGTAATTGTTAGCGAACCAATAAGATGGCTAACAACTAGTTCGTGAGGAAGAAGGATGACTCAGTCATCCATACCCTCCGACACATTTCACCACATATGTCAGTTAAGTTAAAACCAAGCTACACAATCCTTCAAAATAACTTCAAATTGACCGAACTGGTCATTTTAAGAAGGTTAGCCTCATGGCATGACAACTTTGTGCAATGACCATAAATGATGACGCACAGCTGTAGAGACGGCTGAGCATGCGCACTGATACATAAACAGTGACACAGACAGGAGCAGGACCAGCTGTTATCCAAGCTTTCGTGAACTATTGCAGACATTTGGAAGTTGTGGGATCGTTTTCCGAGCAAGCCTAGCTGCTAGTATTGTTGACTACCAAACTGATGCATAGGCCTAACACAAGAAATGTGCATTGGAAGCAGGCACGGCGCCAGAAATTCAGCTTCGGGTGGGCCATAACATTTTTGGGTGGCACTTCATACATAAAAAGGTGCAGATGGATACAAAAGCCAGGGTTTTATATCAGTAGGCTACAGTCAGCATACGTCATTCAAAACAACTGTCGTAGTATCTCTTCGGAAAAGTAGGATATAGTGCTTTCAGCGCAGATCAACACATTTAAGGTGACTAGTAAGTTCGTGGAACAGGGCATGTTCGTAATTTGTGCTGTATGGCTAAAACAAACAGATAGCAAAGTGTCTCTTTCTGACTACTGCTCATTTCATAGGACTCTAACATATCTATCATATCGTATCCTCTATTCAGTCCTCTAACCTGCATTACTGATCTGGTCCCAGGTTACAACCACACCTGTTAAACTGCAACATCATGGAGGAGGCATTGAGCAGGTTGAAAGCTTTGACTCCTGAACAGCTGCGAGAGGAGATCATAGGCGCTGGTCTGAAGTGTGGGCCGATCACCAGCACCACCAGGGCCACATTCGAAAGGAAGCTGGCACGCACTCTCCTGGAGAGCCAAGGTATAGGGAGTGGAGAGAATGAGACGGACAGCCCCAGCAAGGCAAAAGACTGCAGGGATGATGTAGCAAATTCGGTTCGTGTAAATTCACACAAGATAGTGGGATGCGAGTCAATGACTGGCAGGCAGGAGCAGAAGACCCCCTGTCCAGGATTGGACAGTCCGCTGGGAGGGGAGAATGGGGTGCAACACGGCCAGTCATCTGGTGCCAAGACTCCCGCCCATTACTATGGAGTGTGTCCACCATCTGACTCACCAGGAAGAGAAAGTAAGCTGCTATATAAATGTGTTTATTGTGGCAGAACGGAAGTTCAGGATAGCATTACAATACAATATCCTTGAGGACTTTGGTATATAGCTATGTTTCAAAGTCTGTCTTGCTTCCTAGTTTTAATCTCCGATACGTCATTTTGCTAAATAATGTTTAATCTGTGTTGTGGTGTACCCCATCGAGCAAGTCTATGCTACCTCCGCTGTTTGACAGCAAGTTTTTCATTTCCTTTGCAGCCTAGCTAATACTAGTGTGTTGTTTTTCTCAGACAACGTCCACGTCTACACCGACAAGAAGAAAGCTCTGGATGCTGTCGTGAGAATGGAAGGCGCCAGGTTTAAAGTCTTCTCCCGTAGGGAAGACGCAGAGAAGTTTGCCAAGGCTCCCAGTGATGACACATCACCATTAAAGTCTTTAGGGTCGAAATCACAGGTGACACCAGGCAGTGTCACCCACAGTGGTATGTTCCAAATGCCTATTTTGTTATGACGTAGAAGACAACATACATAATACAAGCTGTAAAGAATGCTTCGTTTTTTTGTGTCAGTATTCAAGGTTCCAGATACTGTTCAGAAGAAATGTTGCAATCTGTCATCTAATAAATACATAGTTCCATTATTTGTTGATGGATTGATTATTCGGTTCGTTGTTTTACTCTGCATTACCTGAAGCCTGATTTTACAAATTCCAATCATCTTTTTGGGACTGTAATGGGAACTCTCACTCTTTTGTGCAGCTCTGAATGTGGAGAAGGCAAATGAATTCAAGAGTCCTCGTACGCAAGATCTGACCGCAAAGCTCAGGAGAGCAGTGGAGAAGGGGGACGAAGAGGCTTTCTGCCAGCTGGTCTGGAGCAACCCACGGTACCTTATTGGATCTGCAGATAATCCCACCATTGTGCAGGTAAGGCTCTTCTCCAGAAAATGTAGTAGTATCAATGCTAAGCATATTGCTTCAGTTTCCTGAATTTTATAAAAAATTATAAAATGTATGCCTTCAGTGTACTGTAAGCCAATTTGGATACTTGGATAAAAGGTAGATAGGATAGATGAATGGTTAGTGACAGATATGCTGTAAATAGTTAATGAGTTTAAATCCCGTTGAATTGTATGTAGATGAGGCTTGTCAAAGACAACATATTCTCTTAAGGTCACACCACATTAAATTCTAGTCTAACAGTAATGTGTTCCACATAAGCTTGTCAATGCTGGTGTTGCTATCAGTGGAGTTCTTTGTTATTGATTTTAATAGATGGGAACATACAATAAAATAGGACCTGGTTTTCTAGGAGGGCTGCAGGTATAATGTTCTGCATGTGGCTGCGAAAGAGAACCAACCTCGGATGGTCCAGGTGGTTCTGGAGACGCTTGAGAACCCTGACTTTTTGCGGCTGATGTACCCTGGGGACCAGGAAGCAATGCTGTGGCAACGTATGGACTACATTGTGGACCTGTACCTCAACATGCCTGATAAAACAGTGAGTCAGTCAGTGCCAGTCAAACATATTTGTGTCGGTATTAGAGTTCATCACCGTCACCCCTAGTGTGCTTTTATTATCATTATATATATAAATATTGTCTTCAGAATATTTATTCATATTTCATATTGCTTTCAGAATTTCAAGCCGTTCACCGTCCTGATTTATTTCCTGGTTTGAATGAAAGAGAAATCCAATGGGAGGTGCTTTAGCGTCATATAACCATATATTGCTGTTCTTATCTCAACAGAACAATGAGACACCTCTCCATTTCGCATGCAAGTTTGGTTGCGCAGAAGTAGTGAATGTGCTTTGCTCACATCCAGCCACAGATAAGCACCACATGAACAAATACAACCAGAAGCCTGCCAGTGTGAGTAGGACTAGAAGTGTTTCTTGCTCTAATTAATCCAGCCTTCTTCAAGTATCACCACTCCATGTACCTACCTCAGTGTGTTCCTCACTACCTCTACTGGGCTTTGCAGGTGGTTTGTGAAAGGAAAAACAAAACCAAAGAAATGAAACAGAAGATCACAAAATATATGGAGGGTAAGTGACAGCTGGTAGTAAAATTTTGCAGGGCAGTGGTAACATATCACTGACCCGCCACTCTCCCTCAAACCCAGATCGCTTCTATGTCCCCTTACTGAGGGCAACTGACAACACTCTGCAGCCTGTGATTGGGAGGGCCTGGTCCTCATGTTCGGGGCAGCGGAATGAACACTCACTGGGTCATATGATAACAGGAACACCCATAGATCCTACCATGACGGTCACTGCTTTTGTTGGCCCTCTGAGTTCTTCCAAGGTACTGCCTTTTTCATTTAATTTTAAAAGGTTTTTAATAAAGTATTTAAACTGTGTTTCAGAATGTAAACAGGCATACTGATCCCATTCCAAGTCATGAAAATGACTTGAGTGTGAGACCTAAGTTCAGGAATCAGTTTCAAACATTTGCAGAACTGTGGCACGTTGACTCTCTCCCATGTCTGTCCCATAGAAATATCATTGCCTAGAAATCACTTTGCCCTTTGAACCCTACAGGCAGACGAGTTCCACAAATTATGGAAAACTCCACCTAGAGATCGGGCGAAGTACTTTCATGACATTCTTAAATCTGATCCTGAACGTGGAGCAGAACGAGTTGGAAGGTAGGCAGTGGTGTACCAAGAGCTTGGGTTTAAGAGGCAGATGGTGGGAATGCCTATAAATTAAACTGAATTCAACAGAGTATATTTTTCCCCATTGCCCAGTTTCTTTCTTGGTGTGGCAGAAATGATATTCATTATGGACATTACAGAAATTCAGACGTATCAACTCAATATAACTGTCATTTAAGAGCATAAAGTCAGTACATTACATTAAAAAGCTATTACATTTTGCGAACACTGTACACCTACTGCAGATTTATCATTTTATAGGGAGCTTGCTCATGAGCTTGGTTACCCCTGGGCCGAGTACTGGGAGTTCCTGGACGGCTTTGTGGATCTGACAGTGGAAGAGGGATTGAATGTGTTGGAGGCCTATCTGCACTGGAGGAGCAGCAGCAGGCCCCCTCAGTGGGAGTCTGAGAAGAGAGGAGCTGGCAGCAGGGGGTGCGCCATACTGTCCTCAAGTAAGCTGCGCTTCACAGAGCGCTGAATCAGTTTCGAAACCACATTTGACCGCCTTTCTATCACCCATGCATAAAGTTTAAGTGTTCTCCCATGTCTGTCGTCTCCAACAGAGAAATCTGAGGCACTGCCCGTTTATAATTCCATTGGGGCGGGTCTGGACAAGGAGGATCGCTTTCCTCAGGTGAACATCAGGAAAAAGTGGGAGGACCTCAGTGAGGCCAAGCAAACACTGCCATCAGAGAAAAATTCTGCAAGCTCCACCCAAGCTCCGGTCTGTAACCTCATGCAGAAGTTTGACAGCGTTGGCCTTCTGGGCAGCTCTGTCACACGTTTAGAAGACAAAGCAGAGAAGGAGAGCGCAGTGCTGCCTGAATTGAGAGACTTGGACCAGTCAGATTCAGGCATTGAGGGCCTGGACCAATCCGAGTCTGGCATATCATGTTTGGACCAATCAAAGTCGGATGTGGACGGTCTTGATTTGAGTGATCCAGACTTCTGGAGAAAGTGGCAGAAGAAGCAGCAAGCAGACGGGGTAGAGGACCAGTCCAATGTTAGCTCAGATGATTATTTAACAGCAGATGAGGAAACAAGCTCCCCCTCAGGCCACGTAGACGACTGTGGCACCTTTCCCCGTGATGGCAGGAGGACCAACTCGGGTTCCACTTGCTCATCATACAAATCCATGCAGAGCTCAGATTGGGACGCTTCAAGTGACCAGAGCCTGTTTTTTGAAGGGTAAGTGTTTGGACTGCATTGACAAGGGCATTCATAATGATGGTGTCTGTGGCCGTCAGTATAATTTAAAAATACATTTTCTCAATTGTTTTCAGCAATTCACCCACCAGATTGGACAATGAATTGCTATCAGTGGTGGAAGGGATAGCCATTGACCCTCAGAGATACCCTGCTGTCGCGAAGTGGAAGAGCACTATTGTAGCATATCCAGCCAAGCACAGGCAGAGGTACCACATTCTCATCATTCAATTTCATCATGTCAAATTTAGAGATCTTTACCATTAAGTGTCTCTGTGTGGAAATAATTTAACCTCTTGAAATTCCTACTTTGAATCCCATATTTATAGTAATATAATGTGGTTGTGTGAGTGAGAGATGGAATTGTGACTTAGTTGTTTCCTCTCTGTGGAGGGACTTCATTGGTTTTTAACAATATTTGTCTTTGAACTATTTAAGAGGCTTTTATTGGTGGTTAGACGTGTTGTTTCATGGGATGCATTGTTGTTTGTGTATATATTTTGTCTTTGTTAATATGTTTTTGTCTGCAAGGTTTTATTGTAGCCTCGAATGCATACTGAATGTCAACCAGAGTTATTATAGTTTTGAAATTTTCAATTTAGTTTTTATTCAGTCTTTCAGTTTGATGTTTTATTGCAGTTTGGTTTTAGTCAGTCTTACGAGTGCATAAGTAGTTTTTTTATATTATTATTTTGAGGAATTTACTTGGTTTATTTGAGTTTTTATTTAGTGTTAGTTTTTTCAGGTATCATGAAGAAATCCTTGATTAATAGAAGCTGAAAAGATAGGATAAATGAATGCATGACATCAAATATGATTAATTTCATCCACCCTTTTTATTAGGCCAGGGTCTCACAAGAAGCCAAACAGGACAGGACAAAGTAGTGTAGCGAAGCTGATTTGACCTGCATTTCTATTTAGTTTTAGTTTATGTGACACACTGTAGTAACTGTTCATTGTAGTTTTAATCATATATTTATATAATGTATATTGTCATTTTTTCTTTTTCAGATAACGAAATAACTTTTTCACTGCTAGATTTAGTTGTAGTCTCAGTGTCCGTTAACTATAATAACCCTGATGTCATCCAAACTTGATCTTTCAGCTGGCCTCACAGCTCTTCCCCCAATCCCTCACAAGATCCTCGCTCATCCACCCCCCTTGGCAAGACAACACCACGCTTTACCAGCCCAACCTGGCTCTGCCGTCCTAGGAGTCTCCTTCCTGCCTCGCCTGCTTATGGTACCCTTTTACACTTTTGGCACACTTTCTCCGAATGTTAATAGAAATACGATTAATTGATATATTTTATAATTTACTATATGCCTTCTCAGGTGCAGCGCTCACAGCCAGGCCTCTGAGAAGCAGTAGCCAGACAGGTGGGAGCGTGTCTGTGTGAGAGGCCGTCTGAAAAGATGCATCGCTACTACTGTTATGCCTTACATGAAATTAAATGCACTTTTGTAGTATTGCAGATTACAATAAGTTTGCACTCAATCTGTTTTGCTTTTGCAAAGTATGAGCAAAATTTTGCTGAACACTAATATGCTATATTGTATTCTCATGTTTTAATGTTAATATATATATATTTTTAAAATGTTAAACTCTCAATAATATGTGTACTATTTGGGTGTTTTAGTTATTCCCTGTAAGCCAGGTTGCTTTGTGTCTATGTGCAGTTAAGCCCTAGTTGGGTGAATTAATCTTTTAATGCTTTTAAAAAAATAAATTAAATAATGAGACGTATGTTTTTAAACAGACATGGAATACTGCGTCATCACTTTAATATTCTTTCTTTTTCTTTTTCCCCCAAACATTTCTAGAACCGTATACACGTTTCGTAAACGGCCGCTAGGGGGAGAATCCGAGCGTTAATTGAAAAGAAGGGGTGTAGCCTACTTGCGCCATTTGGTTGTTAAACGCTCTTGTGATTTTATTTTCATGTCAAAAATAGGCTTTGGTTAAGATGACTACCTGTGGCTCCCTCAATGCTTTTAAGCAAATCCCATAAATTCCCTCAGATCCTGGAGGCAACTTATTTTGTTTTAATAGAACCAGTGCTATTGCCTATTCTGCAATGTGTATCCAGTGCTGAAACGCTATTCACTGTTAATACAAACAAAAAAATGCCAACTTTGTGTAATTCTAAATATGTGGTCAGAGAAAAGAAATGCGCTCAGTTTAAACCAATACATTTTTATCAGAGTGCTGAAAAGTTCTAGTAAGAGGTGTAAAAGCAACTAGGCACTAAATTGCACTCTACTTGTAAAAATGAAACAATAATGCTACAGAATAAGGCTAGAGAATGATTTTCCTTTTTTGATTTAAATTTACATATTCTTTCAGTAGCCTAATATGTTTGAATGAGTGAGGTTTCTGAGGCATGGTCAATAACGTGTGTCCCTATACGCTCTTTATGGAGATTAAGGGAACCGCGTCATTAAATCATGGCTAATTTGAATGAAGGCTCCTCCCTACAACCCAGTGGTGTGGTCACACATCGCTGAAGTGAAATGTCACAGGCTTTCTGGAATACACTTGTCGTAAAAGAAAGTACATTGGATCTATTTGGATATGTGAACACTTGGAAACATATGGTCGAATCGGGGAACATTTGAAAGTACTCACTAACACGATGTGTATGCAGGGATAAATGATGAAGTAATGGTAACTTCAGAATGCCCGCTTGCGCCGGAGAAAGGTATAAACCCAGCGCCTACATACCCGTGGCTACTGCTGCGTGTCTTCTGGTGGGATCCTCAACTTTATTTTTTGTGTTCACGTAAGTTTTGCAGTTTCTTTCTTTGCCTGCGTCTGGAGAGCTACTACCTCATTGTAGTCTTAAATTAAGCTACACGGGTTGTACTACCTCACACTCACAATCTACATCTGTCATTAGGTCTTCACTCGACCGGTACATTATGTCTCTTTCAAAACGTAGCTTACTTTAAATGTTCATGTTGTAAATTGCCATTGAACCTGTTAGAACAGGCTATGTTAGACGTTTTTATTATTAAACCTTTATATACAACCTTAACACATTGAAAATACAAACTCTTCTCTCTTCTAACCATTGTATACATCTGGATAATGATGACAGCATCTTTCAGCATTTAAAGTAATCCCATGTCTGCCCACATTTCGCCTACTGTGTTGCACAGGCTCTTAATGTATCAGCTATTCCCAAGTAGTCAGGTCGCCCCTGAAACGAGGGGTTTAATACAACTAGGACATGATCAGCGTGAGGCGGGGGATTGGTGTTCCTGCCATGTACAGCTGTCTCCTGTCGGGACTGTTGTATGCTGATGAGGTGGCTCTCCTTAGTTCCTGCCTGTTCAATTCACCCGATCAATGTGTAACGATCACAACTGAATTTGAAGTGACTGCATGGGTTAATATTCAATTACCAAACTGGAAAGTGACATTTAATTCTCTTTCAACTCCTTCCGGTTATTCATGGCTAATCATAACTGTTTCATTAAGTTCCATTGAAATTGAACTGTAAGGGATACAAACAATTATGTAGCTTTATTTGGGTGGCTAGGCTCCATGTGTGAGCGACAGCCTACAGCTGCAGCCGTGCTCTTAACCCAGTGACCTCTCATTTCCATGACCACCACTGTCCCAGTTTCCCTCCTCTGTACATTGTGGCCAGCTCCGCATAGGTCCCATTCAGCAGATGGGTGGCTGTGGATTAGGATTTTCAATGCCTTCTGATTCCCCATCTGGAATGGAGAAGGGGGCTATCAGTCTTAGAAGCTACCCTTGGGAATAACCGCTGATGGACCTTCTGCATGCTGCGGTTTGTGGTGGTTTTGCTGTGCCCTCCACATCTGGTAGACCGTTAAAGAAATTGTAGTTTAGCCCACCCTTAATCCCTGAATGAATTGGTTAATGGTACTCTTAATTCTCACACTGGTCAGGGGGTTGCTGTGCTCATACTGGGTGTTAAAGGATGAAGGTACACCAGCCCTTAAAGGGAGTCATTATGTTAACCTCATACTAGAACACACAATCTCACGGTAGCTAAAAGCATCTTTTCAACAAACTGTTGAAGTAAATTGTGATAAATATGATCAATTGAGTTTTAACAAGTTCTGCTTTCAATTTCATTGGATGTTTTTTATGCAGCTGTTTATCTATCAATACTTTAAAACATGAAGAGTATGCACCTGGTAAATTATTATATGTAGTGGATGCATACTTATCTTACATAGTTTATAGTCCCACACTGGGCTCGGGCCTGTGACCTCAAGCATTGATGTTGGATGGCTTTTTGCATTTTTGAAGGTGTAGTGAGGTTTATACCGCACAGTTCAGTAAGATGCTCACCTCGGACGCTCACAATCTTCGAGCTATGGCCCTCTACAGGAATGACATGGATCTCATACCATGCCTATGGTGTTTTACCCTGTGCCTGCAGCAACAGCACAGTCAAGTGTCTCCTTGTCTTGTGGCTGTTTTTATGTGGATTACCTAGAAAGAAAGTATTTAGTTGATAGCATGGTGTGGAATGCCAAACTAATCTTCCTAACCGCAGGTAATAAGTTCACATGATGTGATTATGCACCCTCTGGGAGCCTCGAGGTGATCCTTTCTGTCGTTGTGCAAATGTGAAATGGAGATCTGTCGAAATCCATGCCAAATGGTAAAGTGCTCTTTACCTTGGAGTCCTACGATCCTACTCAATCTCTATGGTTTCTGCGACTGTACAGAGAAGATGCCTTCACTGTTGTACTTCAGCCCTCAAATAGTTTACTAAGTTGACTTAAAGTCATGCTGTAACCTTTAAGAAATATCTTTTGTTTCTGGGCAGGTGGAGGTCATACCTATTTCCGTACTCTCTGTCCTGTGACGAGTAGAAATAACTTGACACCATAATATCACTGAAGCTCAACATTATTAATGCAGGCAACAATATACACAAGTACACCGGCTGTACTACAAACATGATTAGGAGAATATTTAGGGCATGTGGCTGGGAGCTGGACAGTGTGGAATCTGGACAGCCAAGCAATAAATCATTAGTTTGTGGGGGGCTGTGAATCCCAGGCAAGGTTCATAGGTCTGGTTTAGATGGCTAAGCTTACATATCTATATGGCTTTAGGTTGAAACCCTGCTTTAACATGAGGATAAATGGAACACCCAATAAGATACTGAGTGAAATACATCCCATGATTCTCAAACACGTAGTCATTTGTTGGTGTATACGGGCCATTCTACCGAATTGATGCAAAGTCATGTCGGATATATTTTGAATTTTTTTATGGTTTATTCCCAAAAATTTGTCCGTATGTATATTGTACCATATCTAAAGTACACATATCTAGTAAAAGAACAGTCAAGTTTTATATTGTATTTTCAGAATGTGTCGGAATGTTTTTCCTCTTCCAAAAATTGTCACTACCGAAACATCACATTTACTATAGTAAAAAAGTATTATTATTGACCTGTTCAGATTGTGTTTCCTTCCCTTTTCTAAAGTGTATTTTTACAAATATTTCTTGAAGGTTTTCACAATGAAATCCATAGAAATGAATTTTTTACCAAATTTTCAAGTTCAATTTATTTGTTTCGGTAGTGACTGCACTGTTTCGGTAGTGACTGCACTGTTGGATGGATGTTCATTTTTCTCCCAAAATCATCCAAAAGGTGCTCTGGGCCGCCCTTTAGTCCACACAACACATTTATTTAAAAATTATGGGATTGAACTACTTACCATTTCATTTTGTCACTACCCAAATCATCTGGTCACTACCATATGTTTCGGTAGTGACTGTTTCGGTAGTGACAATTCTTGCTAACTTTAAGCATAAATAAAGAATTCTAGCAAGCACATGGCTTTCAAACACATCTTTGAAGAGGTGAACACACATACAAACATAAGATTTTCCATGAAACCCCAAAAGGTTTACTTAATTGAAGAAAACATGCGTTTCGGTAGTGACAATTCTTAAGGTTACACGACGATTTTCAGACTTTGGAACACATTTATATAAAAACTATGGGATTTAGCTACTTACCATTCAACCATGTGGGACAGAGATGCAGTGTCACTGCATGGTCAAAAATGCAGAGTCGTGGCTAAAACACAGGCTCAGCCAATGGACTAAAACTCTTGTGTTTCGGTAGTGACATGAAAACTAGGGACATGATTTTTTGAGTATAGTAAATTGATTTAAAAATTAAACCCACAATAATTCTAAATATTCCAAGTTCTGTTTCAACCCAATAATAAAGATCTTTGAAATTAAATAATTGAAAAAAATCTAAAAAAAATTAAAAGTGTTATTTAAAGGCATTGAAATTTAGATGTCAAGGTTGGGGACAGCTACTTCCCAATAGAAAGTACCCTATACATGATGATTTTGTATACATTTAGCTTATCACTATCTCATGTAATGCATTGGGTTTATATAGACCATAACATGTTCTAATTAAATAGCTATGCCTAGATACCTAATTGTTTTGTAAATAGTTTTTATTGTTGAGGGACTGCATATTACACGAATTCGGTAGAATGGCCCATACACATGTTTAGGACTGTTCATGTAGATGACTGAGACCAGGCTTAGAACTTTACTGCCTCATATGGTTCATTTATAGCTGCTTAGTGCTGCTTCGCTATCTGACAAAATAAGGATCCTGGAAACCCAGAACTGGACGTATTAACGTTTATAGAAATCTCCTTACCGGTAAATGGAAAATGATTGCCTCAGATAGGACTGTGAATGACTGTTAAAAGAAGTGAAAGACAAGACCCAACATGCAGAGGTTGAATTATTATTAAACATATTCAATTGATTTACTTCACAGCGGTCAGCAGGTTGTAGGGAGCTGTCTTTTCCTTCGGAGCGGTTAATTGTGGAGGTCCTCTTGGATTTGGGCGGAGATGTGCTGGCGAAGCATTCTGTCGGAGGATAATTATAACTCCAGTTAGTCTAAACACACCAGCTTCCTATTTGTCTCAGATCTGCAATAATTGCCCTTAGGGGTGTACATTCGTCCGACAAAGCCCTTCCAAAGGAAAACTAGATTGGGCTCTAAAAGACAAGCTATCTTCACATGAAGACATTTAAGTAAGCATTAAAACAGATCTACCATACATCTTTATACAATCACACTATACAATATACAATTCTCCTTATTTACATCTGATGTGGAGAACATAATGACATAATCACCTTTGGTGTCAGTGATGTATTTCAAATACATTGTTCATTAAATCAGTAACAATCCCTACATTTACAGTCGTATGCAAAAGTTTTGGCACCCCTGTTAACCTTCATTACTTTCATTTATAAATTGTTGGGCGTTTGGATCAGGAACTTCTTTGTCATATATATAATACCACATGGACACAGTGATATTTTAGAAGTGAATTAGATTAGATTATTAATTAGATAAACAGAGAATATGCCAAATGTATAATAACAGAATTAGACAGGTGCATACATTTGGGCACCCCAACAGAAAAATCAAATTAATATTTACTAGAGCCTCCTTTTGCAAAAAAAACAGCCTCTAGACGCTTCTTATAGCCTCTGATGAGTGTCTGGATTCTGGATGAAGGTATTTTGGACAATTCTTCCTTACAATACAGCTCCAGCTCCGTAAGGTTTGATGGGTACCTAGCATGGACAGCCCATTTCAAGTCATCCCATAGATTTTCAATTATATTCAAGTTCTGGGATGGCCATTCCAGAACATTGTAGTTGTTCCTCTGCATACATGGCTTAGTGGATTTGGAGCAATGTTTCGGGTTATTGTCCTGCTGGAACACCCAACTCCGCCGTAACTTCAGCTTTGTTACAGATTCTTGAACATTATTGTCAAGAATTTGCTGGTACTGAGTTGAATCCATGCGACCATCACCTTGAACTCGTTTCCAGTTCCTGTACTAGCCACACAGCCCCACAGCATGATGGACCCCCCACCAAATTTGACTGTGGGCAGCAAGTGTTTTTCTAGGAATGCTGTATTAATTTGCCTCCATGCCTAACGCCTCTTGTTGTGACCAAATATCTATCTTTGTCTCATCATTCCACAGCACTTTGTTCCATAATGAGCCTGGCTTGTTCAAATGTATTTGGGCAAACCTCAAGCGAGCCTGTTTGTGGCGTGTGTGCGGAAAAGGCTTCTTCTGCATCACTCTCCCATACAGCTGTTCTCTGTGCAATGTGCGCTGAATTGGTGAGCAATGCACAGTGACACCATCTGCGGCAAGATGACCTTGCAGGTCTTTGGAGCCGGTCTGAGGGTTGTCCTTGACCATTCTGACCATTATTCGCCTTTGCCTCTTTGTTATGTTTCTCGGCCTGCCACTTTTGGCCTTAGCAAGAACTGTGCCTGTTGCCTCCCATTTCATAATAAAATTCATCATAGTGGAAACTGATAGCTGAAACCTCCAGGGTAACTTTTTGTAGCCTTCCCCTAAACAAAACTGCTGAACAATCTTTGTTTTCAGATCATTTGATAGCTGTTTTGATGCGCCCATGTTGCCACTGTTCAGCGGAGAGGCACAGCTTGCAATTGGCTACCTTAAATACCTTTTCTAATGGTTGGATGCACCTTTCTATGGAATTGAAGGGATAACGAGCCTATTTTTCACATTTGATTTAATTTCACACGACTCAATACTGCCACACTAAATATCTTTTTCTGGAAAACACCCCAGCACTCAGAGATAACTAGAAAATGAATATTATACCACTGTGATCTTTTTAGGTGAAGACAGAGTAAATTATCGTGCAGCCTCAGAGGGGTGCCTAAACTTTTGCATACGACTCTAAGGAAGACCAATGACTAAAGGGACTACTGTAACACTTAACAGTAGGGATACAGGACATTGTTAGTCTCTTGTCTACTCTCTACTTCCTTAAACAGGACTGTCTTGCTCTGGCTGATTATTCATAGTGTTTAGCAGCTCTGTTCACGCCATAATACTATGCAATCTAGTACACACTATTTAACTAGTGCAGGTGGCCAGATTATTGATTATAGTGAACATCCGATGAGGTTGCAAGAGTTAGACTGCTAACATGCCATGGGTCAAGGATATGAGTGTATATCAAGGATGTCAGTGCAGTCTCTGAGGATAGTAGGCCTAGGACAGTACCTCTTAGTTAGTTGGTTGCAGTAAGATCTACAACAATATTGTACAATATTTATGCTTGAATACAATTCATCCCCAGGTATCGTATTGTCATTTCATTCATATGACGGGGCAATTACAACACTGCCCCTGAGATGGCCTGCAAGTACAATCAATAGACACCATCAAAATGCAGAAAGCAAGGACATTGATTCAACATGGAAAAAAGAGGAATCCACCTCAGATCAAATGTGTCTCTAATGGGTTGGTCGCAAAGGTCTGAGTGCACATGTTCCTGCTGTTGGCAGCTAATAATAAAAAAAAAACTATTAAACACCATGGCTCATTTATCAAATTACACACACCAGAGACACACTTTTCTAACAATTTGCCATTTAATCTCACACAAGAACTAATTGGATTCACTCCATCTTTCCCATTTCTTTTCAGAATATGTTGTGGTGTATTGATTTTCTGTATTATATTACTTAATATATATGTTACACTGACAGTGACATTGCGACATTTCTACACATCTTTATGAATCCCTTATTGACATTCTCTCCCGCTGCTGTGGAGGGATGCAATATCGTTCTCACAGTCCTCAGCTGTGCTCAGTTCAGTCTCCAGATTGGAGGGCAGCTTACTCTGCCGGAAGATTTAATATGCCCTCGCAACCGCTGTTTCATCAGCGAGCACGGCTTGTCTGGGTGGCCCTGCGATGTAATGAACTCTCACTACTGTCCAGATGGTCAGAAATCAATGGTGGTCAGGTTTTGTGGAAGTGTAATCTCTTTTGGTAAGAAATCGGGTTCTTAAAGGGAATAGCGTCGTAGTCCTCTGCTAAGCTTCTGCCAAGCATCCCGGCATAGAACGAGCCTGAAATGGGAAGACACTGAGGCTATCCACCTGTTCCACTTTTTGGCCACCATTTTTTTTCCCCCATTTTTTTCTGGCTAATCATGTTTGCCATGACCATTAAACTGACCTTACAGAATATCATCATAGGTTTATTGTCTGCCTCATATCAGCGGTTTCATTGTGTGCTAACTGGATATAGTGGCTTATTCTACTAAAACAATCATCTAGCCTTCCAGACAATTTCCTTCCTGGTGTTGTAATGTGGTCATTAACCCTTCAGTCAGAGAACTATCAACAAAACACGTATAACTTACACAAAACAGACAATGAGGTGTGTGTGTGTGTGTGTGTGTGTGTGTGTGTGTGTGTGTGTGTATATAATGTATATATTGTGCTATTAAATAAAACTAAAAATATATAGCTCTAACTGTGCATATTAAATGCATCCACTCAGAGGATAAGTCTCCTCTCCCGGCACAGCGGGGAGTCATTCCTTATTGTTATTGCGGTGGGCAGGCATGTCTTCCTGTATCATTCCTTATTGTTATTGCGGCGGGCAGGCATGTCTTCCTGTATCATTCCTTATTGTTATTGCGGTGGGCAGGCATGTCTTCCTGTATCATTCCTTATTGTTATTGCGGTGGGCAGGCATGTCTTCCTGTATCATTCCTTATTGTTATTGCGGTGGGCAGGCATGTCTTCCTGTATCATTCCTTATTGTTATTGCGGTGGGCAGGCATGTCTTCCTGTATCAGTCCTTATAACATTGGAGCTGAAGAAGCCTCCGACTGAAAACACTCTGCTGTCTGACCAGTAGGTTGTGCAAGGGATGTGAAGTGTGAAGTGGCCATTATGTTGAACAGTTTGTGCAATTCTTCTCTCAACAACCAACTCTAGGGGTTCCAGAACAATCCCCAGCACAGAGCCAGCCTTCTTTATCAGCTTGTTTAGTCTGTTAGTGTCACTGGCTCTGATGCTGCTGCCCCAACAGATCTGCAAAAAAAGCTTGCACTTGCAATACCAGAATGGCAAAAGTCAGGCAACATCTTACTGCACGCATTGAAGGACCTACACTTCGTCAAGAAGTAGAGTCTGCTCTGTCCCTTCCTGTAGACAGCCTCAGTGTTACTTTTCTTGTCGGTTCTGTTGTCCAGTCAACACCCAGGTATCTGTAGCCCTCAACCATCTCCACCTCTTCTCCCAGGATGGAAATGGTGTTCAGCTTAGTCCTGGTCCTTCTAAAGGGCCAAAATTGTAATTGTTCTTGCTCTCCCCACAGTAATGTGCTGTAGCTATTGCCTGTTCTGTGGGTAGTATGGTCTGTGCTGTGGCTATGGCCTGTGCTGTAGCTATTGCCTGTTCTTTGGGTATGGCCCGTATTGTGGCTATGGCCTGTGCTGTGGCTATGGCCGGTGCTGTGGTCTGTGCTGTAGCTATTGCCTGTTCTTTGGGTATGGCCCGTATTGTGGCTATGGCCTGTTCTGTGGGTATGGCCTGTGCTGTGGCCTGTGCTGTGGCTATGGCCTGTGCTGCATAAACTTCCCCAGCAGGCTGCAGTCATTGGTGCAGTTTCAGTGTTTTACTGCACGGCCAGCTGTTTGCCCCCACCAGAAGTGCCCCTCCCTTCTCTACACACACCCACACATATACACACACACACAATCTTGTTTTTTCTTCTCGCTGTCTGATGCCTGATTACAGAAAAGTGACATTAGTCGTCTCATGTGCCCCTGCTGCTGTGTGTTTAGGCGGGTGTGGTGCGGTGTGGTGAGGGTGGCTGCACTGGCTAACCGTGTTTTATGCACTCTCCCCTCTCCTCTCCTCTTCTCTGCCCTTCCCCTCTCTCTCCCCTCTCTTCTCCTCTTCTCTGCACTTCCCCTCTCTCTCCCCTCTCCTCTCCTCTGCCCTTCTCTTCTCTCTCCCCTCTCCTCCCCTCTGCCCTTCTCCTCTCTCTCGGCGTAGCTGCTGATGAGAAGCAGCCTCTGCGGGCCTGTAATCCACAGTCCGTAATCTGAGGATTAAGGAGGTGCAGCTGGCACAGAGTGGTGCATCCCGATATGAGGACGGAGCCCCTCCCCCAACCCTTTCCCTCTCGGCACACCAGAGTCACTCTGAGAACCCCCCCCCCCCCCCCAACACACACACACACACACACACACACACAGACGCACGCACGCACGCACGCACGCACGCACGCACGCACGCACGCACGCACGCACGCACGCACGCACGCACACACACACACACACACACACACACACACACACACACACACACACACACACACACACACACACCACCACCACCACCACCCTTAAACCCACATCCCTTACCCTGATATCCCAGTCAAGATTCCACATGTTATCCCACATACATTCTCAAATCCTAAAACCAGAATGAGAAATTTCCTAGACATTATCTGTTTCTCTCGGGAGCATTGCTCTCCCTGCAACCCCAATCTACGATAACACAGTTTGTTTCTATTTTGAGAGATGTGATTACTTACGTATAATCAGTAATATATTGGGTTTATCTGGGCCTCTGGCTTTGCGTTTGTTCAGTGGTGCTGTCGTGAGGAATGGTTGTTCAGTGCTCTGAGCTACCCTTGCAATTACTTGTGCTCTCAGTTCTATTATGCATGTGTAATAATGCTTCCATTTGATCAGACAACGTGGGAATAATCTACCCTGGCATCCCCCTTTGGACCTGCAGTGAAAACGCGATTACCTCCCCATTTTAATCTCGCTCCTAGGATATAAAAATCCCCTCGCTAAATCGAACGTTTCCATGTCTTCCACATTGGACTCATTTGTCATCTCTAGAGCAGAAATGATAATTACATCTTCCTACACGAGATGAGCTTTTCTACTTTCATCAATTAACAAGCAACAGAGACGCTGTGTGGAGTCTAACTTAATGATTTCTGTGAAAATATGAAATGAAGTCTGTATTATATCAGTGTGTGATGTGTTTTCAGAAGAGGGTATTGGTAACCATGGAGATTCAGGCTGTCCAAAGCTGTATTCTGTTTCATCAGGTTTTTTCCCCCCTAGGCATGTGGAAGAAGACAGACACCTTTGAAGGCCCTCTGTAAAGTTTCAGGAGCTTACTCTAGACTTCAGCTTTAAATTATGAATGTGGCCTTAGACATTCCCTCTTGGTAATTCGTCAGCTGAAGAAAAATAATTCAAGACTTTCTCTATTTTTGAGTGGCCACTCAGTGGGAGGAGTGTGAAGAGAATCAGTCCAGACAAAGTCAGTCGGGGGTCTGAGATGGATTCTCCTCTCACCATACGACCCCCCCCCACGACCCCCATGGTCAGTGCGCTAAGATCTGTGAGGGCCCCTACTTCCTTTTGGATGACATCAGTCAGTGTGTGTGGAAAACATGACCGTTCCACAACCCCGCTCGGGGGTGTAATTAGCTGTCATGCTCTCTGCGCTCCTGATTTGAGTCAATGAGAGATAAATCCTGTTTCGAAAAAGCTGGTCCTGTGGCACATTCGGTAGCAAAGGGTGGCAGCACCTTTCAAAGTCATATACTGTATTTAACAATTCTCCGGCACAGACATAAACACATGCATTCACTCATTATTATGATTATTTTGAGTGCTTTTAAATAAAAATGTCTGCCACTCAGAAGTGTATGTATAGGTTCGTGGAATATATATACAAACTTTAAAGCAACCAAGTAAAAATATATATATGTGTGTGTGTGTGTGTGTGTGCGTGCGTGAGTGCGTGCGTGCGTGCGTGCGTGCGTGCGTGCGTGCGTGCATGCGCGCGTGTGTGTAAGGGAGTTGAGAGTTGGGGCAAGCTTGTTGAGCCATGGACCTTGACCCACTCTGTCCTTCTGATTCTCCTCTGTTGGTGGACTGTAGCGTGATGTTTTTATCTAGATGTGTGCATTCACTCGGGAACTTAAGGATCTTTGCTTGACTTGCTTGGGTTATATCTTCTGAGTGCCATCACACATTTTATAGCAGACATATGCTATTGAAGACAGCACTTCTCTAAATCCTACACTCAAACATTGGCAAATCAGCAATAGTAACAGTAGCTATAGCTATCTAATGAATTATAATATCATATTGATAATAATATTAATTATGGTCGAATAATTATTGTATTTACTTTAGGTTACTAATGGCTGGAATGTGTTGCTGCCACTACACAGAGCATGAATGAAGCACCAGTTTACTATAGCTTCATCCAGTTGATTGACTTTTTTGCATCACAGGGGTCCTTGGTTGGCTGAGAGGATCTGTCTGGCAGTGCCAATATGTGCTGGCGTCGTGTTTTTTTTTGTGTTGGCCAACTTCACCATGGCAACATTCATGGACCCTGGTGTGCTCCCGAGAGGTGAGAGAACATTATGTTGACTAAAAAAAAAACAATTGAAAATAATTCAACTAAAACTTTAAAACAGGATGTACAGACATTTTTTTTTTTTTTTACAACAGTCAAGTATTCTGACATTTACAGATTTTTCATACCAGATGCCAAATAAGAACAAGCCCTGCTGGTTATGTGCTCAGCGCATGCTGTTTAACACGTTCACTCATTAGTAGAATTCCCAGTCACAGTTGACCCTAATCCTATGGGGGAGGGGCTGACCTGAAGTTTGGGTGCCTCTATCCCCTGGGTTTGAGAGGATGTTTAGCTGAGTTTTGTCACGTGATTTCAGCCGGTGAGGACGAGGATAAGGATGATGACCTGCGGGCGCCCCTGTACAAGAACGTGGAGGTGAGGGGCATCCAGGTGCGCATGAAGTGGTGCACCTCCTGCCACTTCTACAGGCCCCCACGCTGCTCCCACTGCAGTGTGTGTGACCACTGCGTAGAGGTTAGTGTGTGTGTGTCTGTGTGTGTCTGTGTGTGTGTGTGTGTGTGACCACTGCGTAGAGGTTAGTGTGTGTGTGTGTGCGTGTGTGTAAGAGACCACTGCGTAGAGGATAGTGTGTGTGTGTGTGTGTCTGTGTGTGTGTATGTGTGTGTGTGACCACTGCGTTGAGGTTAGTGTGTGTGTGTGTGTGTGTGTGTGTCTATTTGTAATGGTTTGTTTATGTTTGTAATGGGTGGTCTCTATGTGAAAGGTATTTATGTCATATTGGGAAAGTTTGTGTAAAACCCCTTTTAAACAGAGATCCTGCCATACTGGCGTTAAGAATACCCTCTCATCACGCCAACAGATGCCTCCCCAAACAGATGCCTCCCCAGTGTGTGCTTTTAGATAGCATGTCAGCGTTCAACAACCAGGGGCATGATGTTTAACATCAGAATATCCGAATTCCGAGTCGTCTCGAATGTGTTATAGCATGCGTGTCGGAAATAACTAGCCTACGTGTTTCAAAAACAATAATGGACCTAGTGTCTGCAGGACCTTGCAAGCCGTGCACATTTCTAGCTATGGTCAGACTCAGGCAGAGTTGTACAATAACACAGAAGTCTTGGCTCATTTTGGTTAGCTGATAGGCTGCATCACAACCTTATCCCGCCATGCTGTCTCTCCCTTTTACCCAGGCGATAATCTAGCTCTGTGGCTACCTCCGCTGCCGGCTTAAAGGCAGAACAACAATAACCCCACATTCAGGGGCGGACTGGGGAAAAAAAGTGGCCCGGGAGCAGTGGCGTAACTTAGTTTCGTATTTATAACCGCCCCAAGCATATTCTGCCTATAAAACTGTGAAATTGTCAAGGTGCTTCACTAACCGCCGCCGCCACGCCCCCTCCCCCCGCGCACGTATTCTGCCTTAAGACTATTTAGATTGACATGAATATGTCTATGGCCCACGACTACAGGCACCCAAGACCCACGGGCCCAGGTGCAATCGTACCTGCTGCACCCCATATAGTTACGCCCCTGAGGTGGGCCGGTATTGGACTGGCCCAAATTTCGTCTGCCCACCGGGGATTTCCCCGGTATCCCCGATGGCCAGTCCGCCCCTTCCCCAATTCCATGGTCACACCGTTTATACAGAACTGCGAGGCGGAAATGAAGGTGCAACATAACTGCCTTGAACAGGCTATATAAAAGGCTCCTATGTGACACAGAAATGGATACACAGATGCTGTGTTGTACGCGTGCATGTACATGAATGTCTTTATGGTCATAATATGACCTTACATAACATAGTATCAGTGTGCATGCTTGTGCATGTATGTGCGTGTATTTGTATGCGTGTGTTTGCATGTGTGTGTGTGACCTCTGTTCCGCTAGTGTGCGTGCAGCCTCTAACAGAACGTTAGCATCTGGATAACACTTCTGAGGATGGGGATAAAGAAGAAGAAAGAGGCAAAACAAGAGAGAGAGAGAGAGAGAGAGAGAGAGCAAGAGAAAGAGAGAGAGAGAGATGGAGAGAGAGAGAGATGGAGAGGTGTAGATGTACATACAAAGAGAGATAGAGAGAGATTAATCAGGGTAATCTCCTTTGCTCTGATCTTTTTCTCCCTTTTCTGAAGTACTGACCTCCGTGTCATCAAGGACATGCTTTCCCACTACCACACAAAACCCATTAATCTTCATGGGGAATCTCATCCAATCATTTCCTCCACAAAACTACGATATATGTGTCATCCTAAAGGCGGCTCAAAAATGATAAAGGCATCCCATTCTCTCTAACCCAAGCTCCACTCTGCTACTCTGGATAATGTGCCGCTCATGAATTTATATTTGCAGGATTTTGACCACCATTGCCCATGGGTCAACAACTGCATTGGGAAGAGGAACTATCGTTATTTCTTCCTCTTCCTGTTGACCCTCAGTGTCCACATGTTGGCCGTTTTCAGCGGCGGGCTCCTCTATGTGATGGAACATCTGGAGGACCTGTGGGCTCTGGAGGCTACCGTCACGTATCCTTGACAACTGCGCTACCTCTACCTCCAGATTACTGTGTCAATTTGAACAATGTAATCCATTATGTAGCCTAATTCAATAATACAATAAGGATAATCTAAACAATTTAATACCCTTTTAGTTCAGTGAGGTACGCCTGTAAACCCCCTTGTGTGTGGTAGATATACAGTACAGTGAGTCTTTCTGCCAGGGGACTGAACATGTTCTGCTTTGTTCAAGGTTCCGTCATCACAATAGTCGATATACATCTGTGATAAATAATAAAGATGTTGAACCGGCTGTTGCTCACCATGCCAGTTGATTTCTCTGTGGGAAGCATCTGACACCACAGCCTATACATTTAGTTCATGGTAGGCGAGAGAGTTGTGAACACCATTAGAGTGTGCCACGCATAACCTAAGTGGCAGCAGCTCATTTTCAGTAAACGTAGAGAAACCATATATTGACTTATACAGCATTCAATGAGTGCCTGGAGCATGGGACAGTATGGCAAACACTGCACTGCAAAACAAACTACGTTTGAAAAGAAATTAGTTGATTGGAACACTATCTTATTTTATACTTAAATATGAAACAGAAAGATATACACATATACATGATTTGGCTCCCTTTTGAAAACCGGTGTTTGAGTTTATTAACTCAAAACTACGGCAAAATAAGAGCCAAATCATATTTTGGCTGGAGCAGTCCTTTAGCATTCCAAAGCATTGCATTTGCATTGATTGTTTTTTTTGCGTTAAAGAGTTTAATTAAACTACATTGCTTTTTTTGTTTTGATAATAACTTGATTATAATATAATAATTGTGATGTTCAAAATAAAGATCCTTGACAATACACTTAAACATTGCATTGTTTAATTGCTTTTTTTTGCGTTAAAAAGTTTAATTGAACAACATTGCTTTATCATTATAAGAATTTTAATAATTCACTTTATTCTAAGTTATAACTGTGATATTCAAAGTAAAGTTCCTTGACAATACTCTTAAGCGTTGTTGTTATGAGCATCTCTGGCCTCTTCTTTCTGCCAGTCCTTGGGCTGGCCATCTTCCACCTGGTCCTGGTAGCCAGAGGTCGGACAACAAACGAGCAGGTGAGACTACTGCTGCGCAGGTCACTCTAACAGAACCGGCGACGCACTCTGCACCACGGAAATAACGTTCGACACAGACACAGATGTTAACTCGTTAGCATGCCTCTGCCTCCTCTCTGCAGGTGACGGGGAAGTTCCAGGAGGGAGTGAACCCTTTTACAAAAGGTTGCTTTGGCAACGTGAAGTCTGTCATGTGCAGTCCTCTGAGCCCGAGGTAGCGTAAGGCTGCAGACGCTTTTGGAATTCCATTGTGTAGTGTTTGAACCATGTAGTTTCTAGAAAGTGTGAAATAAGCTCTCAACATTTCAGTCATATTTTAATTTGCTTGTATTCTTCTTGATTTGTCTGTAGGTACATAGGGAAGCGGAGGAAGAAGACTCCTATTAAAATCCAGCCTCCTTTCAAGAGACCGGAAAATGACAGGGAAACTCCCGTGAAAATTAGGGACAATGGAGTTCAAACTAATATCATTCCAAATAAGGTATCCTTCTATGCTTATTGTATACGGTATTCTTTTTATTATTTCTTTTTGAAAAGCAAAGATTGAAAATGTCTTGTAGGCTACAGATACAAGCTGCAAGACACCTCTACCCGTCCTACCCACCTTCTTCTCATGCCAGAGAAGGAACACATTCATACTGTTAGCCTGACATGTTGTGATCTCTTCATTCTCACACGCTCCAGGCTGCGGAGGGAGTGGATGAGCCAGACAGCAAGCGGCTGAGCACCCCGCCTCCTCTGCCACCTAAACCCGACCCCGTCCTCCTGAGGAACCACTTGGCCGCCTTAGAAGGTAGGTGGATCGAAGGGATCATGCAAAGATAATTGCATCCAATTATGTTTGAATATACAGTTCAGTGAACCTTACACTTAGTGAACTTGATTGTACAGGAAATAGCTGCATGCAGTTAGTGCAGTAACACTCATGGCAAAGTGTATTAATGAATTGTATATACTATATAGTATATATGTATGTAAAATATGTGTTTATATGTGCTGTATTTATTCATTTTCAGCAGGCATTCTCAATGTATATTACACATTTGATTATTGAGGGTTTTTTTTTTTCTTTTCAGAGAGCATGTTGTATAGCAGATCCTCCTTCCCATCTATGCAGGCAGCAGGGGGGACACTCCGCCCCTCACTGGACCCCCTCTCCAAGCTAGGTCCCCTTTCCTCCAGGGAAGAGGTTCGTCAGGTAAGAGTACCCACCTGCTACTTGCTTGGTGACCTTATTATTTGTTTTGTACAGGTTTTACATTCTCTGTTTCTCCATCCTCTCCCTCTCCTTCTCCCTCCTCTTAGATAATGGAGTCGATGGTGCAGAATGGCGCACACACCCAGGACTTTTCTTCTGACCCTAACCTGGGATTCCCGTCCAGCACTATGCCCCTGAACTCACTCACGCTAAACTCTCGGTCGCTCAGCCTAAGGCACGCCCATCGCTACAGAGACCGCCCTCCTCTCTCCTCCCAGACATCAGAGGCGCTGACATCCACGGGTCTTGCCTCCCAGAGTCTGCGCCTCTCCCCGAGCGCGCTCACCAGTCGTGGCAGCAGCCTCTCTTACGACAGCCTCCTGGGCCCCGGGGAGAATGGGTCCCAGCGAGGGCTCCCTCTGCTGGGCTACCAGGCGCCCTACTTCCCCCTGGACTCCGGGGGTCTGGGCCTGTCCCGCGGGGCCGAGCCCCAGCGCCACTCTCCGCACACGCGCAGCCCCGTCTTCATGGCCATGACCCGCCAGTCGCCCCAGCCTCGCGAACCCTCGCCTGTGCGCTACGACAACCTGTCCAAGGCCATCATGGCGTCCATCCAGGAGCGCCGCGAGGTGGAGGAGAGGGATAAGCTCATGCAGCGGCACAGCCCTGCTGCGCTGGTATACGCGCCCGATACTGGGGTTTACGACACCCCGAGCCGGCGCAGCCTCCCGCCGGAGGGGTTCCGCGGGCCGCCCTCGCGAGGGCCTACTCCGCCGGCGTACGGCTCGCGTGAGTTCCTCATGAGCAGCGCCGCGTATGGCTACGGCAGCCGCGTGGGCCTGTCCTGCTCGTCCACGTCCTCGCTGTCCCGCGCCCCTCGCATCTCGTGCTCGTCCACTTCCTCGCTCTCGCGCACACCTCGCAACTCCTGCTCGTCCACCTCCTCCCTCTCACGGGCGCCCAGAACCTCCAGCTCGCCACTCCAGTCGCACCCTCCGGGTGGCATCACCACACAGGGCCGCTCGCTCTCCCCGGCGTACCACTCCATAGAATGCCACCTCCAGGAGTCGCCCTCCGCCATGCCCTGCTCCCCGACCTCCTATGCCACCCCCCGAGGCCTCTCCTTCATATCCAACACTGAAACCAGAGACGAGCCCCCCCCAAAAGGACTACAGCGGATTGACAGTTGACTTTGACATCTATTACACTCCTCTATACTCCTGAATAAAGGTATCAGAACTGGTGGTTCTCATGGAGAGTACATGTAGAGTCTCAATGAAGAGTATACGTAGGCCCTCCCCTGAACAGCTCCTCAGAGGATACGTGAGAGAATTTAAGAGATCTAAAGCTTTAAAATCTCTACTCTTCGAATACCCTAATATTGTACTTAATTCTACTGCAGTATGGTGCAGTGTATTTCCCTCTCAAGTTTCACAAAATACAGACATTTATTGCCATTTTTAACAGATGTAGCCATCTTAAGACACGTTGTAATCACATGACCATGGTGTGAATATTTGGGATTTCAGATGGCCTTATAGCAAACCAAAATCAATGGCATTTCCCCCACAGTTTGGATCACATGACACTACATTCTAATTATACCCCTACCAGTATAGTTGTATGTTCTACTTTTGAGGGCTTTGTATATTTTAATCGAGAAATGTTGAACTCCGCTCATCCGGAAAATGGAGGGAAGTTTTAAGAAGTTTCTAGATGGGATGCCAGACTTATTCCGATATATTCTGGAACCTACCATTTCAATCAGAAGGAAATTAAAAAAAGATCAATACATTACTTCCCCATTAACATTTGGATGGACAACACCTGACATCTTTTTTACACCTTCCAAAAAGACTGCTTACTGAGATTACGTAGCCTTCTGTTGCTACTTTGGACAAAGTCGGATGCCTGTATTGTGTAATGCTTTGGGACTGATTATCAAACGTCAAAACCTAAAGGCAGCAGTTTTTTTTTTAAGTGTTCAGTGTTTGTTGTTTGTGATGTTCATTTTTTAAATTATTTAATTGTATTCAGTGTGTACCTCTGTCCTGTTTATACTTACCGTTGCAATAGAATTAGTAAATAAAGTATTCTGTACATTTTGCTTTTTTATTTTGTAGCATCTATGCACTGCAGTCTTCTATAACACTAGTCACTTTTGGTCTTGAGGTGCAGTCTCCCAGTCTCCCTGTCAGCACGCCTGTGTTTCATGGTCGAAGGGACAAGATGGTCCCAAAGGAAGACATCAGCGCCAATTCAGAATGGATCATGCCCCCTCTAGTGGACAGCAAATGACAACAACTATGATTTATGTTTGAAACGATAAGGACACCTTGCTCAGTTCAATAACATCCTAGACCTAGAGACGACTGCACAGCAAGGCCTTGTACATTTTTGCCAAGCATCACTGTCCCAGAGAGGTACTTCCTCATTGGTCTGTTCAGTTTGCTCTTGAACATGTAGGTCTACATGCCGGCAATGGTTTAAAACTATTTTACCCCATACATCAGTCAACTAAGTTGACTAAGGTAAGTGGTAGTAATTAGAGAAACACCAATGTTACAGTCTCATGTCGACATTAGATATATGAAAATAGAGATGTGCTCTTGTGCTTAGCGTACCCATAGTCTTGTAATTGTCGTAGATATGAGGAATCATTTAGCAAAACAAAATATTATACGCGAAATAAGGTGGGTGAAACTTATATTATCAACTGATTTAGCTTACTTTGATACTTTACTTGGTTCATTTAGCGTTAGTGCGTTGGTGCAGCCGTTATCGATTCATGCATCTGTACCATCATATCCTTTTTCATCATAGCTCAACAGTTGTTCGGTATCCATCGGCAAATGGTCCGTCACTTAACACTAGGCTACCTCCCCCTGACCCTCTCTCTCTGTTCTGTTTATTGTTTAATGAGACATGCGTTAGCAGAGATGGGGACCTCGCCGATAATTTAACAGAGTCTGATAACATTGTGGGGGGGAAAACTGTCTGCATCTCTGACGAGCTCTCACAATTATATGTTATCCATCTGAGAGGAGTGATAACATCACTTAAATGCCTTTGATCAAATATTAACGCCGAAGCGTGAGGTTTTTTTTTAAACACCGCGTCGTCCCAGAGGCTTTTATGGGGAGCTCTGTTTGATGTGCGGCGGATGAAGGAGCCCGGGGTGGAATAATAACGAAGATGCGGCGGAGGGATGCTAGTTGTGTGAATGTAAACAAATACATGTCTAAGCTCTGAATATGTCAAAGATTTCAGCCTTGTAACCTCTTGGATACGCTTGAATGCATACGGTGTCCTTTTAAGGGTTAACAAAAGTAAAGTAAGGCTGTCTCATGCAGGCCTATGTTGTTGAGTTCTTGGTGTGTATAGCTTTCTATACAGATATGCCAAGGCTGTTCATTTTCTCACTTGAAAACACCAAGAGGCTTCTTGCCCTGACTTTTCTTTGGCTGCTTCCAGTGTCTAGATGGATTGAGAAGGCTTGTAGGGGGAATATGAGCCAGCGAGGTCTTCTGGTGACATTCTGATCTGGTCGTGACCACTCCATCTCATCGCTCCATTCACATCCAGACCTTGATGAGTGTGTGTGTGTGAGAGAAAGAGAGAGTGTGACTGTGAGTGTAAGTGTGTTTGTGTGTACCCATGTGAGAGAGGAAGTCTGTGTGTGTGTGTGTGTGTGTGTGTGTGTGTGTGTGATGTGGTGTTCAAGTGTGTATTGAGTGTGTGTGATGTGGTGTTTGAGTGTGTACTGATTGTGTGTGATGTGGTGTTTGAGTGTGTACTGAGTGTGTGTGTATAAAAGCCCCTACAACAGCGCTATGAGCTGCATGCAGCACTCTCAGGGCAGAGCAGAGCAGAAATGTTGGAGGGTGTGGAGAACACAGGCCCAGCCTCTGTCACATTTCATCATTAGTCATTGGAATGATAAGCCTTCAAACCAACTAACTTTTATGTATGTTTCAAAACACACGCACTGGCGCACACATGCTGGTGCACACACACACACTCACAGAGTCCAAACACAGAGACACACACACACTCCAACTTCAAAAACACACAGACACACACACACAAACACCGCCACCATGTTCACCCTAAATATTTACCACTCATCAACCCAAGCAATCGGTTTTTAGCGGAGATGTTTTACCCCATCGCCACATAGGAAGTGTCTCTCCTGTGGGGATGGTTGATGGATGAGAGGGAGAGAGAGGGACAGAGAGAGAGAGAGAGAAAGAGAGGATGTTCTCGCCATGCCGTCGGAAAGCTGTTCCTCATCTTGGGAGTGTTGTCATCCATAAATTATTAATCAAGATTCAGAGAGAGTTGTACACATTTATTATTCATCAGAGAGAGAGTGGAGAAAAAAAAAGATCAGCGCTGGCATTGGGTCTTCTCCCCATGTTATGAATAGTGGGCTTTTACTCCCTGTGTGTGTGAGCGTGTGTGTGAGCGTGTGTGTCTGGAAGATAAGTGTGCCTGGCAGCCTCGGCAGCTCTTCAGAGAGCCCCACCAATCAGCAAATGAGCAACAGCAGCCTCACCGTATGGCACATCCTGCGGAAGAAAACTCAAGAATCTCAGGTGTTCACTCTCTCTCTCTCTGTCTCTGTCTCTCCTGGCTGCTTTCCTCCTTTCCAAACAAAACCAGTGTACCAATATTTACCCCGGATTCAAACCCCCCCCCCCCCCCCATACCTGGGAATTGCACATGATTTTCTCTGAAAACTGGTCCCATCAGGGATCCCTTATTGTGGATTCTGTCAGTAGGTTTCTCAACAAGATTCTCTCCATATAATGACCCTGGAGTGTCTGTTTCCGGTTCTCTTCTCCACTGAGAGCTGCTGGAAAAGTTGACAACGCAGTTGAGTTCAACAAAGACCCCCTTCCCTTCAGGTGGTGGACAGTAGCGGAGGCCTGAGAGGCTCTGCGGAGACAAACTGAAGTGTCTGCAGAGCTGTGCCTCTGTCCTTTCCGCTTCCGCGCAAACTGGCCGGCTATTAATAGCCCCCCCCCCTTTCCCCATGGTCAGTGGAGACGGGCAGAGCACCATCTGAGCCACCCGAGGGAAGGAGATCAGCAGCGATTCCTCCCCTTCAAACAGACTGTTCAGCCAAAGGGCCCCGTGGGGCCTTCTCCATGTCTGATGATGGATTTATGTTTGTCAGTTTTGCTCTTGTTCAGTGAGAGGCGTGGAAAGGGGGTAGGGGTATTTTATTTATTTAATTTTTAAAAACAAACATGTGCTATTGAGCTTTGAGATTTCTTCAAGGGGACAAAAAAGCTGTGGTGTGACGGGTCATGGCCGTGGGCTTTGGGTGATGCGTGCTAGCGTGAGTGGGTTGGTTGGCATGTAAGCTCATGTTTGCATGTACTGTAGCTCCGTGGGGTCATGCATATATGCATGTGTACAGGGACATAAGGAATCCAGTGCCGGGAGTTGTTGATGCAACCCTGTCAATAACTTGAAAGTTCCAGCCAAGAAGATGGATAACCATTCTGTGGGGTGTAATATACTGCCAAAAGTATGCACAAAGGTCTCTCCGAGTCTCCCTGACAGCCCCATAGAGTGTAACTTTGTATCCTGCTAGATGTATTTCTGGCTTGAAGAATGAGGTTTGTTGTTGGTTGAGTGGGCAAAGAGCCATCCCCTATGTTCTTTTTTCATCCTGCTGCCGCTCACTGGATGAATCCCTCAGAAAATCTCATTCTGTCACCCTTGCCTTAAGCAAACAAATGATTTCCCTCATGTTCATTCAATTAACGCATTAGTAGCAGAGATTCCTTACATTTCAAATTTCTCCTCCAGCTGTTCATCACCATCCCTCCCCATTTAGGTGCTTTTATTGGCGTAGTGTGTTACATGAAGGGAAAGCATGAAAGAAAGAAAAAAAAGCTAAATCTACCATGGCAACTGATTATGACAGCGTGCCCTTTCCCTTCTGGATGCAGTGCCCACCGTTCTCTGTGCCTGGGTAGAGCAGAGCAGAGGTGGTGGGGAAAGGTTGGCATCCAGCAACGACACAACAACTCTCCTAGGCCCTGCGGTGGGGTGGACAGAGGCGTGCTAAATTAGACGGGGAATGGGCCCGAGCTGTGCCGGGGTGGGGGAGAGGGGGGTGGGGGGGCATTGAGTTGAGCTGGACAGAACTGGGTTGGGTTGGGTTGATGCAGCGCAGGCTGCTCGGTGTGCTCCAGCTGCACTGCCTCCCTCAGTCCCACAAGGAACACTGTGTGCATGCATGCTGGTTGCAGGGAGCGAGAGAGGTAGGGGGAGAGAAAGAGAGACACTAGAGAGAAGGAAGAATGGAGAGAGTCAGAGGAAGATAGAGAGAGGGAGGGAGGAGGGGAGAAAGGGATAGAGAGAAAGAGAAAGATAGAGGGGGAAGATAGAAAGAGGGAGAGAGAGAGGGAGAGGGAAGGCTGAAGGAAAGAGGGTAAAGGAGGGGTGCTGAAGGAGAGAGAGAGGACAGAGTAGAGAGAGTGGGAGCAGAAATGGGAAAGAAAACAGTGAGGGAAGGAGAACGGTGGGAGAGAGAGCAAGGGAGAGAGAGAGAGAGAGAATAGAGCTAGACAGTGATAGGAGGGAGAGAGAGTTGAGAGAGAATACAGAGCGAGAGGAGTAGCAAATCGAGAGGGAGGAGTGAGACGAGGAGAGAACAGCGCAGAATACAGAGCACTGCACTTGTTCAACCAGCTTCATCCCGTCCTTTGAAGTGTCCCTTTTTTCCTCTCCTCTCCTCTCCTCCGGATTGGGATGAATTGACATGGAAGGTGAAAGATAACACGGAGCATGGATCAGGTCTTTTGTAGCGTTGCACGGCTCTCCTGCGATAACAGGGCTTCCCTTTTTGTTGTCGATTCAGCACGTCTCCAGCGCGGCTGCAAGCAGTAATTTCCCTGAGCTGACAGTGAGCGACTGTGTGTGCGTAGCATGTGGGCGCGTGTGCCATTCTGTATGCGCATGTGATTTTCTGTGTATGTGAGTGTGTGTACTTGTGTGTGAGTGTGTGTGTGTGTGTGAGTGTGTGCGTTCAAGAAGAGGAGGGATGGCTTCTCGTGTCTGAACTGGCAGCACCACGCTTACGGACAAACTCTATAAAAAATACCAGTGGAAGGGACGAGGGACTGCTCTGTCGCTCGCAATCTCTCTCTGTCCCCCTCGCTCTCAATCTCTCTCTCAGATGGCAGTGATTTAGAAGCGCAAGACGAGGAGGACGATCACTATGCCTGCCGAGGTTAAAGAGGTGAGTGTGAGCCCAGGAGTGCATTCATTCTGCTGCTGAGCTCACCACGTCCTTTTGCACGTTGATTTTCCCCAACACTCTTTTTTTCGAGACTGACAGCTTCAGAGAGAGCAAATGTTAAACAGTTAACACAGCTCCATGTATGTCTGATAGACCTGTCATTTCTAGAGCTCTCTGGCAACAGCCATTCATTCACTGGCGGAGTGGAGCGCCGTATATGTGCATGGGTCTATTCAGCGGTGATGGGCATGACTGACCGGAGCACACATGTAGTCCTGTATTATGCTGAGGTGGGTTTGATCTGGGAGGAAACAGAATGGGGAAATGAGAGCAGCTTACAGCACCAGCATACAGAACATGATGTGCCACCCCAGCTCACAGAAGTGACATTGGTGACAGTGTTGTTACTGTGCTGTACTGTACTGTACCATGCAACACACACATATACACACACACACAAACAAATATAAGCACGCACACAAGCAGCACACAGTGATAGCACACAAACACACACTTGCACACTCACACAGACGCACTCACGTATCTGCACACATACACACACACACACTCTCACATGCGCACAAGCACACTCTCAGGTGGGATAGTCTCAGCATTGCAGCCTTGTGAGCTGGCTGGAACAGCTACAGTCCACAGTTTGGGAAAAAAAGGGCTAGACCCTGTGGTGATTTTGTTTCCTCTAAGACGAGGGGGGAAAGGCACTCTGCAGTGGCTTGGATAAAAAAAAGAGGGCTGCCATACTAATGCCCATGCCTGGACGAGTGATTCCGCTAATGCGATTGATTGCGTCGGCCTGATGTTGCATTGATATTGCCAAAAAGCAGCTCGATATAATAAATGTGCTGCAGCTGTCGATGCGTTGATAAAGCTTTGTCCTTATGAGGGATGAGGCGAATGTTTGTTGTGAATGAGGAGGAGGGTGGGGGGGGGGGGGGGTTGCTCTGGCAAGGCTCTGATTCCCCCCCCCCCCCCCCCCCCCCTCTCCTCCTCCTCCTTCAACACTAACCATGCAGCTGGGCACTGAGAATCCTGACTGGCTTGGCTGCTTTTAAATCATTCACAAACATTGTGGTTTTCACCGTGGAAGATATCTCTCAAAGCACCCTCTCTGGTCGTTGAGCGAGCCTGAGACAACAGAGGCTCAGATCTGGGATGAATGTTTAGTGCCCTTGAGCTCCGGGCTCTGGGGTGGTGAGTCTTCCTGTGCCATTCACCTGTGTGCCACAGTTTGATCTAATGGCCCAGGGAGATGGGGTGGTGGGTGGGTGGGCGGGCGGATGGAGGGTAGGGGTGTTAATAGGTGCCTGACAGCATGAGAGAAATCTATGAAAAAAAAGGGAAGAGGAAAAAGGAGGGTGTCTATTTGCTCAGCCCTCGGAGCTCTCCATGGTTGCGGGGTTTCGCCCAAATAGACGTGACGGGGGCAGCTGGCATGCTCGACTAGCGCGTGCAGAAACGATTATTTCATCGCGCCCCCCATCGCAGGAGCGGGGGGAGTCTAGAGCACGCTCCCTTTGCACGGGCAGCCGCCAGGCTTTCATCTTCTGCATGGGGTGGCATACGGCGGCCTGATTTACATGAAGCCCAGCGCTTTTTCCTGTTGAATATTTAGTGAGCATCACTCTGTCCCCCCCGATTAACGATCGGCCTGCTTATTAAACATCAGAGCTGATCCTCCTTCCGAAGCATTCAGAGGGTGCAGTTCTTCCCTATGCATCAGTGTGTGTAGTGGCCCTCTACTATCTACTGAAGGATTTGTGGGTCACTGACAGGAGTGTTGTTTTGAGCGAAAGCTTTCAAATCGCAGCAGATTTCACTGTTTCGTTATTAAGAAATCAACTTGAGCGCGTGTCATGACACGTTAGCTGAGTGCCACATTTGTTCTCACAAATTGTGTTATAGAACGTCATGTCGTTCCTCTTCGGAACCACAAGGTAGTAAAGGGCTGCACAGTCAGAGGCCTCATCAGACTCCACATGCATAGAAAAGTGAAATCTAAGGAATAATAATTGCTGAGCTGGCCACGGAAAGTGCCAGAGCTTCAGAAATAATGGGGAGCACTATCACTGCAGTGATTTGTCTATGGACTCAAGCCCTTGTTATTCCACTGTGTTGTGTGCTAGCCTGATTGATAAACTAACAACTGACGGGATCTGTCAGTCCACTGAGACTCATACTGATCACAGTACACTCATAAAAAGAAGATGAATATTTAGTATACAGTGTGACCTATTTCACTGTCTGGTACATATGTCCACTTTAATGGCACACGGGCTGTACAGTAACAGGGAGGACAGCACAGTAAGGAGACCAAAGCCTCTGCATCAAAATAGACCCACGGTTTTACTTCTGCAAGCAGCTTTTTATTCAAATAGGCGATCAGTACATTTGCCAAATAATGCAAATGCAGTCATTAAATATTAAAAGTTTTCTTTCAGGGGTATTATCTCCTGATAATTTAAGAGAAGTCTGCATGTTTTGGACACACTAATCTTGTGCATAATTAATTGTCCCTCAATGTATTTGAGCTATTCCCTTAAAGCAATTTTTTTACTCTTTATTTAAAATTCAGTTTTTTTTTTTACTTAAAGAGAATGTAGCCATTTTACATTACATTTATGTTAATGGAGACCACTCTGTGAGCACAAAATGGCAATTATACAGAGATATAATTCTAACCTCCAGAGGGGCTAATGTGTTAAGGGTAGCTGTGCCAATTTAGGGCACCAACGACAAATTCATTAATGTTAGCAAAATTATTCATACTAATTTTTTGTCTTTATGCCTTCAAATGGCAAATCTACAAGCTCTAGCTGGACAGTGGCAGTTTGATGCCTTTTAGAAAAGATTAACACAAGCAAAGGTAATAGGGTCCTTAGACTTAAAGGTTCGGTAGATGTAAGTTTTTGGGAACAACCAGGTTAACAGGAGATGGCTTTGAAGAAAAAAATAAAACACATTAATGACATTCAAATGATCAGTCCGGCTCTGTGTTTAAAAGCGATATTGCATTTCAAGGCAGCAAAGCGAATGATGGAATATTTATGTTTTATTAGGACATAAGTCTTAAGGTAATGAGCACCTCATAAAAATGACAGCAAAAATGTATGAAATCATATCATTATACCCTATCAGTAATCAACATTATAGGTAACCTTGTGTTTGGATGCAGCTGCCAAGATGAGATGTGCTGAGTGTAGGGGATCGTTAATGACTGGGGAATGAGGGGAGACTCCACAGAAACAAACATGATGTTGCAGCAGTCTGCTAATACAGTATGCCCTCGTCCCTCATTCTCTTTTTGTATCTCTATCTTTCTCCCACGCCCTCTCTTTCAACTATGTTTCTCTCTGCCTTGCTTGTTCTCCCTACCCATCCCCCATGCACCCCCACCCCCTTTTTGTTCAACCTTCAACTATATCTCGTTTTATTGCTTACTCTTCCCTCTCTTTTTTTCACCCCCATCCCTTTCCCCCTCATGCTATCCCCCCGCCCCCCCCCTGTCCTCCTCTTCCGCCCACGCCCTCACCCCTTCCTCTCCATCCTCTGGATCTCAGGAGCACAGCTCAGAGGATGGCTCTGGTGCCCAGGGGAGGTTGGAGCCCGGGGAGCAGCCTGAGGAGATGGCTCCTATTGCAGAGGCTCCAGATACCCCCACCTCCCTCAAGTCCACCGCCACCTCCAGCAATGGAGGCACCAGCCACACAGACACAGAGGTAGGCCTACTTCTGCCTCCCCACCAACCCCCCTAAAGACCCTAAAGACACAGCTTCACATGACCACACTGTTAGCTTTGTTGGATAAACAAGGGCAAAAAGAACATACATTTTGTGCCAGGCAGTGTTTTGCCTAGCTTCCTTTACATAATAATGGTTGTGGCAGTTGGTGAGTGTGTCTGTGTGAGGCTAACTGTTATTTTTGGTTTGTTTTCTTTTTCTCGTTGTTTTTATTTGTCTGCCAGGGAACGTTAAATGTATTTTAAGTATGCCCTTGGAGCATGATGCAGTTGTTAATGAGATCATACCTCAGCTCATTATGCTAATGCAGGCTTTCTTTCACATGCGGTAAAGCGGGAGGACAGCTCAGTCACCCTCACAGAAAAATCCTCCAGCCCAGACACGGAGATGAACCCCATGAGCTGCAGCACCTCCCACGAGGAGGTGGACCAGACCCAGTTGGAGGTGAGGACTCCTATGGAATGTGTTCATGTCTTCAATGCACACATGGGATGAATCACCACAGGACAAAATCACCACAGGACAAAATCATAGAAAACCATAGAACATCATACTGTACAAAATATATGTTGATGGCATACTTAAAAAGAAGCATTGACTTTGTTATATGATATCTGAATAGTATGTGGATGGTGCTTCTAAAGTGAACAGAAACTAAATTGAAGGCACTTTTTCAGATATTAGAGGATTAGCTCACAGTGCTGGCTGATGTACATGGAATTTAATGTGCACGCAGTGTAATACGGTGCAATAAGTGCCTGATATTAAAGTTGGGATGTGATTAACAATTATAATAAATGCTAATGGTCTTGGCTTCCCTGTAGGACACTCAGACTACAGAGACAGAGTCAGCCAAACCAGAGGAGCCATGCCCTCAAGACACCGATAACTCATCCATCCCGAAGAGCCCGGTGGACAGAGAAGAACCGACCCATGAGCCGGCAGCCACCACAAACACTAACACAACCACAGATGGCAACGCTAACACTCCGGGCCAATACATCTTCCCACCTCCACCACCCAGTCAGACCGAACCGCCACAACTCCCACAACCGCAACCCGACCCCATCCCCAAAACCCCTCTTGGGCTCGGAAGCATACACGAGAGCTTCGTCGCCCTCAACGGCGGCTTACCCCAGCCTCCTGCCACCCTGACCCACCTCCCCGCCAACTTCCTGTCGTCACACACGCCCGTTTGGCCCCCGCGGAGCTACCTGCCCGAGAGCTGCTACACCCTGCCCCTCCCCCGTGACCTCTGCGCCCGCGCTGCCCAGAGCGGGCTCACTGAGAGCCACGCCCCCAACGAGGGCGAGCAGGGAGGCGGGGACATCAAGCCGGAGCACCCAATGGACGGCCACCACACCCTGGGGGGAACCCAGTTCTTCAGGCCACCCCATGACCTCATCAGAGATCTCCCTCAAATGAGGTAGGACCAAGAGGACTATAAATAAAGTTGCATATGATGCGTATATGGAGCATAGGAAATACTTACAGAATCACCTAAAACAGGACAGCCTCTAGGGCTCTATGTGTCTGTTGCTAAATGCTTAATAGTTTAAAAATAAGTAAGTAGAAACTAACATAGGAAATTGCAAATTGATCCATACTTATTTTCATTATAGCATCTTAATGGATGTTAATGGAATGAAGCAATTTTGTGGAATACATGATTAATGATTTCTTATAGATTTAAGATTTATCTATACATGATCATATGCATACCTCATTAATACTGCTGACTGATATGTACCCATTGGGAATGATGCATTCAATGGTGTTCTCAAACCTAATATATTTATGCGTGCATTTTGTCTCTGTGTCTACATCAGTTATGGCACAATTTAAGCGGTTTTATTTTTAAAATGAACGAGCACGTTGAGGTCCTTACCTGATGCAACTGAGCCTGTGGTCTGCTCACCCCACTCACAATTCAGCCAGCAGGCTCTATTGTGATCATTCAGTTGCCCTGACAACTAGAAATTATAACAAGGAAGCACTGCAGATCATTTGCACAAGATGGTTAATTTTTTGTTGGCTGTAAACACACCTATAAATTTCACTCAATAGGACAGAGAGTACTCCAGGCCCAGTAGCACTTAGACAATATTGTGAGTAAATACCCTCTTACTCCACCTCCACTTTCACTCATCCTCAAGTCTTTAATTTCGCTTAAGCAGAGAGTAGCATCTTACGTAAGAGGCTTTAAAACTACAGGTAGGCTGGAATATTACGTTATCCATCTGCAGCTATGTGCAAACAAGGCCAAGCTCATGGATTTCATTATACACTACAGTTTTTCTGATATAATGTTTCTGTAGCAACTGTTGTGATATGGTTTCAAGCAGTGCTAGGTTCATGGATGTTAGTCTCAGGGGGCTCAAGCTGAGATTGTTTGTGTAATGAGTGGATGTAAAAGTGTCTGTCTCCATTGCTTCAGAGTTAGGCTGGTTCTGCTTTCTCTTCTCTGCCACTGGATCTTTCTAGAAAACCACAGATTATCCAGATTAAAACTACTGCGTACAGTGCATAGACAGCATGTATTTGATCTTACTCTTGTGAAATGACCAATTGCAAAAGGGTCCCTCCAGGCTTAAAATTCGTTCGTCTTAATTTTTAAAACTGATAATCAAAAATGTTCAGAAGGGGGTCTCATTTGGGTTCAAAGCAGAGTATTCATCAGAGATCAAAGTCGACTTCAAGGCTCTTTGATGGAGAATAGTCCGTGAACATAAAGGAAACGTTTTCACCTTGTGTCCACTGTTGATAACTGATCCTACATTTTTTACATTCTGGCAGCCCATGACATTCTAGGCCCGTCATCTCTCTGACTCACATAAACATTACCCTATCTATTATACCATACTGCTTGTCTACTGTGGTTGTCTATGCTACGTCACACTAACACGGGACATAGACCACCATAGGTTACCCATAGAAAACATTTATGTGGACAGATATTACATTTCATGTGAACATCATACTGTTTAAATATCAGAAAACAAGGTCAGGCTTTGAGGTCGAGATAGAGTGCTGCCTGGAGATCGAATTTTAAACTGGGAGATATTAAAGTTCAGTCTAAATGGTTCTTCTCGTTTCGGTTCAGTTCTTTTCAATGGTTCATTTCATTCCCTTTTAGCTTGCTCTTGCCCAAAGGGTCAGTGACAGAAGATAACTCTTCCTCCACCTCTGGCCTCGTCTGCGCCTCTTCGTCTTCATTCTTATTCTTTTTGAATTGGAAGCTTTGACTTTTATGCTCTCATCTTTCCCCTCCCTCCCTTGTTCTTTCCCACTCCCCAGGGGAGGGTATGACGGCATGGAGGCCCTCCAACTCCCCTACCTGCAGGACCTCTACCGCATGCACACGCTAGCCGCCCAGAAGCGGGGCTCCCTGGCCAGTCTGGACGGCATGCGGCGGGATCCCCGCTGGAGGGACCCCAACCTGCGGGAGGTCATCTGCATGCTGGGCCACCCCATGGACCCGGTAAAGGCCAACGCGGCGGCCTACCTGCAGCACCTGTGCTACGAGAACGACCAGGTGAAGCAGGAGGTGAGGCAGCTAAGGGGCGTGCCGGTCCTGGTGGGGCTCCTAGATCACCCCAAGGCAGAGGTCCACCGCAAGGCCTGCGGAGCACTGCGGAACATCTCCTTTGGGAAGGACCACCTCAACAAAGTGGCCATCAGGAACTGTGATGGGATTCCTGCTTTGATCCGCCTGCTTAGGAAGTCCAGTGATATGGAAGTCAGAGAGCTAGCCACAGGTATATACACGTTTGGCGAATATCTGTGTGAGACAACATATCACAAATCAGTGTGAAAACAATGGCAGTATGATAGAAATCACATTCATCAGGATAGAAATTTAAACCGATTAATACCTCAGTTTATTTTATAGAATTTTTGGACATAATAAGAAATTCATAATGTTTGGTCCATAATACTAGAACACTACTAAACTATGATGACAACCACCTACAATATACTAGAATACTACTACGTAAACTATGGCAGACAGACACCTACAATATACTAGAATACTACTACATAAACTATGGCAGACAGACACCTACAATGCCCCATTCAAAACCAACATGGTGATTTCTGTCAGGCACCCTGTGGAACCTCTCTTCCCATGAGCCTCTGAAGATGCAGGTGATAAACCATGGGCTTCAGATGCTCAGCAATGAGATCATCATCCCTCACGCAGGCTGGGGCATAGAGCCCAGTGACCCCTCCAAGCCACGCGAGTCCGACTGGACTACTGTCTTCAAGAACACATCTGGATGCTTAAGGTGGGTTAGAACCATGGAAGAGAGGCATTTCTGTGTGTAAGAGTGTGTGCCGCGTTAACTTTTGTACACTCGACCTCCTTTATCCTCTCCAAGTTAATTGTGTGTGTGTGTGTGTGTGTGTGTGTGTGTGTGTGTGTGTGTGTGTGTGAGAAAGAAAGATAGAGACAGAGGGAGAGGGAGAGGGAGAGAGAGAGAGAGAGAGAGAGATAGAGAGAGAATGTGTGTGTGTTTGTGTGTGTATGTGTATCTAGAATATATCTAAATGAAACTATAGAATCATATCTGGCAGGTTTCCCGCCGGCTTCCCTTAGACCTGTCGTGAGGTCGCCACTGTTTGTTTGCTAGTGTGGCTGGTGCTGAGCTGTCTCATTGCCCAAAGGCATGCTGTGACTGTAAAACTATTTTGCTAAATGTAACACTATGAGCCAGCAGTAAACGTACCCCTTGAGGGCTTTTCTCCTTCTAACTGTAAATGTGTGTGTGTGTGTGTGTGTGTGTGTGTCTGTGTGTGTGTGTGTCTGTGTGTGTGTGTGTGTGTGTGTGCGCGTGTGTGCACGTGTGTGTGTGTGTGTGTGTGTGTGTGTGTGTGTGTGTGAGTTGTGTTTGGTGTGTGTGGAGGATGAGAATGTGTGTATCTAATGATGCAGGAGAATTCCAGTGCAGGTTTCCCTCGAGCCATCTTAGGCATTTCTCAGAGGTGAACTGACTGCTTTTGATTTCTCTGGCGCTAAGCTCTCCTGTTGCCCATCAAAGACACGTTGTGATTCTTGTGTGATCAAACACGGCGTGACTCTGTGTTTGGAGTACTACACTCAAAGAGATTCTCTCAACATCAGAGTGTGATGATAATGTGTCTTGAGGATATGCATGTGTGTGCTTTTATGTGTGTGCTAAGTATGCACAGCCTCATGTCATGGGTTGCCTCCATACATTTGTGTATACAGTAGGGTGAAGTGAAACTCATAGGACTGGGTACTAAGTGTTTGTGCTAGTAAGCCAAGTGGCGGTGTTCACACTATGTGATGGGTTTGTGCATCTAACGGGGTTGCGTCTAACGGGTGTGTGATATGTGTGATGTGTGATGTGTGATGTGTGTGTGTGACGTGTGCGATGTGTGTGTGTGACGTGTGTGTGTGATGTGTGTGTGTGATGTGTGTCACCTGCAGGAACGTGAGCTCAGACGGAGCGGAGGCTCGACAGCGCCTGAGGGACTGTGAGGGGCTTGTCGAAGCTCTGCTTCACGCCCTTCAGTCTGCAGTGGCCAGGAAGGATGTGAACAACAAGGTGTGTGTGTGTGTGTGTGTGTGTGTGTGTGGTTGTGTGTGTGTGTGTGTGTGTGTGTGTTTGTGTCTGGAGGGAGTTTCTACCCGAACTATCAACACTACAATTAAAAGTGATTTACAATACTGAGGATTTTCATGTACTCTTAGCAAACAGCCTGCAGAGATCTTTCGACTCAACTTCAAACACTGAAGGAGGGTTCAGTTAAACACCTAATGGAACTATCATGAGGACGTTTTTATGTAATTTCCAGCAGTCAAGAACTTAGCTAAGCCCCGAGAAAACCTTTTTGCATCTGTCGCTTTTCCGTAAACCCATAAATTGGATTTCCCATGACTGCCACAGTGAAACCAAGACCTCAGAAAGCAGACATTCTGCCCTTTCACGTTACCACATATGAACAGGAAGGTTTGAAAACTGGACGACAACTAATTTGATGCTAACAATGCACAACAAAGCTTGAACAAATGATGCAGATATGTTTAGAAATACTTTTCACAGTAATGTGTTTTCCATTGCTTTACTGTCATGTTTCGTGTTTAATCTGTCAGTCGTGACAACAAAATATCCGTGACTGTAAATGAGGAACCAATGCACGCCCTGTATTTTCATCAGACACCTCTCATTCCATTACCTCAAGTGGACGGATAAATAAAGCTAAAGCAGATAAGAGTGCTACCGTCAGCTCGGGTCAGCTACTGAACCCCCACAGCGATCATGAACATATTGTGTTTGTTTAGAATGTCTGCTCTCTCTCTCTCTCTCTCTTTGTCTCCCTCTCTCTCTCTCTCTCTCTCTCTCTCTCTCTCTCTCTATCTCTCTCTGTCTGTCTCCCTCTCTCGTGCTGATGTTTGTTTGAGTGTCTACTTTCATCACCAGGCTGTGGAGAACTGTGTGTGCATCCTGCGCAACCTCTCTTATCACGTCCACAAAGAGGTGCCAGGGGCGGAGCGATTCAAGAGCCAAGCGGCCAATAAGATCGCGCGATCAGGGGGGCATCTGTGCAAGAAGGAGGAGTCTGCCAAAGGTCAGCCAACTGGATCAAACAAAACACAAACCCAAAAGGCCAACATGCAGAAGGGAAACAAGGTGTTGCAATGAAGAGAACTTCATGTTTATGCCGTGTTTCCAAAAACAAACATTTACTTACTTACATGTGGTGATGACCTCAAGGCTTACTCAAGGCCAGTAACATGCAGAGGAATACATCTGTTGTTTGTAAATGTGCTATGGAAATGAAAGTGACATGACGTTACCTGAATGTACCATACATTTTAAATAGGACCTCACATCTGATAATTTTTTTTTTTTTAAACATAATTTTTATCAAAGAACATTGGTTTATGCTCCCAATAGGGCAATTAAACATACAACAGAAATGTTAGAAGACCATTGTCAGCCATTTGCTGATATGCCAACCTTTTATTTGGTATTGAGTTAAATTACATAATCCCCATTATATCTGACTGATTAACTCCCAAGAGAATCAATTGAATTAGAGATGGAAGTCGCCTGTTCTTGATTAATGTCCAATCATACATTTCCAGTTCATACTCTAATTAAGATAATGGCTACTAAAAGGTTTCACAAATCTTCAGCTGAAAAAAAAAAAGAAAGAAAAGAAAACAGGGTATTATGATATTATTCCCTACCGTCTTCTTTTGTTTCTTTCATGTACTCTCTCTGGCACTGGTTTCTCCAATCATTGACTGCAGAGGAATGGTTCAGTCAGTGTAAGTGTGCATGTTTCACTTGCCTGCTATGTCTTTCTTTCTTTATCATCTTTTCAGTGATGAAACCTTGCTTCTTTATCTCCTCCTGACACTCCACAGCTACAGTATTTCCTCCCACTCACCCAACCCACAGAAACTCCTACTCCTTTTTGTTCTGTTGTTTGGACATTGGCATGCCTCATACCTTGACATTATACAGAATCAAAGTGATTGTGTGATGCGCGTCTGATGAAAGACCCTGTCCCTGCAGGCAAACGCCACAGCTTGTGTGACAAAAAATACAGCACTCTGGACATGCCCAAGCGTCCCATGGCAATGAAAGGTAAGTGTGTTTACACGTCAGCTCATTCACAACGCCGCTTTGTCACACACCATGTGAGCTGAGGGCAAACAAGGAACATGGTGTGACCTGAAAACACACACACACACATACACACACTCACCATGCTGCACTGACAAATCTGTTCAAACGAGGTGTATAATTTGTTGTTTTCAGATAGAGCACATTTTTACACCCAGGCATGTCAAGGAATATCACAAACAAAAAAACAAGTCACAGATGCTCAGCTTGTTAACTTGTCTTGGTACAGTGTGCAGAGGGATGTGTCATAGGATGGGTTCTGAGGTGCAAAGTACAGGAAGAAAGGGGAAAAGAGAGAGAGCGAGAGAGGGAGAGAGAGAGGGAGAGAAAGAGAGAGAGAGAGAGAGGGAGAGAGAGAGTGAGAGATGTTGAATGGTGAGCGTGGGAGAGCCAGCCAGGCAGGAGTTATGAGTGTGAGTAGGCTGAGATGCAAATGGGCAGCAGCAGAGAAATGTGAACAGAGAGACATGTAGGCTGCTGGCGGGAGATGAGTGGTGAATGTGTGTGTGTGTGTGTGTGTGTGTGTGTGTGTGTGTGTGTGTGTGTGTGTGTGTGTGTGTGTGTGTATGAACACAGCACGTTAGACCAGCTATTTGAACATGAACATTTGTTAAGGCATCTGCTCCAAGTACATATGCTTATTCCTGCGAACTGCTTCACTGTCTTCTACTCAGCGATGTTTTCAATGGGCATATTTATAGCTTATGGTAACTTTTCAATTGAAATTTGAAAGGTTTGGTTGAGAACCATTTTTACACTTACAACGCTGTTAGTGGAAAAGGTTCTTCACCGCTGATCACTTTCGATGCTAAGACTAAAATGCTTCACAAAAAAGCTATAAAAAGGATATAATGGCTAATTTGTGAATTGTAAGTGAAACTAATAGGACATATTTTTGGTACCCAGACTTCTGAAGGGTACACAAACAGGTAGTGCATTATATGATGCAGGTTCTTCTGCAGGGACTAGATGATCTCATCCATCGTATTTTTATCACTAGACTTTACTGGCTGTGGTACAGAAACCGTTAAATGAAAAGTGATAGATCTCATGAATGATAAGTGCATATGCTTTTCTTTTCTCTGTCAGCTTGTCAGTTTATCAAAGCAGTTCATCAGTTTAGGTAGACTGATAGATGTGTGAGATGCTGAAGATAACAGAGATTAATAGTACTTGCTGGAATATTGGAGAGATTACTGAAGACTGAAGGAAAAGTCTTGTGTAATTGTATGTAACTGGGTCATTCTTTCTGAAGGCATCCCGAGCTGGGGCTCGAACTTCATTTTGACTGTGTATTAAACTCTGTGACACACTTGTAAGTGTTCACCTCACTCAAATGAACAAAGCTGACTTGACAGTATGCTTTTTAATCTCAGGTGTTTTTAAAATATGGAGGACAAAATCTGGCGTGAAGGGAGAGCGGCTGTCAGGACGGATTTGGTTCATGTTGCACATGGAAGGCATGGAGTGTTCTAGGCTTGGGTCTTTTGAAACACATGGGCTCTGAGCTATAATTAACACGGGCCACTGTAAACAAATGCCTTGCAACACTTGCGATGGGTATGATTAATGGTTGGGTATGTCTTTGCATATGAGTATCTCTTAGTCAGGAAAAAATCCCCAACAAAAGTTTTCCTGGATGATGCAAAAACCAAATAAGTGGAAATCTTTTGGCTGAATACCAAATTAAGCCACAGTTCAGTTCACTGTTTGTCTGACACATTACCTCAAACTGTGTGGTAAGAGTGCTTTTGGGAGCAGTAATGGACAAATCCCTTGAAAGATTTGACCTTTGGAAGATGGAAAAGAAGCTGAATAATGAGGAGGAAAAATGGATGTTAGAGCTTGAACAATCCACGACCATGCAGGCCACCGACAGTCACTGACGTCTCAAGCAAGAGCCTGTGATGCTGTGCGGTAATGATGTTTATGCTGATGATCTCATAAGCTGATGGCCCAGAGCCATGCCTAGGCTCCAGCACTGTATGACCAGATGTGACTGTGTTCTATTCAATGTCAAGATCAGAAACTGTGTGAGTGCCTCGTTGCCTTGGCAGCAGAGTATCTAAAAAGCACTAGCATAGTAACGAAAATGGTTCGGTAATTCTCTGCTTATTTCTGGAATGGAAGATGGAAAATCTGCTACTACTAAAAATCTGTCCTCTTCACTTCCTGATGAAAAAAGTTTTTTTTTGTGGAATCATCAATGCATCTCTTCAAATTTCCATCCTGCTGAACTTAAACCATTTCATGCTATTTAACGCAAGTCAACCACACTCACCAATTTGAGCAAGAAGGAGATTAAAAAAACCTGATGTAAATGTGTGAAATGTAGCAGTAATATTTCACACTTCTCCCTACTTCCAGTGAACAGTGCTGCATCCCCACACCGCCACTCTCTGTAGACCTGATACCCATTTGGAAGTGTTATTGCTGAGACTGGCACATGCCCCCTCGGCCAGACCCTTTGACAGGCTTGGTCTCACTGAGCAGACGCAGCAGTTGAATATACACCACCCAGCTCGCGACAGATTCACTTCCAATCTCCCAAGCTCACGCCATCAGATGCATCAGAGCTCTGGTCATTGAGGAGAAAAAAAATGCAAAAGATGGTCCTGATCAACATTTGAGTGTTTACAAACAAAGTTGGCTCCATTCTGGATTTCATGGTGTTAACAGTCATGGGGCATCACAGAGGATCACTTTAATCCCTCTACCACACACACCAGTTTTCAGTCCTCATAGTGTCACATTTTTTTGTAATCCATGTATGTGGTTTGTGTAGCCTAATTCTGGGCTTTAAAACCTTCATCTAAACCTTTAAACCTTCATCAGAGTTAATATGTGGAAACAGCCAAAAATGTTAACTGTACTCACCATTGAGGATTGTGTACACTGATGTTAAGTTTTTTCCTCCTCACTGAACCATCCATTCGAAGCAGAAGACAGCTGACAGTTTTTATAAGCCAGTGGTTGCGAATGAGCTGGAGCTGTACCATCTAAAGCTAACTTTTGTGTTAGAGACAATTTTGCAGATGTGTGGGAGGATGCAACCTGTGGGAGATATTTCGACAATATATTGATCAGCAGTCTAGAGTGTTGCCCTGATCCCTTATTAAAATGTAGATAAATTCAGCAATATACTTATACATATATAACCTATTTTGTGGGCAAACATGTTGAATATATATAAAATATATTTATATATATATATATTTTATAATTATGCAAAAAATAAAGTGACTTTGGTACATTGAAAACTTGAGGGCCTTTGTATAATTCTTACGCAGACCATCCTGATGAATCCTCTGAGGGCTCCTGATTAGATTAAGCAAATGTCACCTCTGCACAGCCCTGTGGAGCCATCTCATTGTACAAAATGTTCAACGCAGAACATTTAGCTTTTTCAAAAAACCTTTGAATGTTAAATTTAAAAACGATTAAATATGGAACTAAAATAACATGTTGAACAGCAGCACGCTATTCACTACACTACTCTTTATCTGAATAGCTATGATGTCTGTTGTAATTTGTACTGTCTCTCTCACCTGTGGCTCAGGTCTGGATCTCCTGTATCAGCCAGAGGTGGTGAGACTCTACCTGTCCCTCCTTAGACTGAGTCAGAACCAGAACACTCTGGAAGCGGCCGGTGGCGCTCTGCAGAACCTCTCGGCTGGACAGTGGGCTGTAAGTCTTTTGAATGAAGAGCGCGCTACAAAAATAAATGCATTATTATTATTATTATTATTATTAAGTTGGTCTGTCACGGACATCAAATTAGCTTTATTCACATGGTTGACATAAATTGTTTGGAGCGTGACTATCAGCCTTGAATTTTAGGTAACGTGGTACATATCTGCATGATGTTAGATACAGTTTTTGGTAACTTGAGGGACATGAGCCCACAGATTAAGCAATGCAAGTTAGTTCTATTTTCATATGCACTTTATAGAAGACTTTAGTAATGAATCATTTACACAGAACATGAGACCATGGCAGTATGAAGCAGCATCTGATTTAACAGCTTTTAATTCTGCTTCATAGTGGTCCAATTATATCCGAGCAACAGTGCGGAAAGAGAAAGGTCTGCCCATTCTAGTAGAGCTACTGCACTCAGACGGAGACAAAGTGGTCAGAGCTGTTGCCATCGCGCTGCGAAACCTGGCCATCGATCGCCGGAATAAAGATTTAATTGGTAGGGATGGCCCCAAGCAACCCTAACAACACACTTGCTTAAATATGCATCGGTGATAAAATGCCAAAGAGTGCAACTAATGTGTTGTACACTCATGTACTGTAGGCTACATTTTCTGTGACCTTCTTAACCCTGTCAAATAATTTGATAACATTTCACTGAAGTATTAACTAAATATATAGTCAATTTATATACATATTGATGCACATCCACATGTCCAGCACATATTTTTTTTTATCTATGCCTGGTGAATGCTGACATTACCGTGTGTGGTAGTGATGAGGAAGAAAAAAAGGTCAAGTTGATTATATATGGTATATTTGAACCTCTAGGGAGTTATGCCATGCGGGATCTGGTCAGCAACCTGCCCAGTGGCCAGCAGCATCCTGCGAAGAATCTGGAGGAGGATACTGTGGTGGCTGTTCTCAACACCATCCAGGAGATCATCACTGACAGTGCAGAGAATGCTCGCTTCCTGGTGCAGGGACAGGGCATCCAGAAACTGGTCGCCATCAACAAAACAAGGTACTGATGTAACATTCCAAAAGGGGCGGGAAACCAGAATGCCTGCACTCAGAGCAGTAAACGGCATTTACCCGTGAATCAGATGACATCCGTTCTGACAATGACCACGGGCAAGTGGCTGTGCAGTCTGTTAAGGAACACTCTGGCTAAAAACTATATGAGAAAAATAATGTCTTTGGCATTGGCCTGCGTGTTGTTGTGTGAGTTGATGATTCATGATTTAATTAACATGAGGTTTCTTAAAGCATTGTCCCCCTGCAGTGCTGAGGCTGCTCTGAGCTGTGCTCCACTTTCTCTCCTCCTCATCTCCTGTTTTGGTCGGGTTCCTCCTTTCAGTCAATCTGGGAGGGAAACGAAAGCAGCTTCTCATATTCTTCAGACTGTTTGGGCCTACAAGGACCTAAGGAGCACGCTCTACAAGGCTGGTTGGAACAAATCACACTTTAAGGTACATAAAAGGCTTTTTTCTTTTAGGATGAGTCAGTAAACACAAAAAAAAGCATGCAAGCGATGGATGCATGGATGAAAATGTCCAACAGTAAACAAGTAAAAAAATTTAATACACAACCAACATAAAAATAAAACAAAATGTTCACAGTTAGCATCACAGATCTTTTTATTCAACTGACATTCAGCTCACTATGCATTTTAGCCTTCTGCCTCCACCCTTCCAAAGAAGGTGAAGAATGGAAAGGCAGCCTACGATGACATCACCCTTCCTTTGATGGAGAAAAACCAAGGTGAGCACAGCATACTGCAGCTGTCAGTGTAAAGAATTCAGAACTCCAACATCATTTCAGGCCTCTCTATCGGCACACGGCTGAAAATTGATCTGGATAAAAGCATCTCTTAAATTAATGAATATCCATACAGGAATGGAAACTGGTATCGATCTTATCCAGCATCCGCATACAGAATGCCGTTGTGCCTGGGTTAACGGTGTGTTCCTGTCTGATTCACAGATGCGTATTACAGCATTGATCAGAGCGACAGACAGAGCGAGGTTCCGAGTCATATGGTGGAACGGGAACAGTTGCAGGTACTGTCACGTCTCAGAGATCTGAGAGAATGTTTTACAAGGCGTAACATTTTTGCATAAAATATTTTTACTCCCACAGACCTTTCCTAAAAAGACAGAGATAGAAAGAGAGAATGAGCGAGAGAGGGAAGGAAGGAGAGAGATAGAGAGCTAGAGTAAAATATCAGCAGCACTTTACATGCCTAATATTTCAACTTTGTATGTACCAAGTATAGAAGGCTTTATTTGAATACCATTGTAATGTAATGTATCTTTTTCATAGACGTCTTTTTGTATTTTTGTGTGTGTGTAGAGTGCTAATGAGAAAAGACACTTCATCAGAGGGAACCGTCCAGCTGTTGGGCTGGTGGAACAAACTCCCCCACCCCTGGATTCATGGGTCTGAAGCCAATGAGTCAGTTTCGTCATCAGCTTTTTCAAACAAACATGTAAAAAACAAACAAACGAAAGATTTTGTTTTTGTGTTACAAGAGTGAAGTGGTTTTCTATCCCTTAGTGAGCTCATCAGTGTTTCCTGGTTATTTCGGTTTATAAGTACACCAATGATTTTTGTTGCTTCAACCCCATCCTCTGTTCATGTATAACATGATTTATTGTATATTTATGAACCAAAGCAGTTCTCATGAGAGAATCCTAACATGGGGGATTTGGTGGGGTGGAGGGTTCTGTATTAAGACAAGTAATGCTGCGTCTACATGGCTCTATAATCAAATATGTACCTACGTTTTTTGATATACAGTATGCATTGTTTTGAAAAAGCTTTCAAATATTGCACTGTGGTAGAAACAACATCAGCATCCATGTATAATAATGAAATTTTAGCGTGTTGAATGCTATTTTGGAATACTATGAGAACTAATATACTGGAGTTTCTTTAGCTTCATGACTATCAGTAGAAAGGAGAGAAGGACATGGTGAATGAACTTGAATGCTCCAAGACTTCATGTTAAGTACTTGGCCAACTGTGTGATTTATTTGCATAATAGCCTATGCGATCTACTTTAACCAGAGAGATATTCCCTTTATGGATATATGCAGATACTTATATTTCTGTATGTTGCAAGTGTGCAGGTAGGCATTATACAATGCATATTGAAAGATAAAGTGGGTCTATTTATATTTTGTATAGTTAGTTTATGAGATGGAGCCAGATAAATGCTATTTAAGAGTATTCAACTAACTGTCATGGCTAATACACGAAATGTGCTTTTCACGATTAATGTCATCCTCTGCTTCAATGTACTATTAATAAAAACGTTAAAAAATAAAAAATAACAAAATAAAGCACTTCTTACTGAAAGAATCACTGGAGTATGGTCAGAAAGTATTCCTTCACAAATGTACCCTGAGGTAGGAATTAAACCACACTTATGGGATTCACTTGGCTGCTATTCACTCTTCAAGCCAGCCTCTCGGTTGCATGTGAGACCCCCTTACCCGTTTTCAGCCTTCTGGGATGGACATTTCATCACACACATAAAACGTAGCCTGGGCTATGCTTGTGAACTGTTTTAAAAAGTTATTGAAAAGTAAACGCTATTGCTACGTTTGCGGTTGGGTAGCAAGTATAGATGCAGATAACACTAGCTTCTTTTTCATATCAATTAAGTTTAGTATTTGAAAAAAGGCAAAACAATTAACATATCTTTTCTGAACTGCTAAATATTCACCAAACGTCATAGAACGTCCGGCTCTAGAGTCTTTGGTGTTGACATTCTTGCTAATGTTACCAGACAGCGTGATACATTCTAAAGAACTCTCGAGACAGCGCATCATTTGAAATAAATACAATAACAAACTCACACAGCACACAGTAACTGGACTATTCCGTCAACTTCGACAAAATATTTTGTCTGTAGACTAATGCAAAAATGAATCGAAAACTGCCTGAAGAGACAAAAAGAAAAAGGTTGGGTATTCTGCTGTTTTAATGACTATGTTTTACGTGTTTTAACGTTCTTTACATGGTAGGCTAGATTACGGATAGAGTTAAAGGCAACATGCCAAACATTTTAATTTTTGAGTCTTTTGCACATTAATGTGCAGTCGACAATGACAGAGAACATCACATTATTACAATATTTTTCAGAGGGCAAGACGACAGTGATGAGTCCCAGGGGTCAGAAAGAGATGGTGAGCAACCTTGGCACGTTAATTAAACAGTTGGTTTAACAATGGTTATTTCATGTTAATTTAATGTTTTCTTTAAACTAAAAACCAATGAAAAAGTAATAGCTAGATAGTATTGTCCAACTCTCCAACTGTTCATAATGCAGGTGAAGGTCACACTTCAGCAAATAACCCCATCGCTTCTCAACCAGTCCAGAGTGCTGGGATAAGAAGGGATCGGCCTCTATCCATGAACCTAGCTCTAGCTGTAAAAGCCTTGTCTAGCCACATGTTACCCAGGTGGAATGGAGAGCTGTGGAAACCTCAGACAAAATGCCCAAACCCTGCACCACAAAGGCCACCTTCTCAACCGAAAAGGGTTTGCACCAAGCCACCATCAAGGATGACTGCTGCTAAAAGCCAACCCACCTTTTTCCAGATCCCCCTCAGACCAGATTTGGCACAAATCAAACATTTGTTAAAACATGATGTGACTTGGAAGGAAGGTAGACCAGCGAGACCCACAACATCCAGACCAGTGACACCACGGCCGGCACCAGGCCCCTCCTCATCGGCCCGGAAGCTATACAGGACACAAGCAGGGCCCTTAGACACCAACAACGCCAGCAAGTCGGTGGCTCACTCTGTGAGATCTCTGCAGCTGTGCAGCTCTAGTTCAGACTCTTCGCCTTCTCCTCCCTCTGGCACGTTACCATATCAACGCTCTACTCCCTCGTTCCGCACGCGCCGTTATCAGAACCAGCTGGAGTGGTACAAGACCCTACGTAGCGAGATGAGACTGAGGCAGCACAAGAAGATGCTGGAACAACTCTGCCAGAAGGTAAGCTAGGGTCAGGTAAGGTCAAATTGATATATATACAGTACTGTGCAAAAGTTTTAGGCAGGTGTGAAAAAATGCTGTAAACTAAGAATGCTTTCAAAAATGGAAGTGTTAACAGTTTATTTTCATCAATTCTTCATAAATTAACAAAATGCAGTGAAGGAACAGAAGAAAATTCTAAATTAAATCAATATTTGGTGTGACCACCCTTTGCCTTCAAAATAGCATCAATTCTTCCAGATACACTTGCGCAGTTTTTGAAGGAACTCGGCTGGTAAATAGTTCCAAACATCTTGGAGAACTAACCACAGATCTTCTGTGGATGTAGGCTTCCTAAAATTCTTCTGTCTCTTCATGTAAACCCAGACAGACTCGATGATGTAGAGATCAGGGCTCTGTGGGGGTCATACCATCACTTGCAGGACTTTCTGTTCTTCTTTAAGCTGAAGATAGTTGTTAATGACATTGGCTGTATGTTTGGGGTTATGTTCCTGCTGCAGAATACATTCGGTGAATCATACGCCTCCCTGATGGTATTTCATGATGGATTAGTATCTGCCTGTATTTCTCAGCATTGAGGACACCATTCATCCTGACCAAATTTCCAACTCCACTTGCAGAAATGCAGCCCCAAACTGGAAAGGAACCTCCACCATGCTTCACTGTTGCCTGCAGACTCTCATTATTGTACCTCTCTCCAGCCCTTCGGCGAACAAACTGCCTTCTTCTACAGCCAAATATTTCTAATTTTGACTCATCAGTCCAGAGCACCTTCTGCCATGTTTCTGCACCCCAGTTTCTATGTTTTCGTGCTTAGTTCAGTCACTTGGCCTTGTTTCCTTGTCGGGGTAGAGCTTTTTGGCTGCAACTCTTCCATGAAGACCACTTCTGGCCAGACTTGTCTGTACCTGGGTACCACTGGTTTCTGCCAGTTCTGAGCTGATGCCACTGCTTGAAATCTTCCGATTTCGAAGGTAAGTAAGCTTGATGTGTTTTTCATCAGCTGCATTAAGTTTCCTTGGCTGACCACTGCGTCTACGATCCTCAACGTCTTCTTCAAAAGAGCTTGAACTGCACATTTTGAAACCCCTGTCTGCTTTGAAATCTTTGTCTGGTAGAGACCCTGCTGATGCAGTATAACTACGTTGTGTCTTGGTGCTGTGCTCAGTCTTACCATGTAAATGGATACAAAATAAACATTTATTGTTTACATTTTTCAAAGCATTCTTAGTTCATAGCATTTTTTCACACCTGCCTAAAACTTTTGCACAGTACTGTATATATATCTGAATTGGTTTGAATAGGCTAGATCATATGCTGTCAGGATGAATAGGGGTCACAGGGTCAGATCAGTTTATGAAGGCCATCACTATAAGCAAGTCAGTTTAAGATGGATTTGTAATAAAAGCAGCACAACATGAGAGACACCTTTTGGAGGACTTAAGCTTCACGATTGTTTCATTCATTTTCCCCTCAGAACAGAAAGTCTGCAGGAGGAACACCACCTTCAGGAGCAGCTCAAGCAGATGGTAGGGTTAAAATTATCTTATCAAATTAGCATATGATATTATATATATCTTCAACAGCTGATGTCATGCAGTACAATTATACAATTCTATCTTAAAGATATAGAATATATTTATATATTTAAATAAAAAAATTCTCAGGCCCCTCCGGAAGTCAGCACCTGGACCTGACGTCTCAGAGGGCCAAGAGGAAGCGGAGCCTGCGCTCAGAGCGAGCCCTGGCGGAAGTGAGCCGTGTCCCACACAAGATGACCCGTCGCTCCTGGCGTCGCCAGCTGGATAGCAGCAGCTCGGACTCCCCTTCCCCTCCCCCCCTAAGTGCCACTGCCATCCTAGACCACAGACAACCCGCTGTTCCCCCTGCTGCCCCTGGACCCTCAGGACTCTCACACTGTGTTGACTTAGACCTATTTCATGGAGATACTATTTCTCCATTAACAAAGACTACGCCATGCAAGGACATGCATTGTCAAAGAAAAAGTCAAACTCCGGGCTTCTCAAACTCCGTTAAAGCAAACACTGATGTTAAAGCTACAAGAACTAATGTAAATGTTGGTTCACCATTAACAAAGATTACACCACGCAAGGGTATGCAGCGTCAAAGAGAAAGTCAAACCCCCGCCATGACCAGGTATGTGAAATCAGAGGCTAGAGCTAAGAGAACTAATGGAGATTTTAGGTCATCAGGAACACCACGTAAGGGCACTCAAAAGGATGGAGAAAGTCAGACCTTGGGCATCACCAACTTTGTGAAAACTACAAGATGTGTGGTAAAAGCCACGAGAATTGATGGTTCATGCTTAATGAAGACAACTCCACGCGAAAGCTTGCAAAGTGAAAGGAAAAGTCAAACTCCTGGCACCTCCAGCTCTGTCACCAAGCCTGCAAGTAGCACAGAGGTTCGAGCTTTGAGAACTGAGGCGAAAACTAAAAACTCTGGTACAAGCAGCAGTTCAAAGCAGTTGAAGCTCAACACAAAAGGAGCATCTTACATCACCAAAAGCTCAGTACCACCAGGGGCAAAACTCAAAACACCCAAGACCAAACAAAACCCCCTACCCGACACTCCTAGACCAAACAGGGCTAAAGATCCAGCCTCTTTTTGTAGGGCGCTGCTTCGTCCAGAGAGATGCTGCACTACCCCAGCCTGTGTGTCACAGTCTACCTCATCTTCCTCTTCCTCCCTGCGACACCCAGAAACACAGCGAGAAACTCCTGTAATGAAAAAGGTCAAGAGCTCTTCATCATGCAGTCACCAAAAGGCCTCTGCTCTAAGGGTTGATTCTGTGAAAAATCACAAATTAAAAAAGCCCATCCCTTCTTCCGGTAATGATGACTCTAAGAGTTTAACTGTGAAAAGCAACTGTTCGAGTGAAACGTCAATTGAGGGTCAAGTCACGCAAGCCAGTGAAGAAAAGGGGCCACATGTTGAACAAACTCAATTAGTAGCTAATGCTGTCAAGGCACAGGCCTCTGACAGACCTTCCACAAGTTCTGCTCAGCAGGAAGAACCCTCCTCGGGAGCTGGAAGTGCTCCTGAACCCAAGAAGGAGCCTTGGAGCAAGAAGAAGTATCTACTTGAGAAGTCTGCCATGGACATGTCAGAGCAAAGCCCTTTGCACAATCCCAGCAGAGGCACAGTGCTCCCTGGTACAGACAGCTCATCCGGATCCTCAGGCGACGCAGCTGTGAATCAGACCCAAATCAGTCATTTTCTAGCTGCCAACCCTTTGACCCTGAGCGAGAGCACAATTCCTCCCCCTGCCTCCCTCTTAATCCAAGAAGCTTCCATCCCTGGTCCGAGCAGTGCCACCAAGCCTGAATGCTGTTTCCTGAAGGTGAGCCCGCTTGAGCCAAAAAGCTGCGGTTCAAAGCCTCCGGATTGTTTCCTGAAGCCGGACCCACCTGGGCCAAAGAGCTGCATCTTATGCAAGAACCATGCAGGAGTTTCCACTACCACCACCAGCAGCAGCAGCAGCATCAGTAGTAGCAGCAACAGCAGTGTGGCTGAATTTAGGCGAGACTGTGCAGAGATTCCAGGTTCCCAGCCCTCTCCAGAGACATCAGTCACCCTCCTGGGTGCACCATCAAAGGAAGCTCCCCAGGGATGCCCTTCTGGTCATGATTATGCAGCTCCCCTTAGTTCTGCTCCGAGGAGAGAAGCAGCCGCGTCTCAAGACTCTGCGGTGCAGGCCGTCTCTGATGGCCACCAAGGACAGCCTCCTGAGGGTCTGTCGAGCCAGGGTGCTAATGAGAGGGAGAGAGATGGGGAAGGAGATACAGGAGGGAACGCATCCAATTTGACAGGTGCCAGAAAGCATGTTTGTAAGAGAGATGTGTATGTCATGTGTGTGTATGAGAGTGAGAGAGATGGCTTGTATGTATGTGGATGGGTGATGTGGAGTGGGTGGAATGTATGAATTGTCTGTCTTTTCTGTGTATCAGAGAGAGAGTATGCATGCATGTGTGTGTGTTTGTGTGTGTGTGTGCGTGCGTGCGTGCGTGCATGTTCCTGTGTGTGCAGCTTTGATGAATAGCCACTGATTTGGCAATCTGTTTTGTATTCTCCATCAGGCTTGATTGTCCATCATCAGTCTGGGATGAGCAGCGGTCTGGGAGGTCGAACACCCCGCCCCGCACCTTTGCTCCCCTCTGACCGTCGGCGGGTCATCACCAACCTCGTGAGGGCCATGAGCTCCCTGCTGGGCCTCCAGATGCGCCCAGGGGCCCCCACAGCCGCCCGTCAACACCAGCAGCCTATGCTGGTCCACCCACCCAACATCTGTACCAGTCAGAGCCAGCAGCCTATGCTGGTCCACCCACCCAACATCCGTACCAGTCAGACCCAGCAGCCTATGCTGGTCCACCCACCCAACATCCGTACCAGTCAGAGCCAGCAGCCTATGTTGGTCCACCCACCCAACATCCGTACCAGTCAGAGCCAGCAGCCTATGCTGGTCCACCCACCCAACATCCGTACCAGTCAGAGCCAGCAGCCTCAAGTGTACTACCACGTCCAAGCACCCCCTCGCCCCAGGCAGAACTCTCTCAACCCTGGGCTCAGGCCTTCTACTTCCAGGGCTGAGCTAACTTCGGTTCTCACACCGCGCCGCACAGTATTCCCACAGCCTCCGGCTCGTCGCAGTGAGGTAAGAGAAAATGATTCAAAACACAGAGCCAAATAGACATCTTGCCTTCGCAGATATAGTGCCACTGTATGTCTAATACTAACACTATGGTTGTATTCTTGTGTTAGTTAGAAATGCATTCACATCTAAAACCTTCAATCATCAAATCAATACTGGTAGCAGAGAGAGAGAGTTAGAGAGAGATAATCTTGCCTATTGTTAAGATCACCTCTAGTTGTTATAGTCTATTGACTTTTTGATATGATGGTCTACAAAATTGTGAAATGGCACAATTTTAACAAGTGTTGTATTATGCGTCTGTCTTTATCTAGAAATGTTAGACAACACATTACTCATTTTATACCAGACATTATATTATATGTATATGTAACAAATAATATGTTCTTTCCTTCAATATCTAAAAAAAGAAATTCTGTTGAAATATGTCCCTGACAGATGCCAGCTGGAAGAGAGCATGCTGCAGATTTAACTGATTTGACTTTAGATATTCCATAAAGGAAATGAGTGGTATAATGACATCAAGAGACACCGTAAGGGATTGCCACCACTACAAAGGATTCAAGATATTGCTTCAATATATTATTGTATTTTTGTTAACATTATTCAACCCTCTGTAAGTAAAAAAATACACTATTTCAATTGTGATGCACTTTTTTATATGTCCTCATGGTGGCAGTGTTGTGTTAGCTTTAAAAGATAAACTCAGTCCTCTAAGACTAAGAGGAACTCTTTAAATTTCTTCAAACTTCCTAAAAAGTCATCAGAGGTTTTCTGAGGAAATGTAAATACTTTTAAAAGAATAAATAAACATCAGATTAAATCTAAATGATGGGAGTTTGTTTCACTTTACTTTATTTCATAGTGAGAGGTCAGGGAATATGGCATGCACGCAAGCAACAGGTTTAGTCTTGAGTCAGGGATGCAGCAGAGAATATTTATCCGTCATAGATAACTCTTACACCATATTGCACAATAATTGGGTGTTATAAACTGAAATACATTGTACCATATCCATTACGATTACAGATGAAATTACACCCATTCCGGGTGCTTTGATCAATTCCCATTGATCTGTTTTCCTTTTGAGTGCCAGTTCTTTGTTCCGACCTATCTAACAGATCATATAACAGCATTCAAATCACGCACGCCATGTGCCTTTGCACAAAATGTGTGCAGAATCAGATTCGCCACAAAATGACAAATGATAAGGACAGTTAGTGCTGTTGAGGTTTGATAGCCTACTGGAAGCTCTGCAGTGAGTATGCCACACTGCAACACCGTCAAAGGTTCACAGCACAGTTTCAGACATCTTCGCAGATGCCTCTGACAAAACTGGGTGCTATCATATTCAATTCAATTCAATTTGTATTAATACAGTATAGCGACGAAACAATACAATTGTCTGAAGGTGCTCTACAGAGCCCAGTGTCAATACATGCGATTTCATTGAAAATTAAAAACTTGAAATTGATTAACTGATACGATTGCAAGTTTGAGATTCAGATGATTGCAATCGACTCCATTTGTGGACTCCCCCAGATTGCACTGTGCTGGATAGGTCAGAGAAACATCTCTGACTGACTTAGAACATTGATGCCTTGAGGTTCTTAACATGGTACTTTAGATAACTCACCTCCATGGCCTGTGATATTGTGTGTGCTGGATGTTTCTCGTTAGTTTTCGGCCCATGTGATATTGTGTGTGCTGGATGTTTCTTGTTAGTTTTCGGCCCATGTGATATTGATTATGGAAGAATGAGCTGCCATCAGTCAGGCTGTGGTCAACCAGAAGTTAACTGAAAGCATGCAGAGGTCTTGCAAAAGAAGGGTCAACACTGCAAATATTGACTCTTCCATAGTAGCATCTGACAAAAATATCTTAAGACACTGAAGCAGCAAACTTTGTGAAAATGTATATTAGTGTCGTTCTCAAAACTTTTGGCCACGACTGTAGACATATATACCTATATCTACTGTATATATGTCTATGGTCACGACGTCTCCTCCATGTGAGAGTTTCCCTGCCTTAAAGCCTGAATGGTCAGCTTTTTTCCTGCTGCCTGTTGTGTGCTGACTCGCTGACTGACTACAGATATAGCAATCCATTTTTAATAAAAGTATAAAAATAATAAAAGTAAAGCACACACATGTTTCGGGTACATTTCTAATTACCAGTTGAGCAACAAAAGGCTAAAACATCGCCTCTTTAATAAGCAAGTAGCCTACGTATACGATAGCCTATTGACTGCAGTGCATTAAATCACTGAGGTAGGCTACACACATTCGGATACATGCGGGTTGGATTTTCTGTGTCAAGTACAAATACGATGTGTAGTTCTCCCTGCAAATCTGTAAGTGGGACCATTATTGAGGTTGCAATTATTGAGCTCTGATTTCGTCTTTCAATACTAGTTTCTTGTTTCCAAAATATGAATCTTACTCCTATCAAACGCATAAAATCTTCAGTAGCCTAGTTTATCGCTTAATTGCGCGCTTGTATCTATTCACATGCCTGCTGCGTGTACGCGCATTTCAGAACGTGCACATGCGCGCGCCCAGGAGGTGTTTTGGCGCTCTGTGACTCTCCCTACTGCACTGCTGTCCCTCAGCTCGCAAGGAAAGACTGGATGGAAACGTGCTGGAATGAGACATCAAACGGCTTATATGAGTTGAAAAAATAAAGAAGGAAAGAAATTAAGCAAAGAGATAAGAGTCAAAAACCTATTTTTCATTTAAAAAAAATATTACAGTAATTATAGGAACTTGATTTGTCTTGGTAGCCTATACCACAGGCTAAAGTGAACATTTATTAGTAGCAAATTAAGTCATCAAGGGAGTGAATAACTAATTTGGACCTACAAGGTAAGGCATTTTTATCTGTATTTACCCCCCACAAGGAGGTTATGTTTTAGGTGCAGTGTGTTGGTCTGGTTGTCGCAGGATTATGCAAAAACTACTGGCTCACTGGCCCGATTTTCATGAAACTTGATGAAAGGGTGTCGCATGGTCAAGGAAGAACCTGTTAAATTTAGGATCGGACAGATCCAAATTACGGGGCGGGACCAGAAAACCTTTTTTCACTTTCGTTACTGTAATATTGCGAGCCAGGGCATTTGCCCGTCAGAGGTCTGGGCGCTATCCCAGTGCCCTTCTAGTTCATATGCAGTTGTCGTTATTTTTATACATAGACTATAATAAAAAAATGTATTCAGATAAGAAGCTAAGAAGTTACAAAAAATACACATTTCATCTTCATCCCACTGATGTTTTTCTGAATGAGATAAGAACGCGTTCAGTTGTTCAAAAAGTTAGTCAATGCGCTAATGCAATCCTCATATCATTTGCCTGTTCTGCCTCATATCAGCCCGTTGATTTAGTTTATCATTGATTGCCATTATAAGACCAACCGTAATTAAAGAGGAGAGGTGCATAATTCATTTGTCTTGAATAATAACTTGTTTGTACACTGTAAAAAATGATATGACCAATAAGTCATGGTAACTTGTTTATTTAATTTACTTCAACTTAACAGGATGCTTTGTGCAATTTCAACTGAATTTTATGAGTTTTCAGTATTCAAATTCAGGTTTGTACGTCAGTTCAATGAAATGCAAAAAATCGAGTGGCTGGTGAACTTGATATTGTGAGTAGCCTACACCACTCACAATGTGGGGGACTGCTCTTTGCGCATGTGCGAAAACACAGACGTTTGAGAAGACACCTCAGGAGCCAAAGGAAGGAGCTGAAGCGACTAACGAGTAATATCAAGGTAAATTATTGTAACTATTAGATTAGTGTAGAAGTTTATAATATACCTTGCTGTAATAACATAATAATGTAAGCCAACTGGTTAGTTAGACATGGGCTCTTAGCTAGAACTCACCAGGGGTTATTCCAAATAAAGATAATTTCCAATGTGCTCTTTGCTCGCTAGCTAGCAAAGCACCTCTGTAGGTGGTCTATTTAACTGGGCTGGCTGCAGACCGTTGATTAGTCAATGGAAATCGTGTGGACGGTGATCTAATTTATCCTGCAGCCCGGACGTCCCGGTCTGAACCGGTCTAGTCAACGGAAAAGCGCCAATAACCTTGCTTAGAATCTAACTACTGGCAGTTGTTAACAACATTTACTGAGAAATGGACGAGGTAATAACTAGCTAGATAGGTAGTGCTATCAGCTAGCTAGGTGAGCTATTTCAAGGTGATTTAATTACATCATGATACATATTGTAGTCTAGTCCCATAAAGTAACATATATAATACAAATAATAATATAATTGGGTCATACAAGCTTGCAAATTAAATGGAAATGGTATTTTTCTGACCACGGTGACAACATGACCCACTGAATTCGCGAATTCGACAAGGGAGTTGTGCGCTTTTGGCGCGAAGTAGCCATTTAGTTTGAGGCTCAACTGCTCTCCAGCAACTAAAGACCTGCACCGCTCATCTTACATCTGTTTGGTTACCCACCATTAGTGGATGTATAAGTTTGTGATAAGTATAGAAGTCTACCGGCTTAGAAAAAATATTTTTGACCGTTATTTTGTTTGTATGCTAATTGGATGCTAAGTATGTGTATGTGCTAATTACATGCTAGGATAAGCAATGCTTGGTTATGTGCTATGCCATGCTTTACTTTGGTATTGTGTTCAATGCATGTTCCTAAGGTAAGGACTGGACGCGCAGTCAAACGTAAATAAGTTGTTTGTGTGTTATATTCTGTGTGATATATATATATATATTTTCATAATTATATTCAAAGTAAAGGGTTAAAGGTATTCCCTTGTGTCTTAGTATATAACTGGTTTGTTAAGTGATAATAGTAGCCTACTAGTTTAGGTTTAAACGTGATATATGTTAACGTAAGTAGGAGTGTCAGTGATAGATATGTAATTGCTATATTCGGTGTTGGGCTATTTAATGGTATTTATAACATGCTAAAATAATATTTTTAGCGGTCTGCTTTAACCAAGCATTAATTATATATCTATAGAAGAAACGGTTTTAGAATTGAGGCAGCGCACTCCACTAAAATAGCTAGGGGGCGACCCACTGAACTCTGTAATGTGTGCGCTGGATTGGTTTCCTGGGGCACATTATATTTTGTAGTTTACTCCATTTATCATGTTTGCCGTTCATGTGACTAATGGTTTGCTGTACTTTTGTCTTTTTGTGTTCCAGGATTGAAGATTAATTAATTGAAGTTGGGCTACAACTGTAGATGAAGTGGAGTTGTAAGTTCTACAGTTTTGTCTCATATATTGAAACACCAGGTGTTATGTTTGCAATAAAATCTCAACACTGCTTATTTTTGTCTTGTAGGACACAAACGAAAGGAGAAGGACTGCTGCTCTGCTGGGTCTGCCTTACTACCTATCCGAACAGCCTTCAGACATCATCAGGATGTGTGATGTAAGATCTTTTTTCTGTCATGCAGAAGCCCATATACGAACACACCCACCCACTTAATACACTTATGATCACTGAGACTTAAGTAGCTTTGCCGAGCAGGTACTTCTTGACCCAAACATTCACATTTTTTTTTCTTCTTCTCAAGGCCCATGGTGAGACTCAGCCATGAAAGGAATGCAACTTGGTCTACTGATAGGCTATGAAGGAGACAACCAGGGTGCCTTTCCATGTGAAATATTCAATGTGGCAGTTGTGGTTGAGGAGACTGTTGTGCTTCACAACTTCAAAGATGTGCCATCCAGCTTTGCCATGCTTTTGGGGGTCATCTACTGCGTCAACCTTGAATATCCACGAGCCATGAAGTATTCCTTTGAGTTCCTTCAGAGGGTAGTAATGAAAATCAAACCAGATCAAGCCTCTGCCAGAGTCCACTGCATCCGAAACAAGCTCCTGAGGTTAAGTTTATAGTTTGGGAATAGAATGGGATTTTTTTTTTTTTCTGTATTCATGCAGAGTGAGAAAAATGTTTGTATACATTTTGTTGGATGGCACATCCTTGAAGTTGTGAAGCAGCCTCCTCCAAGATATACATACTGTACATACATGCATGCACCCATATGCATATATAGATACACATACATACATGGCGCACACACACACATCCAGGGGGGTATTCCTCGTATGTGGTTTAGTGTTTAACCTGATAAAGTTAACTCAGAGTAAGTGGTAAACCTCCTAATAGAAGAGCCTAATGGCTTTGTTTTTGGAGGCGAATGAAGCCATAGGACGCTTCTGTTAGGAGGTTACCACTTACTTTGGGTTAACTTCATCAGGTTAAACACTAAACCACATATGAGGAATACCCCCCTGGATGTGTGTGTGTGTGCGCCATGTATGTATGTGTATCTATATATGCATATGGGTGCATGCATGTATGTAGAAAAGCTGGACTCCCCCACCGTAATGGTTGGGTCCGGGTTCCCCTGCACCTGTGGATGCTGGCCAATTTGGACTGATTGGGCCAAATTTGCCCCATGGCCTGCCTTATTAAAAGGCGCACCTCATCGTTGAGGGAGAGACAGACTGGACAGACTGGACAGGCTGCAAGAAGCTGAGGCAGGTACATAGACAAAACATGTTACGAGTACAGAGTTGCGCCTTGCCTGTTTTAAAGCTTTGGTTTGTTCAGTGAATGTTTCTATGTTTTTAGGGTTCTGATTACCCTGGTTTTTGTTGTTATGTTTTTGGGTTCAAATCCCTTGTTTTGTATATATGTTTTTGGGGTTCAAGTCCCTGTTGTCTTGTTATTAAATAAATAGCTGTATTTTTATAAGAAAGCCACTGTCTTCTGCACTGTGTTCTCCTGCCTACTTGCAACCACGTTCCAGCAGCCTACATCCCAACACTAACATAACCACATTTTTTAGTTTTGCTGTAATACTGCTGGTTATTTTTTAGCCTATATACATTGTTGTGTAAGCGTTCGAATGCGGTGTAGGTGTAATCTAATACAATGTTGTGGTGACATGATAAAGGCACATATTGTGCAAAGCATACATTGAACAAAGTAATTTATTTGAAGCTAACTGAATGAGGTTTTCAAGGTTGCAAATTTCCGAGGCTTATTTGGTGTGAGATTGACGAAGACTGATCAAACTTTTTGGCGTGAGGTGAATTTATTTGGATGTTAACCTGAGACGGGACTGAGGTTAATGATTTTGGGCATCTGGAAGAACTACAAATCTCCACGAGACAGGGATCACAATGATACGGTTACAGCCTACATTGCATTCTTTCATAAATAACATTGGCAGGGATGTTTATGATGAGAAATTTGCAAGCCACCAACTTTCCTTGCAAAACACCTAATAAGTTATTACTGACTAGTCTAACAGAAACAAGGCCAGCTCAGTATTTGACTTGCATCCTTTTGTCTCTTAGCTCTTGCCAACAAGTAAAAGCCAGTCCGAGACTGACATTTGTTCGGCCTCTTCCTTGCTTCCTTGATTTCTTCGTTGCCTCTGCCATGATGTCCATACAGAGAATACTGTGCTAGTTTCATCTAAAGGCTGGCAGAAGGGTGTAGTTGTTGTTGTGTGAGGTGGTGGTTAGCCAGTGTACCATCCAAATTATTTTGAAGCTGATATTTTAAGGTAAAACTTTTCCATAATATTGCTTTAAAATATCTGTTTCGGAGCGGAATGTCTGTTTGTGCTTTGCCATGTGTGAATCCACCCACTGTCCATTCCTCCAGTACCATTTTGACATCCTGGGTTGCCAAATAAGATCATCAACACAGCATGCCATGGAAGTAAGCAAACAAACTGGACCACAGCAGATGATGTTTGATTCTACCCTCGCAAATACAACAATATTCTGGCCCGTGTTGTCTTGTGTGTGTATGTGTGGGCAGTGGGGATGGCCCTGTGTGCGCTTTGAGTCTGGGGAGGAGGGGGAGGGGGGAACCCCCCCATATTTGGAATTCGGAATGCAGTACCGATTTTAAACACTTGGGCTATATATGCTCCTTAAAGCAGGAATACAGAGTTTCTCGTCCAAAACTAGTAAACTATCTACCTAAAAGGCATGCAATAACCTTGCAAACACCACCAACAGCCCAGCTGACACTGATAGAAGCTTGCCAACACACTAACTGGTGTCTTTTGGCAGTTCAGCTGGCAATGTCATGCTTGTGAAAGCTTTTCTTCGATTCTTGCAGGGTGTACCAGCCCGTTACACAGAACTATATAGGGCATATCCTGGATGGCTAGTGGGGAAGGCACAGGTGTTTATCTCTCCTTCACATGACCATATGCTATAAAAATGAATTTGAGGATGGTACCAAACTAGTTGCCTTGCAAAACCACATCTCAAAAAGTGTCAAATTGTTGCATAGTGTTACTTATGATATTGGCAAAAAGGCTCAGCAGCTGTGATTACGTACCTTGGAATATTACATGCATTATTCAAGAGTTCACCAGATATTCTCACTTGATTTGAAATGGATAATGCAAAGACCATAAAACGTTTCCTTGCATTTAAAATCAAAATTTGAAGTGCACCAAACTCAGTTTTACGTGTGATCTTGCCCCTTTGTAAAGTGAGAAAGGTTATTGCTAAATGAAGGTTGTCAGCCTTTATGGAAAGTTTACAATTTAATAAAAACTGTATCAGTGTGATATCTTCATACTAAAGAGCTTTCAGTCCAGTTTAATTTCAACCAGGCCGGCCAGGTAAAGAGATAGAAAAGGGAGGGTGAGGTTACAGGATTCCATGAAGCATAAAAGAAGGTATAAACATGAAATATACAGAATCAACAGTGGATACAAATGGAGAGAGACAGTATTCAAAGCATTGGTTGTAGAACAGCTTAGTCGGTATACAGTGTCTTCATAATGTTACTTACATAAGGATAAGCAGAGCAATGAAACAGAAAACTAAGTCTATTATGGTGTTTGTTTATATTATGGTTAAATAGGATGGCATACAGTATAAGCAGAGTAAAATGTGTGCATAATAGTTTGGTGGGAATGAGCAGCTCTAAGCAGAGGGTTTCTGTGGGTAGATTGAGTGGCAGCATCCCACAGTGGAGAGAAGGAAGAAAAGAGACAAAGTGAGTGGGCAGTGTCACCTTCCTAAAATAATTGCCTAAGTAATTTTTTCAGGTTTTTCAGAAAACCCCAAAAACTTATCCAAATATTGAATATATGATATTTATTGATCATTTAACTCAAAAAGTTCATGACAAAAGATTACTTTTGACATACTCATAACTATGAATGTCAATTATGTAACATGAGAGGAATACATTACATTTTGAACATGCCTTTGTTTATAACTGAAATAATAAAACTGCTAAGTCACACTCTTGACATAGGCCATTATATTAAAGGGGTAGAATCACATGATCTGTTCAACTGAGGATGTAGGGGATTTAACCAGAAGTGGCCAGCATCATGAGGAGATAATTTAGGCAAAAAAGTAATTTTCGTCAAAAAAATGACTAAGGCAATTATTTTAGGAAGGTGACAATGTGCATATACACCTACAGTATATGTTATGGTGATTAATGTCATCACAGCCATCAGGAGTTTCAGCTTAAGGTCCTACTATATACTACTGCTGCTACTACATGTTCACAGTACTTGCCTCATTTAAACAAGCTGCTTGCTTCTCACTTGTTGAGGTATATACTAATCCTGGTAGACTACATATATGCTGTCCATGGTACTGAAATGAGAACAGATGTGAGCTTGGGTGGTGGTGCTGTCGTGTTTGCTCTCCACGGTGCTGACAGTCTTTGCACTAATCTGACCCTCCTCTGGGGTTACTTCAAATAGAATGTGACAGCATGGAATTAAAAGTTCTGAAAGTTTTGTATACACCCTTCAAAAATGCCAGGATTAATTATGCTTATGGAACCGTATGATATATAAATTATGGTGGATTTTGAAGTAAAGCCTTAGTGATAGGTAGCCTAAAGGGAATGTTAAAGTAGCTAGCTTGCTTGTTATCAGTTTAACCAAAATATGTTATTTAGAGGAATTTATAATAATAACTGTAAGTTGCCTCATTTGACCTGACCACTTGGATCCAACTTTTTACAGTACTAATACTCTTCCCACACTAGTTATTATACTGATTGAATTTTTAGTCACATATTTTCCACCACACTACCTACTGCAGCCTAAAGAGCACTACAGCCAACTAGTGACGTCGTCAGCTTGTATCAACTTGGATGTAAGAACACATACCGCACTGACAGTTAAACAAATTCTCCTCTACATAGTCTGAGCTTTTGTCAGATGTTAAGTTGAAGGCCATGCTTTCTGCGGCATTCACTGTCATGCACTTCTAAAGCAACGATTTGTGAGCTTGTGAGCATAAAAAAGCACAATTCCACAATTTGAAAAACCATTAAGGCTTTCAAGAAGCACGGTTTTCTATGTGTTTCTCTTGAAGGACTGTGATGGCTTTCAGAAAATGTTAAACAAATTCTCCTCTACATATAGTCTGAGCTTTTGTCAGATGTTAAGTTGAAGGCCATGCTTTCTGCGGCATTCACTGTCATGCACTTCTAAAGCAACGATTTGTGAGCTTGTGAGCATAAAAAAGCACAATTCCACAATTTGAAAAACCATTAAGGCTTTCAAGAAGCACGGTTTTCTATGTGTTTCTCTTGAAGGACTGTGATGGATTTCAGAAAATGTCTGAGTGCCCTAGAATGCCCATTCCTAGCACAATTCTAGCAGGTCTTACTGTATATGAAAAGCCTGCAGTTGGTTTTGACAAATATATTTGTATACACTCCTCTGGTAACAGTGATTGCTTTCCCAGTTGGGCTCAAATGACAGATTACATGCAGACTTCTTATTGGCAGTTAGTAAATGATAAAAAATGCATGCATGCCTCTCCTATTGCTGTTCCTCTGTCAGGCCCCCATTCCAGGGTAGTCGTTCATCAACCAGCATGTCAGGCTATGCATACCAGATGACAGCTTAAATGGTATTATCATAAGCACACAAACAGTGTCTGTTTGTTTGTCATTGGTTTAACTCTTACTTTTTGGCCTTACTTCTCTTTCTCTCTCTCGCTCTCTTTCTTTCTCTCTTTCTCTCCCTGTCCCTGCTTTCCAGCCCTAAGGAGCACCCCCAGTGAGGATGAGTCTGCAGGATTACACGACTTTGATGGAAGGAGAGTGGGAGGCTTCAACAAGATATGGAATCTCTTTCCTCAATTTTAGCTATGATGGTGGCAATGACAGCTACTCAAACTCGATGGCAAACATCACTCTGTCTTCATACTATCAGCACTCGCTGGCCATTGCGTCTGTGTACACGCTGGCGTACCTGTTCATCTTCCTGCTGTGCATGATAGGAAATGGACTGGTGTGTGTGATTGTGCTGAGGAACCATCACATGCGTACTGTGACAAATCTCTTCATCCTCAACCTGGCCATCAGTGACCTCCTGGTGGGCATATTTTGTATTCCCACCACACTGGTTGACAATCTCATCACAGGTACTTTGATTTGGATGATTATGACTATGATCGTACTCCTTTTCTTTCCTAGCATTTGCCAGACAGTTGGTATTTACTACATGTGACAGGTGCTGATGTGAGCTGCAGGGAATAAGCTATCACTGAGTCATGGGGTTCTCAGTTACTTTTACATCAGGTGAAATCCACTTGAGGTTCAGGCGAATTTTCTTTCAGTCCAGAGGCCTGTGGCTAGACCTATTGAATCTATTGAATATTGAATCTTCAGACTTCTTTCATGGCTTCACTGGGACCAGATTTATCGGGCAATTCCGGGGCATTAATGTGCCTTTCACTTCCATTGAAACAGATGCGTGGGCTGCTAATGAGTCACCTAGAGTCACCTAGTTCACATCAGGGGGAATGTAGACCTGTAAATAGTTTTAGATATTTTTAACCTGTAGAGGACTATATATGAAACTCTATAAAACAGAGGCACGTATTTTGTCTCTGTCCACGGTGTTGCATGTCCAAGTAACACGTTCACCTCATCAGAGAGGAGGCCTTTCATGGCTCAATCAGGCCGGATGTCACAACTCATCTGTGGCAAGGCATGTCCAGACACACTCATATTTCCAGGTTAATAACCAGTCAGTCTATATGCATCACAGAATAGTTAGGCTTGTTGAAATATCAGTCAGAGCACATGCTCAACTATATTACAGTATTGATGCCTGTCACACAACTCTCCCATCTTACATTTGTACCATGCCCCATTTCTTCCATACCAGAGCCCCTCACACAGCTCTCTATCCATCCCAGAGCTCCTCACACAGCCCTATATCCATCCCAGAGACACACAGTCCTCTATCCATCCATATCATGGAAAAACACACTGGAGCATACACTTTACCATTTGTTTTCACATATAAAACTTTATGGATCCATTCAAGTAGGTATGATGAAATATTTCACAAATCCTTGTGAGTTTGAGATGAAAGAAAGTATTTGACAAAACAAATGTCAATTTAAGGTGTCCTGCACTCTGATGTAGCCAAGGTAGCTCAGCTGAAAAAATGCTACACAGCTGTGGTTTCAAATCTGGGTTTTTATAGACTAAAATTTTGTTGGTATTGAGAGATGTAAATGTGGGGGAGGAAGCTAATTATCTTGGGATTGACTAGAAGAGAGATGCTTTTTAAGTTATGCATTGAATCATATCAACATTTTTTTTACATTTATTAAATGCAATGAATTGCATTTAATCATGTATTCAATGCTTTGAATCACATCAACGTCTTTGTACGTTTATTCATTGCATAACATTTATACAACCCATTAAACCACCAAAAATACTTTTGTATTCTTAGTTAGATTTCTGACAGTGAGACCATTTTGTGTTGAAAGGTAGAATTAAATTTGATTAATACTCGTAACACAAATGCAGAAATGTTGGTGTCCAGAAGGTTGCATGGAAAAGATGAGCGGAGAGTTTTTTTATATTGCTCGGTGACGTGCGTTGAAGTAACAGGAACTGTCAGGGTTCATAAAAGAGAGGACACACATGTACGACACAGGAGTGGAGAGATTTAAACAAACTAAAGTTTTTTGCTCAAAAATAGGCGCAGAAAAGAAATGTGACGCAGAAACAGACCTGGGGCAGAAATGTCAAACTATCAAAGAGAAATGAACACACAAGGCTTAAATACATATTAACAGGAGACAAATGAGAAACAGGAGGGACACATCAGGTGATAATAGGTAACCGGTCAGGGGTGGGGTGAGAAGCACATAAAATACCTAAACAGACAAAAGCCCATTGCAAACAAAACCAAAACCAAACCATATGTGCATGCAAAATAAAAAACAGACAGAAACTGGGAACAGACACAGTTTATACTCCATTCAGGTAGAAGTCCTGAAAAGAACCTGTTAGACAAATCACCACCATTGAATTTTCTCTGCCGAAGCCTTGAAATGGTCTGCCACTTAAGAGCACTACGTTCTTAATTCATTCTCTCCCTCAGTATCCTGCTCTTTTGAAGAAATGTCACTTGATTGGCAAATTGTAAATTATGATGAATTGTGACGGTATAGTTTCCAGTTGCAGTTGCAGTGTTGATCACAGTCCCTAGGTCTAACAGTCACTCCCTAATCACAGTTGTGGTGAAGATGAATGATGGTTGTGCAGAAAAGAGAATTTAGTAGCAGTGCCAGCACTGCATTTATCTACTACTTATCTACTCAAAACAAAATAAAAAATACATTAAAAAAATTGCATCTATGGTCCCTATTCAACTAGCTGTAACAGGCTATACCCACAGATCCTGAACACAGAGCTCTACTTCTTTCGACAACCTAAATAGTTCTCTCCCTAGTTAGTCTGGGCCAAGATCATATAAAGGCTTTGCCCCTGAGACAATACCCAATCATTACCAACTCATGAAAAGAAATTATTCATAGAAAACTTTAAAATACAACACCAAAATGTGTCACTCAAACCCAAGAAATGAATTGTCGTCGGTTCTCCATGACAACAGTGTTAGTAGTCAGGCACAGCAGCAGCCTACTTGCCTCTTTTTACTATTTACCCCCTTTTGATAATTTGGGAATGATGTTCACTACACGTAAAAGAAGTAGTGTGAGTATGCTGCTCCCCTCGAATTATTCTAATTTAGCTGTCATATTCTCTGTGTGGTCTAAATTGAATGTGAAGCTTTCCCAAATCCCCCTCATGGTTAAGGAGAGGGCATATATTGCTTAGACAATACCCAAATGTCCTAAGCTATTTTGCTCTCAAAAACTGATTTAATGATTTGCCTCATTCTCACCATAATTTCATCAATGTGCAAATGCTGTTTATGCAAAACAGCTCATTACCAAATGAGAGCAGACCTAAAAGCTTGCACTCAGAATTGAGGACATAGTCTTGATGTTGTTGCTATTCCACAACCTTCACACATAGATAACAACTTTAAAACTTCATTTGGTGCAATTAAATCAACACAATGCTTTTAAGGAAACAATAATTGGACATCTTTAAGGGACTGTGACTTTGTTGGTTGATTCTTTTCTCTTTTTTTTCATTTTTTGCAATGTACCAAAGTAAAACAGTTCTTCTATTCTAGAAACTGTGTCTACAACAATGGCAGATATAAAATCTTTAAACTGATCTTATGTTCATGAACAGGTTGGCCCTTCAATAACGCTGTGTGTAAAGTGAGCGGTCTTGTGCAGGGGATGTCCGTGTGTGCTTCAGTTTTCACGCTGGTGGCCATTGCTGTGGATCGGTGAGTGCTTGCTGACTACTTTGTACAGGTGCACAAAGAAACTGGAAAATCTAAATTACCATAATAAAAAAGACCATCAGTAACCACCATTAGATTTGATTTTATAACTTGCTCCCCTGAGCCTGATTACAATTTTGAAAAACGCAGGCAGGCGAGGAGCGGAGGGGGTGGGGGCGGGGGTCAGGAGGGTCTAAGACCTTCTAGACTGAGAGTCTATGAATATCTGTATGTAGAGATGTAGAAAGTGTACTCTGCCTCAGCATCGGCCTTGCAAGGTAATTTTAGACCGTAGATGGGGTGTTTCAACCCATAAAATGCAAACTTTCATAAAAATGCACATTGTGACAATATGAACCCCAGCATTTATGTGTTTCATCCAGGGACGGACTGGCCATCGGGAATTCCGGGGAAATCCCCGGTGGGCCGATGGGCCAAAACACCAGCCCATTATCATCTTCAACCGGCCCACCGCCATCAGGACCACTCGCAGCGCATATCAGTACAATATATATTTTAGCTTCTGAAGACAACATTAATCTAGTTTTCTATAACAAATACAAATGTGCAGAAGCACTGACTGATTTTTATACTCCTACTTGCAATCTGTCTTCACACCTATGCTGACCTATTTTTTTTTTTTTTTTACGTCACTTCTTAAATGTGTTTTACGGACTTCGGAAGTTCAACGTAAGAATATATATCTACGTTATTAATGAACACCTGAAAATTGGTTCTTACACAGCCGAAGTGTTCTCAGCTGTGCCGATTGAGGTAGAGTATTCTTACATTTGGATTTGCATACACGCAACACGCCCAGCCAGGGCACGCAACCGTATTGACGTGTGCAGTCAGCCCTAGCCCTTAACACGGATGAGGCACAGCTTGCTGCTGCCTCTGTCAATCTCTTCCGTCAGTCTGATTTAGTTTTAGGTGTTATTTAATGTCAATTACTCTAGCCTACATTTTATTTGGAAAACCACTGACTGGTGACAGTGATAAGGTAAGATGTGGCGTTGACCTTGCCAAATGTTAGCTTGCTATTCACAGATGATGTAACGTTCCCTACAGCAAGCCTAGCTAACGGTATGTCTTAAATTGAGACTGTTATGATCTGGTAAAATAAGCAAGCTGCTGTCAACATCGAGATTATCTATTTTAACATGTTAGCCGTAGTCACTTGCTTACAATCGATGAGCAAGCTATCCATGGTGGTAGTTGTAAATAGGGCAATCTTATCATTTCTAATACTGTAACTTGTGTCAAATAAGTTAACCAGCTAGTTTGTTATGCTAAAATCACTGTGTTACACCAACACTTACATTATAAACAATGTTAATATGTTATCTAGATTGTTAATATGTTATCTAAAGGTGTTGAATTGGCCAAGTAAAGCTTGCGTTTCACAACACTTACATTATAAACAATGTTAATATGTTATCTAGATAGATGATTCTGGAATGAAACATGGATAAATGGAAACAAAATAAATGAAGGGACATTTATAATAGACAAAAAATTGTGATTAAATATTGTCATAGTTTGACAGCACTAATTTCAAGTATATTTATCTAATACGCTTTGAGTTTACTAACCAATAGGCTTTGTAGTTATACGTATAACCATCTGATCTGATAACCATCTGATCTGATCTGATACTATTCATCTTGCAAACTATACCTACCTTGGAGTGTAGCCAGTATCATTTTATTCCATGTGTCCATCCAGGCAAATTGGTGGATCCAAATGTTATTAAAAAACAAGCATATATGATGTAATTTCTTTGTAATCAACCAAAATAATGTTAAGTGTATCCATTGAGTGGGCAATGCGCTGTGTACTTAGTGGGCCGCACGCCGTGTATTGAGTGGGCCGCTCCGACAGTAACTCCCGGGCCACTTTTTCCCCCCAGTCCGCCCCTGGTTTCATCACAGTTCAGTGATATAACTTGGTCTCTCTTAGTATGCTGAGGAGGTGCATTTGAAAAGCTACGAATTCCTGTCATTGTAAACATTCAAACAACTGCATGCTTAAAAAAACACCAACAGCCATTTGTATTTAATTGGTAAATGGATGGTCCATACAATTTCGTTTTTTATGGATGAGGGGGACTGTTTATGTGGTGTTTGTTAAAGGAGAATTAACTTTCATGCTGAGCCTAACATTACCGCAGAGCTAGATTGGTCTGTCTTCATCATCTTGTCGCAAGAGACCCAGGAGCGCAGGTTTTCATTTGAGTGATGAGATTAGATTAGATTTAGCTAATTTACATGAAATCTGAATCAGCACTGTAGCCCAACGTTATCTGATATATTCACCTGTTCACCACAATGACACTGGAGTCACTGGAGAGAATTGCTGCCCTGCCTCTTTTAAATTATGTATTTATACCCAACAGCTGGAAGGAGAGTCAAACCTCTCTCTCATCGGGTAAAGCGTTTGCATCCATATAATTGCATAGGTAACAGCATGCAATGGCGGACTGCCCCTTAAGACAGTACCTCAGACATCATAAGCCAGAAGAGGTGAACATGGAGCTGGTTGTGGAGGCTGTAGATAAGTCTAGCTAGCTAATTAATATGAAAAAGTGGCTTTAAAGAGCCTTAAAGTAGAGCTTTAAAGAAGAATTTGAAAAGGCACGGAAAGCTAAGGCCATATTGACTCCATTAATGACAGTTAGGAGTGGGGCCTCTGTAGACTCAGGGACAATGCCAATCACCAACAATGCCAATCACCATCAAAGTACCTGTGTGAAATGTTTTTTACAAGTGTGAATGATTTTTGAAATATTACTAATTTGCTGTTGAAAATGAAATTTGTCACAAGGGGAAGTAAAAATGCAAATGTTTTTGTAAACCACAAACATAAACCTAAGAAACGTAAAAAAAAAAAAAAAAAACATCACATATTGTCACTTTAACTCTGATGAGTCTAAATGATTCATGGTCTTGCGAGTACTGATTATGACTTGATAATGATTAGGATTATAACATAACAACAACCTGCGCTCTCTTTTAAATCCTGTTTAGGAAAACCTGTGTGACATCAATAAATCAGTCATATTCAGGAAATTACTGGTTGTACTGAGCTGTATGTGCTCTCATACCAACAACCAAAAGCTGAGTCACATAGAGTACCTTTATAAAAAAAATAATTATGCAGCATTTTTTAGAACAAATATAAGCCATCAACACCTGATACAGATCTCTCATGTTGCTTCAAAATTTGCATCATGTTCAATTCCCACCCTCAGAATGTTTTCTTAATTGTATTTTGCAGGCAAGGTGCCTGATGTTGGAGAATATTCGTGCAAACAATTGTTTCTTCTCTTTCTTCTCCCTCCACCCTCCTCCTCTATCTTCTCCCTCAAAGCTTTCGCTGCATTGTTTATCCCTTCAAGCCCAAGCTAAACCTGTCTGTTGCCAAGGCAACTATCGGTTTGATATGGTTATTAGCACTGGTCATCATGTTCCCCACGGCAGTAATGCTGACAGTTGAACAGGAGGAAGATCACATGGTTCTGGATGGCAAGCACAATCACACTTACCCACTCTACTACTGCTACGAGACCTGGCCTAACCCGGAGATGCGGAAGGTCTACACCACGGTGCTGTTCGCGCACATCTACTTGGTGCCTCTCACCCTCATCATCTTGCTGTACGGGAGAATCGGGGCCAAGATTTTCCACACTCACACACGGGCTAATGCCGAGCAGCTGGGTGCCAATCCACCAGGCAAATCCCCCAAAACACAGCGGCGCGTGCGGGTCATCAAGATGCTGGTGGTGGTGACCCTGCTCTTCATGTTGTCCTGGCTCCCGCTGTGGACCCTGCTGCTGCTGACCGACTACGCGCGACCAGAGGGGGACAAGCTTGACCTCCTCACCGGATATGTGTTCCCCCTCTCCCATTGGCTGGCGTTTTCCAACTCCAGCGTGAATCCTATTATTTATGGCTACTTCAACGAGAACTTCAAAAAGGGCTTCCGGGCTGCCTGTCAGGCCCAGCCCTGCTGCCTCAGTGTGCTGGGGAGCCTGGTGGCAAAGAGGAGAAGCAGGCACAGCCTGGCCCGTGGGCCTAGAGATGTGGTTCTGTCTACCAATTTGGGCTTGCGAAACCGGGTGCACACAGACAACGACCTGACAAGGTGCGTGCATTTGGAGATGGAGAACAGGACAGAGGGGCTGATGGTGGAACTTGGGAACTCTGAGAAAGAGGGAGGAAGCTGCCGCGGATTAGTGAGCACGGGCCTTAACGTGGATGACGCAGAGATTATTTCTCCGAAACGAGCTGTGTGCTACCAGGCCTGGGAGCTGTGAGATGCATTTCTATGGACATTGCTGAACCCAAGTGGATTTGAAGCAACTAGCTCAGAAAAGCTATTTGAATTATATTATTTGACGAGCATCGCATCAAACACCATTTAGCATCTTGGGCTGTGGAAACAATTCAGAACAGAAGTAAAACAGGTACACTCTAGTACACTCCAAGCACCCAAGCGTATGATAAAATTTTTCCATAACTGTTGTACTTTAGTTTCACCCCCCCCCCCCCCCCCCCCCCCTCTTATTTTGCCCAAGAAAGTGTTTCAACAGGACCTCTGCTGGATAAAAACAATGGGCCTCATTCTCGACAGCAGTTGAGAAGACTTTCAGAAGGACTTTCTTCTGAACTCCACTTCGGTGGATTTAGGAAAACATTTGCCATTCTCCATAGTTTTCTCATCTGGGATTTCTTCTGAACTTCAGAAGACTTTCAGAACGCGAAATAGCAGTCGTAACTCTGCCAGAATCTTCTCAATGCGATTCCTCAAATAACCATAAGATGGCCCCGTCGTAAAATACTGTCCATGTTAAAAGGGTTAATGGTTGAATTTGTGAGAACCCGTTGGTGATTGCGTTCACGTCAACTCAGACATCCTACAGACATCCTCGGATTGAAATAATTATAATAATAAATACGAGAATATTTGTATCATTAACAATTACGTTTCACATTTATAGTCATGATTCTATGAGGTAGTTGTATTGTTACACTAGGTCTCTATTGCTCGTAGCTTGACTGTTCTCTCCCTTGTACGTCATTTTGGACAAAGGTGTCGGCTAAATGACTGAATGTGAATATAAATGTACACGAACACTGCAAATGTAAGTGAACGTAGAAACGTGTAATGTCGGAATCTCCCGAATCTACACGAAAGCACCTCGTAAGACAAGTCGTGTGGAAAGCGAGCAATTACGCAGATTTAACTTAACTGGTGCAGACATGGAGGTAGCCTACTGCAGGATATATATGTGTCCATTCTATTCCACTATGGCTATTTAAACGCGACTGTATAACCTTGTTTTTCTGCACTAAAACTGCACAGTATAGAAGTGTTGAGAAGATTTCACGCCTTTCTCTCTTATTAACTGTTGTCTGTGAGCTTCTGTAAAACATGCCCGTTCTCATTGTAACCATTTGCATTGCTGTAACGGCAATTAACTTTGATATCTCAAACAGTGTGGTGATGAGTCCTTCAATTTGTGAAAATTGGGCCTTAAGTTCTTGAAAGGCCAATACGTTTTATTTAAGGTGTGTTTTTTTTTTTAGGTATGCCTGCATCAAAGTCAGACAAATGTCACAAATAACTTTGAATGATCAATGTGATGAATCGTCTGTTGTGAAGCAGCTATGTGTTTCTGCAATACATTGTCCTTGGAGTTGGTTGGTCGCCATGGCGTTATGTCACCTAGTGTTTGGCATGCTTTTGTAGCAGTTGTGAGGTTATGTGGTCTGCAGTTGTAAACATGCAACGATACATCTTCAAACCTTTAAATGCATGTATCGAGAATGTCCTTTTGTATAAAGGCGTGGGAGTTCATATTCTCTGTTTAGATGAGAACACATATTTCTGTGCGTTGAGGGTTTTTCCCATGTCATGTCATGCAGTTGCAACACAATCCTAATTAATTCAGTCTGATTTGTATTCTATTGTGATGGTAAATTGTCTTTTGTGCTTGATCCATAATTGTTGAATCTTAGGTAAGGACTACAGAGCATTGGGTCATTGGGTCAAGGTTTTAGGGAAAACAACAAATATATATTTCACAATATTAAGAGACTAGAAGGAGGAAGCAGAAGGAGATGGAAGAGCAACGCAAAGTTCCCATTTTTGGCATCAGCAAGTGTTGGGGACAGATGCATTGCTAAGAGATCTTTTTGTTTGTATTTGTGGGTAAAGGTGTTGTATCCCTAATGTAACATACATCTAGTGTGGTCTGGCAAAGAAACAAATCTTTATGTATGAACCTGTCAATGAAAGTCTAGCTCTAGTGCTTGCCTATACCTCCTCTAGCCATTCTTCAATACTGATACCTGAACTCCCCCGGAAGACAGGACACTTCCTTTCTCTAGGTAAATACAACAAACTGTTGCAAATGTCTGTTAGTCCCAACAGCCTATCAGCCACTAGTGCCTGGTTGAGCTGGGACCTGCCTCTGCGGTGATTGTTTTCAGCTTGTAGTTGTTGCAAATTGTTGTCTAAGTCCCTGCAACTCGTTAGCCATAAAGCTAAAGCCACAGCAGCAACAAAACAGGTGTAAGTCCCCAAAGCAGCCCAACGCAGAAGTATTCCCTGCTGCCAGACAACCTCGTAGTCCCTCCAACATGCCATTGCTGTTTTGCCTACTGTTATCTGTTATTGTCAATAAAACCCAACAAAAAAAATAAAATAAAAAACACTATGAAAAAGAGGCACAAAAACTGTAACACTTGTCTCTGTTAACAAAATATGAATCCCGCCGACCATGACACTTTTGTGACCGAACACTACAAGTTGATATACAGCCGCGGAAAAAATTAAGAGACCACTTCAAAATGATCAGTTTCTCTGGTTTTACTATTTATTGGTATGTGTTAAAGTAAAATGTAAATTTTTGTTTTATTCTATAACCTACTGGCAACATTCCTACCAAATTTCAAATAAAAATATTGTCATTTAGATAATTTATTTGCAGAAAAATGACAATTGGTCAAAATAGCAAAAAAGATGCAGTGTCTTCAGATCTCGAATAATGCAAAGAAAACAAGCTCATATTCATTTTTAAACTACACAATACTAATGCTTTAACTTAGGAAGAGTTCAGAAATCAATATTTGGTGGAATAACCTTGATTTAAAATCACAACCAGAGAAACTGATAGGTAGGGGCCAATGAGGAGGCAGTATGGGCCAATGAGGAGGCCGTATGGGCAAATGAGGGTACTTATCTGGAGGGGTGGAGGCCAGCTCATTACACAACCTCCAAGTGTCCCAGTATCTAGGACTGCACATCATCACAAACACACACACACACATACAAAGCCCAAGTGGAAGGTGAGGGTGCTTGGTACTATAACGCCTAGTTTACCTCAATGCAGGGAGAAGGGAAGCACCATTCTGTATGATAAACTCAACTAAAACACTCAAAGGTCTATTCCCTGTCTATTCTCCGCAAATAGAGAGTGGAGTGGAGTGGAGTGATTGTACTTATAATGAGCCAAATCTTCGCAAATTGCTGGAACGGAGGAGGCTGTGTGAAAGGGGCACTTTCGTTTACGGTGAGCTACAGTGGCCAAACAAAGACAAGCATAATTAGCTTATTACACATAAAGACTCATAGAGAGGGGAGAAGGATTTGAGAATGGCTGCAACATTTTGAACATTTTCAGTGGCATTCAGAGAAGCAAATTACTCCAGAGCATACAGCATAAAGTGGTTATACGCTTTCTCTCAAAAGGTGACCGTCCTTGGATCTCTGCCTCAACAATATAAGACCGAAAAAACAAGGAAAGTCATAGGAATTAACGGTTCTCCTATTTGGATTGTCAGTAGCCACAAGACTTTTTTTTAGTGTTGCAAAGGCTACCTTAAAACGTATTCAGTGTGGATCCGTCTTGAAAATTGGCTATGGCAGCTAATTGCCTGGTACATTTTGAAAGGACCCAACTGACCCCCTCTGAGTATGTTGTTTATTGGTTTCCAGCTAGAATAAACATCTGGGTGAGCATCTCTTTGCCAGAAGACACCCATTTTAACTTGATTGCTCTACTCTTCATTCCTTCGAGAAACATTCATCAATGTTCTTGTGCTGTTTCCATGGTTACCAGTTAAGCTAATACATCTCTTTTGCTTGCTGACCTGTATGTATTCATCTGTAAAAGTTTTCACAAAAGGATGCCTAATTGACGGTGTTGCTAGGACACTCAATACTTCACTTGTTTTTCTTCACTGTTCACCTCTTTTTGCCTATTATCAATATACCAAACATTCTATTCAACAAACACAATGACGTACAAACCTACTTTGTGTGTGTATTTGTCTTATTATATTTTATTTTCCTCTAAATTAAATTCTCTCTATCATGAGAGTGGAATGGAGCTATCTGCACTACACTCTTAAAAATGTTGGACTTGGAGACAGATTTATCAAGTGGGTGAATGTAATTTATTCTGACCCAAGGGCGGCAGTAATGACAAATGGCTTGATACCCCCTTTCTTTAAATTGGCACGTGGAACTAAGCAGGGAGATCATCTCAGTCCTCTGCTTTTTACATTATTTCTGGAACCTCTAGCTATTGCAATAAGGGCAGAGAGCAGCATTAAAGGGATCTCACAGGGGGAAGAGGAACACAAAATGTTCCTCTATGCAGACGATATTTTACTGGTTGTTGAGGATCCTCTACTGTCAATACCTCATCTTCTGGCAACAATAGAGTCTTTTTCAAAACTGTCTGGCTATAAAATAAATTGGCAGAAATCTGAATGTATGCCTATATGTATATTACATATATATATGTAATGTATGCCTATATCGAAAGGATGCAGTCATTCAATATTTACCAGATTTCCGTTTAAGTGGGTCCAAACTGGATTGAAATATTTAGGTATAAGATTGTGTCCAGAGCTGGAAAACATAATTAATATTAACATGTCCCCTTTAATACAGAAAATTAAGCTGAATTTGGACAAATGGAAGCTACTTAAACTGACTTTGTGGTGGGAAATAAGTATCATTAAGATGGTGGTGGCTCCACAATTCAATTACATTTCTATGATGATTCCAGTGACAGTTTCTGATGGAATCTTCAAGCAATATAACAAATTAATTACAGAGTTCTTATGGAATGGGAAAAGGCCCAGAATTAGACTTAAGAAACTACTAGCTTCACAAGATTGCGGTGGATTAGCACTCCCAAATGTGGAACTGTATAGCATTGCATTTGAAATAAATAAATTAGCAAGACATTGGGGAGCTAACATGTCTTGTCCTGCGTGGGGAGCTAACATGTCTTGTCCTTCATTGCCTTTTGCCCCCATAGATCAAGCACACTAAGTACAGCGCTCACCGGTTAAGATAGAAGAGGGGCTTGCATGCCCATTAAGTGTTATGGAACTATTGTCACAAAAGAATGCAGACAGTCAGACATCAGGGAAAAACTTAATTATCAGTGGGCATGGGCAAGAGCACACAAGATATTGGGGATCTCACAATATAAACAAAGCTATTCCTCAATATGAAATAATCCCTCAATCTGTATTGGGAAAAATGTATTCTTCTGGCAAGTATGGTTGGTGAAAGGCATACAGGCAGTTCATGATCTGTACAGAGAACAATCATTTATGATATTTGAAGACCTTAAGAAACATTTTGATTTAACAGATAGGGGGGATTTTTGGAGGTATTTACAGCTAAGAAGCAGTGTGGGAGCTGTTTTTGGATTAAGAAGGAAAGAGGAAAAAGAAAATGTGTTACAGGAGTTTCTTAACTCTCTACATATTCTACACTCTGCTTCAGTATTCTATAAGAAAATGTCAAGTATCGAGCCCAAAATGTGTGAAGGCTTAAGAGTCATATGTCAGAGAGATTTTGGTATGGACATTGAGGAGGAGGTGTGGCAAGATGTTATTTCTAATGTGGGAAGGACTATAAGAGATGCTAGAAATAAATTCATCCATTATAAAATTGTTCATCGATACTATTTTACCCCAAATAAGTTGTTGAAAATGGGGTTAACAAAGGACAACAAATGTTGGAAGTGTAACAGAGAAAAGGATACATTCCTCCATGCCTTGTGGGATTGTTCCTTGGTATTGCCTTTTTGGAAGGCAGTACTGCAAAAGTTGGAAAGCTGGCTCGGAGAACCCCTACCAGAATCTCCACGGTTATGCCTATTAGGTGATGGGTCTCAAATGCCACCAGGCCTGTCTAAAGCAATAACTGGAGTGTTGATAACAGGTTTTATGGTAGCAGCCAGAATTATTCTTCGCAAGTGGAAGAGCCCACATAGGCCAGAGGTTGCAGAGTGGCTCAAGCTCATGACAGAGATAGCCTCTTTTGAACTCATGATAGGAAGGGAGCAGAATAATTTGAGCAAAACTAACCAAGCATGGATATATTTTTTCTCCAGTATTGTTGCAAACTCTTAGAAGGGATGCAGGACTTTGATTAATATTTAGAGAAGGGTTGTATATGTTTTACACTTAATGCATATTTGTATGTAAAATGTGAGGGGTATGGGGTGCTGCGGGGTTTCATTCGGGCTGCCTTGAAGGTTTTGTTTTATGTTTGTTTGTGTGTGTTTTTATTTTATTTTAATTATTCTAATTATTATTATTTTGGATTATTTCTTTGTGTGTTTCCTCTTAAAATGTGAGATGTTTTGTAACATACTGTATTTGAGTAAACTCTATGTATGTATGGAATTGCATCTAAAAAAAACTTAAATGATCTGCTATTGCTATTGATTACACTGTGTTTCATTTTTACTTGTGCTTTGTACTACAAAGCAAGCTCTTTTTTGCCCTGACATACGCTAAGTCAATAAGTTATCCACTCTAATTTAGTTTCCATTACACCATTCAAAATTTATAGTGGACAGACATAGCTGTAATAGTATGTTTCAACATGTTTCAACTGCTATAAATAAGACCTCCTGATGTTCATTACTGAAGACTAGTCGCATGGTGTGTCTTGCTTGCTATCATTTTCCTCTCTTGCTGTTGTAACAAAGAATCCTATTAGACTTTTCTCATGGTACTGCAAATAGGGACACTTATATCAATTAATCCAACTCCATGAAATGATTAAGTCACCTGAATTTTTGCCAAGCAGTATAAGCTAGTGGCACAATGTAAAGTCATGGCACACGAGGAGTTATATGAATGGCCAATGAATGAACAGTTTATTAATACATTAAAAAGTATTACTCAAACTGAATGTAAGGTGAAACCCAAATTAATAAGTACAACTGTAAGTACTCTTAAATGAACAAATAAACTCGTCTCTAATTTGCATGAGAATTCTGCGCCTCATAAAAGCAGGTCTTAACCAGGTCTATTTTATTTCTAAAGAAACAAGAGGTGTTTTAGCATGACATATCAGCTGCTAAATGAAAAATGTGTGCGTGCAAGAAATTGCAGAGAATGGCAGCCTTCATTGCCTTTTGCCCCCATAGATCAAGCACACTAAGTACAGCGCTCACCTTCTGCCTAGGCGTATCTATTCAGAAAAATAGTTGTATCTGAACTTGTACACTAATAAACTAAGTACATTGTAGAGACAGAGCAGCATATTTATTACACCTTCCATGTTTATTTTGACATTATAGCCTCTCAAGTGCAAGCTACCCACAGTGCCATGGCAACCAAACGTCAGCGAATCTGCCTATGGTAGCGTTTTTGAAAAGTATCGTTTTCAGAGGCGGAGTACACCGTTTTAGTGTTAACGAAAAGGCTAAACGGAGAAATATTGATGCGTTTCTATGTCTACCTGGGTTAGTGTGGACGGGGTCTAAGTTTGCTGTCACCTCGTGAACCAAAAGCTTTCATTTCCCCTATTTTAGCGGCGCGCTATTAACACTAGAGGGTGGAGGAAGGCACTGATTATGCAACAAGGTTTCATATACTACGCAAAATGGGGAAACACATTGTGCGCTGTATGCGGTTTGGCTGATTACGCTGTGCTGATTGCCATGCCTCTGCCACAAACAGTCTCTTAAGGCCACATTCTGCTGATGCCCTAAGATAACATCCTCTCCTCTTGGATTGGTCACAGAGAACTAAAGTGAAACTCTAATGAAGTTATGCAATGGTGGCATGTATTTCAGATTGCAAGGAAACAATGCTCAGACTGTTGCCTATCTTGTAAGGATCCATTGAAGACCAAACATGAATATGTTATATTCATATACATTTACCGATGTCACAGGTGTCACAGCCATCTACAGGTCAACCTTGTTCCTGGGTGGCGGGGGTGCAACGCCACCAATTTGGGAACCACTAGTAAGATGACTCACAGTAGGTGATGAGGCCCATTTAGAAAGCCCTTTGTGTGGTTGTTCAGTTCAGAGATCAGAGAAGTCCTCTGTTCAATCACTATTCGTCCCTCTGGTCAGATTTAGAAAATAAGGGGGTCTATTCTGTAGGTTGTATAGTTTTCATTGTGAATTTTACATTTACATTGACATTTGGTAATTTAGCAGACGCCTTTGTCCAAAGCGACGTACAAGGGACAGAACAGTCAAGCTACGAGCAATTGAGACCTAGTGTAACAACAATAAATACTATTTGAGATAGAAAAAAAAGTGCAGGACTGTACAGTAAATGCTGTAAGTCCAAGATAAGTACTAGTAGAAGTTCAAATTATAGGGAGGCCTTTTGCCTTACATGACGTGACTACTGAAAGCACTGCTTATAACACCCTGCTTCACCTCATTGAAAGCATGGCCACTGGTCAAGTAATCCATTTCTGTTGGACTTTGCTTATCTGCCTTTGCCTGCCTGTCTCTGCCTCGTGCATTTAGCAAGGGAGTGATAAATGTGGGAAGCTTGCTAATCCTAGGTGATGAATGCCAATTAAACTTCTCATAAGTAGGCATGAGGGAACATCGGAAAACATCTAAATGCATTTTAATTTTCCAATTTCCGTCACCTCCCTGTCCAAATATTTTGATGAAACTGCTCAAATGATCCAGGTTCATATAGGGGGGTAGGAGGCCAAGAATTAGATTTAGCACCATGCAGCTCCACAAGGATAAAAGGGGCATGGCTGTACCGAAACTACAAGACTACTTCTATGCTGCACAACTCAGGGCTGTAACTTGCTGGTGTAATAGAGAATATGTAGCTAGATGGAAGGATATAGAAATGAAGGTTGAGGCTAGCCCCATACAAATATTAATGACAAATAGGGAATGGTTTAAAAGGGAAGAGAGATTGTTAGACCCAATAACTAAATTCACATTGTGGACTTGGCACTTGGTAGTAAGAAAGTATGGAATAGAGAAAGCCTCTGAGGTGGATAACCCATGACAAGATTCAAACCAGGAATAAGTGATTTGGGCTTTGAGAGATGGGCAAATAGGGGTATAACAGTTTTCAGGCTATAAGGGAACATTTTGATTTGGAAGCAAATTACCTCTTTCGGTATTTTCAGGTGAGGGATTATTATTTAAAGCCCCATTATGCAACAATTATACTTCAGGATTAGGGTTAGGTTAGGATAAGCAGTTTAACCTTAAAATAACAGCTTACAATGACTTTTAATATGGAGAATCGCCTCCGTGCCATTGTCATACCAGGGTCCATCCATAGGCATATAACTGCGGTCTGTAGTTTTGCCTGCCGCAGCCCGCCGCCCTGACTTGTTTACTTTCTGCCGATCTAGTAAGTAGCTTATTTGCCGTCTTGCTCTGTCTTGTGTTGCACTTGCTTGATGTTTGACTGTGTAAGGACAGTCGTTGAGTAACTAGTTTGTCATAATGTCAAAGTCAGCACATTTCAAGAGATTGCGTTAGTTTTAGCTGCTAGCATACCTTTAGCGAATAGCTATTGATCCGTTGTGCTGCTTTAAAGGAAATAAAGTTAAAAGAACCCAAAGAACAGAACATGGTTATTACAATAATGATAAATGCATATGAAGAGAAAATGTAGAGTGATCTCAGCCCTATACCAAGCTCTAGGGGCCAGTGGGGGTAATTCAACTGTTTATATTAAAGAAAAATGGGAAAAAGAAATTGGAATAGAAATAACAGAAGATGACTGGTATAATGTGTGCAAGGGCCAACACTCAGCCACCAGCTCGATATGGCGAGCATTTGGACGGAAAAACATTATGAGGTATTTCATAACACCAATGTGTGGTCAAATGTAGGCAGACCACACACATGTGTTTTGGAAATGTCAAAAGATGGAAGGATACTGGAAGGGAGTGTGGAGTGAGCTGAGGGAGGTATTGGGATATGAGATACCAACAACTTGTCTGGTATAATACTTGGGGAACATTCCTAAGAGGAGGTGCAAGGAGGAGATAAATACCTGGTGAAAGTATTATTAATGGCTAGCAGGAATGCAATTACAAGGGCCTGCCAAAGGTAGACCCCCTAGGGCCCCTACTAAAAAACAGTGGATGAGTTTTGTGGAGGAGATCTATGGCATGGAGAGATTTACACATACCTGAGACTGCAGGTTGAACAGTTTGAAGGAAAATGGGAGAAATGGAATTATTACAGAAGGGGTGAGGGTAGTAGTAATGACTGACAACTGAACAAGACTGAATTGTTGCACTGTGACTGAATGGAAGGACTTATAAGCTTTGTGTGTTTTTTTGTTTTGTTTTGGTCCTGGTTTTTGTGTGAGTGTTTTGACTTGATTTGTATGGTTTGTTTGCTTATTTTTTTGTGTATCATTGTTGGAACCCCCCCCCCCCCAAAAAAAAAAGTAAAAACAAAAAAAAGAAACTGCTCAAATGTTTTGTCTGTGTTAAGTGAACAGTACAATTGTGGATATGATTAATGTGGATGTAATTAAAATTATGTCAATATGTTAATTAAAAGCTAAACCATAAGTCAACCATCAGACAAGGTTCAGGTTCTTAAAGAAGCTAATTGCAAGTCTATGGAATATTCTGTCTTTTTTAATTGTGGTTATCTCTATTCTTCTGCTTCTTTATTTGTGGGCATTTACTGTACCAGCTGTGTGTCTGATAAAATAAGTGACTAATAAAATGGCTGGAAACTAGTTTTATTTCATTGTTTCACTTGATATCCTTCTGTAGTCCAGCAAAGTAAAGTGCAAGTTGTCAACCTGTTGTTGGTGTGCACTCTAAACTACAATCAAAAAGATGTGCATACATTTTTATGTCGATCAGTGTACCTTCTGTAACTAAAAAACGATGTCATCTCTTGTTGATAATACTGATTGATGTATTATGTACACGCTAAAATAATATTTTTTATTACACATTTACATTTTTGTGTTATATGATTGTGTTGACATAGGTAAGCTTGCAGAAACAAGATGCGTCATGAGTCACAAGAAATGGTGCTTCTAGCACTATAAAATACATTTCTGATTTTAGTCTTCTCATTACTTCTGAAAAGTCAGAAAAGTGATGACTTTCGAACGACTCTGACTGATGGCTAAAAAGTGGCCGGGCTACGTGGTGTCCGGGTTACGTAATCCTATCGTTGGTATAGCAACTGTCAGTCAAGATTCGTTTGAAAGTCAACATTACGTCAGCCAGGCTCTTTTTGGCACCCGGTCACTTTTAAGCATGACAGTGCCAGATTTCTAGAGACTTCCAGGCGAAGAACACATTGTTAACAGCCCTGTATCCAGGTTTGCCCAAACAGTAGATGCTGCGTGTGCTTTCTATTACTGTGTATGCATGGCAAGTGTGAGAGCGCCGAAGTTGCGTAGTGGCCGCGAGCGGTACTGCAGACAGATAGAGATTTCAAATTGGATATGAAGATGAAATCTGGCACAAAGTGTCAGCGTCAAACTAATAAAATAATTGCTGTCTGTGGTTCTATATGGGCTGTGGAAATTATTTAGAAAAATTATAGTTTGAGATGGATTGATAATTGATATAATTGAGAACCCCTGGATTAATGTGTTCTTGATCAATTTGAAAGCTGGACCAAAGTGTTTGATTTAATTAAATTACAACTAGGCCCAATACAAAGATAAGCTGTAAGTGCAGTTTGGAGTCTGGACAGTCTTTTTCTCTCAACGCCTCAATAGGTAGATCTTGCCTTCACCAAGGCAAAGGTCGGTGATCTTGGGCCTTAAAAGTTTGGGGACCACTGTTGTAGGTGAAACCGGGGTTGTTACAATAGTTTAATTAAATCAGTCTCATACAATTTAATAATCATTAATTTTAGTAATTAATATTTAATTATTAATTTACTATAATGATGAAAACTCTAGCTGTACCACTATGCTACAGTCTTAGTAAAGTATTACAATACTAACGTATTACAATTTCAATACAAGTCTATAACACTTCATGGATAACTAGACAAGTGAAGGCAATCAAGAGTAATTGGGTCCGTGTATCTTCTGGCCAACCGATTTTCGTTTTAAAACCAGGAAAATGGAAAACGGACAACGAGCCGTCTCCCGTCTACCGTCTCGGAGTCGGAAAATGGGAAACGAGGAACGAACCTATTTCCCATTTCCCATTTATTTTCCAAACGGGGAACGGGTCGTTTTCTGTGGTTCGTGTGCGTGGTTATGAATGGAAATTCAGGTAAATAAAAACAGGGGCAATTTTCCATCACTGATTTTGCATTAATATGACCCGGAACTTGATGTCTTTTGTCAGTGTCTGTTAATCATGGCTACCGTTGATGAAGTTGTAAGCAACAAGTGTCGGAGAATAGTAGGCTACACCATCAGCGGACTGGCCCCGAGCTGCAAGACCCCTGTCTCCATCCTCCACAGGCACACCAGGATGTGAAGATAATGTGTCCGAGGACAGTGCACCATCAGCTGACTGGCCCCGAGCTTCTAGGCCCGTGTTTTCATCCTCCACAGGCACCGGGATGTCAAAAATATGTGTCTGAGGACAGAGCACCATCCACGGACTCTCTACGAGCTTCCAGGCCCTTGTTTTCAACCTCCACAGGCACCGGGATGTTAGAAATATGTGTCCGCCAAAGATGCACCATCAACTGACTCTCTACGAGCGTCTAGGCCCTTGTCACAGAACCAGTCCCGGGTCATATTAATGCAAAATCAGTGATGGAAAATTGCCCCTGTTTTTATTTACCCGAATTTCCATTCATAACCACGCACACGAACCACAGAAAATGTTCGAAACGTTTTGAAATCGGAAATCGGAAATGGGAAATAGGTTCGTTCCTCGTTTCCCATTGTCCGACTCCGAGACGGGAGACGGGAGACGGCTCGTTATCCGTTTTCCATTTCCTGGTTTTAAAACGAAAATCGATTGGCCAGAAGATCCACGGACCGAAAATTGCCCCTGTTTTTATTTACCCGAATTTCCATTCATAACCACGCACACGAACCACAGAAAACGTTCGAAACGTTTTGAAATCGGAAATCGGAAATGGGAAATAGGTTCGTTCCTCGTTTCCCATTTTCCGACTCCGAGACGGGAGACGGAAGACGGCTCGTTATCCGTTTTCCATTTCCTGGTTTTAAAGCGAAAATCGGTTGGCCAGAAGATACACGGTCCGTGGATCTTCTGGCCAATCGATTTTCGTTTTAAAACCAGGAAATGGAAAACGGATAACGAGCCGTCTCCCGTCTCGGAGTCGGAAAATGGGAAACGAGGAACGAACCTATTTCCCATTTATTTTCCCAAACGGGGAACGGGTCGTTTTCTGTGGTTCGTGTGCGTGGTTATGAATGGAAATTCGGGTAAATAAAAACAGGGGCAATTTTCCATCACTGATTTTGCATTAATATGACCCGGAACTTGATGTCTTTTGTCAGTGTCTGTTAATCATGGCTACCGTTGATGAAGTTGTGAGCAACAAGTGTCCGAGAATAGTACACCATCAGCGGACTGGCCCCGAGCTGCTAGACCCCTGTCTCCATCCTCCACAGGCACCAGGATGTGAGCAACAACTGTCCGAGAATAGTACACCATCAGCGGACTGGCCCCGAGCTGCTAGACCCCTGCCCTGTCTCCATCCTCCACAGGCACCAGGATGTGAAGATAATGTGTCCGAGGACAGTGCACCATCAGGGGACTGGCCCCGAGCTTCTAGGCCCTTGTTTTCATCCTCCACAGGCACCGGGATGTCAAAAAATATGTGTCCGAGGACAGAGCACCATCCACGGACTCTCTATGAGCTTCCAGGCCCTTGTTTTCAACCTCCACAGGCACCGGGATGTCAGAAATATGTGTCCGCCAAAGATGCACCATCAACTGACTCTCTATAGGCCCTTGTCACAGAACCAGTCCCGGGTCATATTAATGCAAAATCAGTGATGGAAAATTGCCCCTGTTTTTATTTACCCGAATTTCCATTCATAACCACGCACACGAACCACAGAAAACGTTCGAAACGTTTTGAAATCGGAAATCGGAAATGGGAAATAGGTTCGTTCCTCGTTTCCCATTTTCCGAGACGGGAGACGGTGTAGCTAATCCGTTTTCCATTTCCTGGTTTTAAAACGAAAATCGATTGGCCAGAAGATCCACGGACCATACACGGACCTAATTGGTTGGCGTAAAATGGCTTTCAGTGGAATATTGGAACAATAACAGGCAAGACAATTGTTTAAGTATAAAGTAAACCATTTATTAAAAGGTAACAAACAGTAATTAATGGTCAATGATAAATCAGGTATAATCACCTAAACACTGGAGTAACAATTGAATAAGGCACAAAGTGGAATTGGGGATGAGGTAGTCTGTCTCAGGAATGCAGAGGAGGAGGCGTTAGCTTCCCGTCTCTGTCTGTGTGTGTGTGTGTGTGTGTGTGTGTGTGTGTGAGAGAGAGGGTGCGTGCGTGTGTGAGCGGGTGCGTGTGTGGGTATGCGCAGTTGCGAGTTAACGCGGTCGCGCTCTCAATGGAGAGATGGGGAGAAGTGAGAGGGAGACTATGCGCATGCGCGCAGGTGATAAGAGGTTGTGAGCGTGAGATGGAAGATGCGCAGACACAAATTAACTTTGGCTGCGGGACCGAAATCTAAGCTCTTCGTTTCTTACGCGCCAACTTCGTTGGGGGAAGGGGCGCAGAGTAAATAATGTTTAACAAAGGAATTTCTTGTTTTAAGGACTAAATCCAAGCTAGGCCTTAATTTAACACAAGATATTCCACAACACTGAAATCACGATGTGCGTGTGACGAGACGAGCGTGCACTATCTAATTAAAAGCAATAGAACCAAGCAAGATTATAAACGGTCAAAGACCGTGTAGATTGTGAATTTAAGATTGCATTTAAATCTCAATGAAGCAAAATAACAATACTTCTCACATAGATTAAAACATACATATAAAACTAAATTCTGCCCAGATATTTAGCCTTACTTCGATCGCTCTTGCGTAGCGACCAAGATGTTTTCTGCCGGGTTTCCGTTGAGCAGCGCGGAGCACAGGCTTCGTGGAATGTCCCGGGGCCTTCTGCTTCTTCTCGTCAGATGAAGCCCTCGGACGGCCTGGAGGTCGTCAGTGGAGTATCGAAGGATGAATGTTCGTCGACGTTGAATGGATGAGAAGGGAGCCGGTCGCCTCGCTCGTATTCAAACAAAACTGCTGGGCTGCAGTATATAGTACTATCGATATAAACTCAGGTTGCAACTAAACGATTTCAAATAGTTTGGAACTTTGATCAGAAGTTCTGAAGGCTATGATTCGTCGTGTCGTCCTTTGTCCTGATGAAGAATTCTTTTAGAGAGTTTGGTGTCTCTATTTTGAATGGTAGTTACCGATGTAAAAACCAAAGCCAGAGAGACTGAATTTTGGGCTTGCCGCTGTTTATATGGGGAAAACGCGGCATTCTTTTTATCACCTTTGAAGTGACCATTCAGAGTCTGAGAAGTGTAGATAAGGGAATTGAAGAGATAAGGGAACTCTGGGTAATGAAGTCTGTGGTGTAATGTAGTCTATAGTGTGACCACCTACACTGTTCTAGATGATAATCACGTTTCTCTGACTGAGATGGTTCTCAATGGCCTCCCCCATTCCCATACTATGATTAATTGCAGTCACCCACACCTCAGTTTACTTCCCGACCCCAGGTGTCTGAGCAAATCCAGCCATGTGGGGACCTTTCCTTGGTTACCATGATAAGATTACCATTTTGGATAGCAGCTGCTGATCATGAATCTCATGTTCACCCACAGGATATACACTGCTTAAAGCTGTATATGGAAGCAGGCGAAATAACAGATTCAGCAACACACATAAAGAAATGTGTTTCCTTTCCCTAGTGCTGGAGTAGAATACATTGGTTTATTGTATATTTATACAGACATGACTCACTTAAAATGCCACAACTCCCCCTAAATAAATATCACAGAATAGGAATGGCACTCAGGCACTTAGGAGTTTCACAGCCTAAAAGGTAGTATAGTACAGTGGTTCTCAAAGTGGGATCCTCGACACATAGCCTAATAGTTAGTTTTACGTTATAGAAGCTCCATAAAAAAAAATTGCCAATAAAACCAGCATATTGTGTCCATTTCTCTGTAAAAAAATGTCTCATGTTTTGGGATGAAGGCTGGTTGGAATGGGTATTGCAGAGGGGAACAACACACAGCGCAGGAGATGGTTAGCCTGGTGACACCAGCCTACGTATTTCCGCCTGAATTGATTTCAAGCTCATACTCAGTCTGGCCCAACCCCATTGACAATCGTCTCCAGAACTCAAAATTTTGCAGGACCAATCAGCGAACAGTTCAGGGCCTCGTTTCCCGATAACGATGTATCTTAACGTTCTACGTGGATTTTCGCGACATCGTTGACGGCCGAACTCTTTCTACTTACGAGGGTTTCCCAACCATCAACTTAAAGTCAGGTGCACGAGCGCAACGTGCACGAGTTCTTAAGTAGCTCTTAGGAGCTGTTTACGTCAGGTTAACCTGTTTACGTTAATTGCTGTGAAATTAGCTAGCCTATGCGTGCATCGAACGTGCAATGTGCACTAAATTCGGGGCGGGGATAGTAACGCCATCTCCAGCAGAGAAGCCTATTTAAACTGTGTTCCCATTGTAAGGACATTTATTACGATCTGTCTGAGAGTGGGCTGTCAAAGCTAGCATCATCGAAGTCATACAGTACAGTAGGCTACATACATTCAATAAAATTAACCTACATTTGAGTCCAACTGCATGACCATTCTTGCCCTACACTTATCCTTACAATAAAGAAGTTATCCTATTTCAACCATAACTTCATTTTAAATAATGTCTTTCTTTATGACATTTAGTTTATAGTTTAGACAGCAACGTTGACATCTACAGTATATTCAACTGCATCCACTACATAATCTCAAACTTTATTTGTTGGTAACTCTCCAAAAAGGCTACCATTAACACATTTCTTAATGAAAAGGAAACATGCATCACAATAATACTTCAGTGTAACCTGTACCTATGTGGAGTGCAAATATGTCTTGCCATTACACTACCCAACAGCCCTACGTCTGCTAACACTACAGAATGCATAATTCCTACGGGCACTGCACTAGTTTTGTATAGCCTAATCTTTATTTTCAAATACTCAATATTCTTTATTTCTATTTTGATGGGAATAGGCAGGTGAAACAATGACATTCTCATGATGTGCTATACACAGAAACATCGTTTGGATTTCTTCTACAATAGGCCGAACGACACCCCTGGATAAGGTGTCGAGAGGTTTGAAGCGTACGTCATGCGTGACTGTATGAGCTATGAAACTAGCGATTTAAAAAAAGTTTCAATGAAGAACATTGCAAATATATATGTATACAACCATCTAGCTAGAAGCTACCATATAAGCCAATGGAGTGGTGGCATAAGCGCTAAATGTGCCATCAAACTACTGTTTGAAAGCTTCAGTCAAGACCTAAATACTCTGCATTGGTCGCGTAGCACATTTCCGATCAAACCGAGTCATTATAAACATATAAAAAGTTGTGTAGATAGCTTTATTCATGTAAAATATTCCTCGCTTCAAGTAGCCATGTTTTTTTTTTCTTTTTTTGAACGACGGTCGAACAACGCCCCTGGTGGATTAAATCGCTAAGTGTGAAGTTACTACTGGTCCTGACCACACGTAGAATTCCTCTCAATGAAAGATACACTTAAGCTAAGTGTGGCGTTGGGAAACCCGTCTGCAACGTAGGAATCCTCTTACGAGCGATTTCAAGTGCTTTTTAGGCTAAGTGCGCGTTCGGGAAAGTGGGCCCAGAGCTGTGACGCAAAACTCGCCTTGGAGGAAAAGACACGAAAAGCTATCGGAAAAGTTGTCTCAACTCTCGAGAACATCAGAAAATTAAAAGGAGAACAAGAGTATTTTCTTGTAAGTTTTATGATTGGAAAGGACGTCGTAGCTCTTCTCCCAACTGGCTTTGGGAAGAGTTTAATCTACCGAATGCTTACTAAACGTTGCTGATTGGTTAAGGAAACTCCAATGATTTTAAACCTCAAGATAAGCACCCGCCCATCTCGGAAACCAAAATGCATTGGGTTGGCCCAGACTGAAAGACGGAATGAAATGGAGTCACAGGCTGGTAATGGCCAGGCTAGGAGATGGTGGCTTTCTTACAAAAACAGTAATACTAAATAATAATACTAAATACTTATTTATTTACAGGGGGATGAGAAATTCACCCCAAAATACAGTACTGTGCAAAAGTTTTAGGCAGGTGTGAAAAAATGCTATGAACTAAGAATGCTTTGAAAAATGTAAACAATAAATGTTTATTTTGAATCCATTTAAATGGTAAGACTGAGCACAGCAACAAGACACAACGTAGTTATACTGCATCAGCAGGGTCTCTCCCAGACAAAGATTTCAAAGCAGACAAGGGTTTCAAAATGTGCAGTTCAAGCTCTTTTGAAGAAGACGTAGAGGATCGTAGATGCAGTGGTCAGCCAAGGAAACTTAATACAGCTGATGAAAAACACATCAAGCTTATTTACCTTCGAAATCGGAAGATTTCAAGCAGTGGCATCAGCTCAGAACTGGCAGAAACCAGTGGCACCCAGGTACAGACATTTACTGTCCGGGGAAGTCTGGCCAGAAGTGGTCATCATGGAAGAGTTGCAGCCAAAAAGCTTTACCCCGACAAGGAAACAAGGCCAAGTGACTGAACTAAGCACGAAAACATAGAAACTGGGGTGCAGAAACATGGCAGAAGGTGCTCTGGACTGATGAGTCAAAATTAGAAATATTTGGCTGTAGAAGAAGGCAGTTTGTTCGCCGAAGGGCTGGAGAGAGGTACAATAATGAGAGTCTGCAGGCAACAGTGAAGCATGGTAGAGGTTCCTTTCCAGTTTGGGGCTGCATTTCTGCAAGTGGAGTTGGAGATTTGGTCAGGATGAATGGTGTCTTCAATGCTGAGAAATACAGGCAGATACTAATCCATCATGCAATACCATCAGGGAGGCGTATGATTGGCACCAAATGTATTCTGCAGCAGGACCATAACCCCAAACATACAGCCAATGTCATTAACAACTATCTTCAGCTTAAAGGAGAACAGAAAGTCCTGCAAGTGATGGTATGACCCCCACAGAGCCCTGATCTCTACATCATCGAGTCTGTCTGGGTTTACATGAAGAGACAGAAGAATTTTAGGAAGCCTACATCCACAGAAGATCTGTGGTTAGTTCTCTAAGATGTTTGGAACAATTTACCAGCCGTGTTCCTTCAAAAACTGCGCAAGTGTATCTGGAAGAATTGATGCTATTTTGAAGGCAAAGGGTGGTCACACCAAATATTGATTTAATTTAGAATTTTCTTCTGTTCCTTCACTGCATTTTGTTAATTTATGAAGAATTGATGAAAATAAACTGTTAACACTTCCATTTTTGAAAGCATTCTTAGTTTACAGCATTTTTTCACACCTGCCTAAAACTTTTGCACAGTACTGTAGATATTTACAAAATCATCAAACACAAAGTCAAAAAGACAATGCACAAATATCTGGTGACGAATCTCTCTGTTTGGTCTATGTATATATGCCAAAGCATGCCCAATCTGTCTCCTCACTAGACAATAGGGCCCATGGGGCTAAATTGGTCCAATAAGTTTCATTGGACCCTGATGGAGATCATTTTGAAACATAAGGGCCTTATACATGTGCCAATGAGATCAGATCAGTTTATCGTATCGTATTCGCGTGTAGGTGTGAAGATTTTCAAGGGAAACGGCTCTTGTCGTTACCTGTATACATGTGCAAAATGTAAAGCGGTTACATTGCCTCGGGCATGCGCAAAGACCACGGAGATGTGCTCCCACCTGGTTTGTTTACTAACAACATCAACGTGGATCCGCATCGGGCACAGGCAGTGTAGTGGCTTAAAGTTCCCTTCTTTCTATCAGCATATAGTGCTTAATATTTTCTTTGAATAACCACTCTCGGATGGAAAGAAAACGAGTCTACGCGTGGATGTGTTTCAACAACGGTAGAAAACTGTGTTTGCTCCGTCTTTTACTGGACTCATAATTATATGACAGTGGTATTAGTTACAGTTGAGACACCCGAAATAACTTGCATGCGCAGCAATCCTGAGACGTGATTTTTAGTTTGCACATGAATACTAACGTCTTCTTTGATCCCAGGAAATTTGAGCACATAACCCATCTCCCTTACGGAGATATTGGCGAAAGTTAACCTACTTCATTGCAAACGTCTAGTTTTTCAAACGTGTCTAGTTTTTGTGCAGTAGTGAATAGAGTCTCAGTCTACTACACCATACATAGCATATCATGTTTGTATAAAATGATTAAGGTGCAACAAATGCCAATAAGCATATTTCAATTAAATGATTCACATTGCAAGCAAAATGGTGCGGCTGGAGCACAGGGAGGGACAACGGTGACGCAGTTTGGATGTAGCGACAAACATTTATGTGCTGTAACAAACAGTGTTAACCAGTATGTGAGTAACGTGGCTTTTATTAAAACATAGCGTGTGTAATGTGTAGCTATTTCATTCCGTTTATTAACCTTTCCGGCTGTCTGTATTACTAGCCAGCAGCAGACGTAACGGAAAGGGAGCATTTTACTCCCCGGCAATCTCTCTACAAACTTCCATACAGACGCGGGATCAGCAGAGGAAAATCTACTTTCCTTTTGGGAGAAACCAGGCCAGTCGTTCCCACGACTACAGCACCTTGCAAAACGAATTATATGCGTTCCAGCAACAGGTGCTGCGAGTGAGCGCTCCTTCAGTGCAGCAGGGCGCGTTATAGAAGCCAGGCGAGAGCGCCTGAATCCTGACACTGTAGATGCTATTTTATTCCTGCTTTAGATTTGTCTTTATAGTGCTAAGACAAATTCTAAATAGAACGAAGGTTAGGCATATCAGCAGAGGTATATTTTGGTTACATTAGGATGGCTACGTTTATAGCTTGCGTTTTGGGCGCACCACAATGCCAAGAAGTTTGTCGCGACTGTAATGGCATATTTCATTGTGGGGGTGATTGATAGTTTAAGGCTTACGAGACACGGTGTTTTCTGATGTTTTACTGAGTCCTCTCTGTCTCTATCACACACACACACACACACACACACACTAACGGAAGCAAAAAATGTTTAAATTAAGTGACATCCCTCAAATGTCGCGTCTCCCGCAAACCTGCAAGCTATGAGTCAGCTGTCAGTATTGGAAGAAGCCTTAACGTCGAAGATGAAACTTCCTGGGTTATTTTGTTTCGTTAGGCTATTAGTTATATTTTAAAACAGCCAGTCATTGTAGCCTACCACTCATGGAATAAGGAATTTCAAAGAGATGATGGAGTGAACTTTCTAGCCTCCTGTCACCGTCTCCCCCCAGTCACGCACGGCCTCCCCCATGACACATCGGCCTGATTTGACACGCCCTTTTGTAAGACGAATTAACGTGGTAAACCACCTCTCTCGAAAGGCTCAGACGATCGGCGGAAAAACTAACGGTTTACATCTAGACCCCTTATACATGAGGCAATTGTAACACGCTCGCGAGTTTCTATCGTGGTAGGCGCAATGTAACCGCTTTACATTGACGCATGTATAAGGGGCTACTGTTAATGACTTCAGAATATATGAATGAAGTGCCTTGTATTAATCACTTCACTCAGGGTGCAACAAACCATTCCTGCTGCTGCTTGGAAAATCTTGCCCCCAAAAGTTTGAGAACCCCTGGTACAGTCCATGGTAGAGCTATTGACATCACACTATCCCTTAGTAAAGTAGATGCAAAAAAATACACAGTACATGTGGTATTCAAACAGTTGAATTAACAGTAATTAACACATGAAGATGAATAAACAAGGCAAAGTAAACCGATATGTGACTTCTCCATTCACAGTAGCACAGCTGGTTAAAACCCCCTCAGACCTTTTATGCAGTTGATGCAACAGTTTGTGACCAGCCGGTTTACACAGAAAATCTATCAGTCGATTTCTCCTCGCGAAAAACACATCAGCAAGAATATAGCTGTTTTCCTAAAGCTACCTTGGCAGATTACAGTTGATTTTACGTGTTTCTTTATTAGCCTATTTGCTGTGAACTCCTGCACCAGCTGTATGTAACACTCATCATCAGATTACAGCCACAGCTGCGCCCACAGATCCTAAAGCCTCTTCTGAAAACAAGCTGCAAAAATGAAGTGGACAAATATGAATGGCGCAGAGGCAACAGCTATTAAGATCAGAGGCTCCCTGCACTAAAACATGAAAGGAGGCAAGGGACATAAAAGCCACCCAGCCTCACCAGTCATACAGTCTAATGTTGTTTGCACTGCTTAATTTTTTTCTGTTTAGCAAATGTCAATCATTCTGCCTTATGTAAAGGCTTATTATATAAATGTCCTCCGTGTTTTTTTACAATCTCTCTTTTGAGAGGCATAGGGATAGCATGGTCTCAAAGCCTCCATACATGAGTTTCGGCTCCCTAATCAACTTCACAGTGAGTATCTGATTGCCACAAAGGTATGTTGAATAACCGCCTGGTGAAGACATGATTAATCTGGCCCTGTGAACCCGCACCCTGCTACGTTGTTTCCCCTAGCCTTAATGAGGCTCTGTAGGACCCTAATCAGTGGGCCGAGCCAGGTGTATCAAAGTGGCGGGGGATATGACGTGCATCAGCACGCAAAAAAGATTGGGTGGTGACGTACGTGAAGTTTTGTCTGGTATTAAAGTCAATCGAACTATTTAGTTGTTTGAGTTTCCAGTTCTGGGTAAAACTATGATGCTTCCTGTAGACAGGACGCTGAGAACCTCCAGTACGTGCTGATGAATCACTCTACAGTGCCTGTTGTACGGATTTCTGCAGCATGAAGGGCACATGGGGACTAGACAATGCACTGGTGAAGGAATGGTGAAGTGAGGGAGTGCCCTTGAAGTATTTTCTTACAAAAAGGACAAACTCAGCCTTTGGTTCTGTCTCATCACCCGCCTCAACGCAGCGGGGGGACTGAGCAGCATGTCTGGACTTTGTCCAAGAGAGGCCTGGTTACACCCGTTTCCCCACCTCAGGGGGATCTCCTTGTGCGTGAGCGCTGAAAATGCTCCAGAACAATTGACTGACCCCCTGGCTTCTCCCTCTCTCTCTCTCTCTCTCTCTCTGACACAGGGCCTTATACATGTGCCACTGAGATCAGATCAGTTTATCGTATCGTATTCGCGTGTAGGTGTGAAGATTTTCAAGGGAAACGGCTCTTGTCGTTACCTGTATACATGTGCAAAATGTAAAGCGGTTACATTGCCTCGGGCATGCGCAAAGACCACGGAGATGTGCTCCCACCTGGTTTGTTTACTAACAACATCAACGTGGATCCGCATCGGGCACAGGCAGTGTAGTGGCTTAAAGTTCCCTTCTTTCTATCAGCATATAGTTCTTAATATTTTCTTTGAATAACCACTCTCGGATGGAAAGAAAACGAGTCTACGCGTGGATGTGTTTCAACAACGGTAGAAAACTGTGTTTGCTCCGTCTTTTACTGGACTCATAATTATATGACAGTGGTATTAGTTACAGTTGAGACACCCGAAATAACTTGCATGCGCAGCAATCCTGAGACGTGATTTTTAGTTTGCACATGAATACTAACGTCTTCTTTGATCCCAGGAAATTTGAGCACATAACCCATCTCCCTTACGGAGATATTGGCGAAAGTTAACCTACTTCATTGCAAACGTCTAGTTTTTCAAACGTGTCTAGTTTTTGTGCAGTAGTGAATAGAGTCTCAGTCTACTACACCATACATAGCATATCATGTTTGTAGAAAATGATTAAGGTGCAACAAATGCCAATAAGCATATTTCAATTAAATGATTCACATTGCAAGCAAAATGGTGCGGCTGGAGCACAGGGAGGGACAACGGTGACGCAGTTTGGATGTAGCGACAAACATTTATGTGCTGTAACAAACAGTGTTAACCAGTATGTGAGTAACGTGGCTTTTATTAAAACATAGCGTGTGTAATGTGTAGCTATTTCATTCCGTTTATTAACCTTTCCGGCTGTCTGTATTACTAGCCAGCAGCAGACGTAACGGAAAGGGAGCATTTTACTCCCCGGCAATCTCTCTACAAACTTCCATACAGACGCGGGATCAGCAGAGGAAAATCTACTTTCCTTTTGGGAGAAACCAGGCCAGTCGTTCCCACGACTACAGCACCTTGCAAAACGAATTATATGCGTTCCAGCAACAGGTGCTGCGAGTGAGCGCTCCTTCAGTGCAGCAGGGCGCGTTATAGAAGCCAGGCGAGAGCGCCTGAATCCTGACACTGTAGATGCTATTTTATTCCTGCATAGTGCTAAGACAATTTCTAAATAGAACGAAGGTTAGGCATATCAGCAGAGGTATATTTTGGTTACATTAGGATGGCTACGTTTATAGCTTGCGTTTTGGGCGCACCACAATGCCAAGAAGTTTGTCGCGACTGTAATGGCATATTTCATTGTGGGGGTGATTGATAGTTTAAGGCTTACGAGACACGGTGTTTTCTGATGTTTTACTGAGTCCTCTCTGTCTCTATCACACACACACACACACACACACACACACACACACACACACACACACACTAACGGAAGCAAAAAAGGTTTAAATTAAGTGACATCCCTCAAATGTCGCGTCTCCCGCAAACCTGCAAGCTATGAGTCAGCTGTCAGTATTGGAAGAAGCCTTAACGTCGAAGATGAAACTTCCTGGGTTATTTTGTTTCGTTAGGCTATTAGTTATATTTTAAAACAGCCAGTCATTGTAGCCTACCACTCATGGAATAAGGAATTTCAAAGAGATGATGGAGTGAACTTTCTAGCCTCCTGTCACCGTCTCCCCCCAGTCACGCACGGCCTCCCCCATGACACATCGGCCTGATTTGACACGCCCTTTTGTAAGACGAATTAACGTGGTAAACCACCTCTCTCGAAAGGCTCAGACGATCGGCGGAAAAACTAACGGTTTACATCTAGACCCCTTATACATGAGGCAATTGTAACACGCTCGCGAGTTTCTATCGTGGTAGGCGCAATGTAACCGCTTTACATTGACGCATGTATAAGGGGCTTACAGAGAGAGAGAGAGAGAGAGAGAGAGAAAGACACACACACCCACACACACACATACATACAGTACTCACTATAACATGCTTGGACACAATGGACTGGTCTAAAAAAATGTATGTTTCATTCAATCCAAAAGGATTTATTCACAGGAGTTCCCTTATGCATATTTACCCACAGGCACACTTTTCTTCTGTAAATAGAATCTCTTTGGCAACAAGATTGGTGATATCACGATTGTCATCTTCCCTTGAATTGCAATGAGAGAAGGTCATTGCTTCACCTTCAAGACCAACAAATATGGTTCTATTTTTTGTGAGCCTTCTTTGTGAAGGGTATCTGAACAAACACAAACCCTCCAAAGTACTGTCCTAACATCCATGTGAAAGAAATGATGAGATAATAACAGTAACATGATTGCAGAACTCAATTGGGAATGATTGCTTGATGACAAAGCTGCCCTTTCTGATAAAGAAGGGTGGTCAACAAAATATTTTACAAAATGGCCATTTGTCCCCCTGGAGTTTTTATTTGTTTTTGTTTCATCTTCTAGCAGGCTAGAGCTAAACATGATACAAGCTGTCTGATCATTATTACAGTAATACAAGTCAAAATCTTGATCACAACTAGACTACCATTCTAACCAACACACTGCGCACAAGCAGGTAGACTCTGAATGTACAAGAGCCTCTTACAAGAGGTCTTTGGAATAGCTCACGCCGCGTAATGGTATTATGATTCGGCAAAATATTCCCCATTTTAGTAGTCCCCCTTCTCCTCTGCCTGCAGCTTGGTCTATGTATGGAACAGTTCGCTGACGAGTTGGACCTCCTGTGGCAGGTTTCTAATCACGAAGTATGGCGTCACTCATCGGCTGTCTCCGAAGGGAACAGCGGGAGGGCGACAACTAAGTGCCGGGAGCAGATTAAAGATGTCAATCTTGGCATGAGACGCTCGCGCCCCCTTGACAATCCATTGTATGAAAAAAGCCAGGGACAAGTTTTGCATCGAGATACCTTGCCTGTATTGTTTTGATGTTGTTGTGAAAATATCTTTTGACCTTACTATTTGACGAGTTCCATCAGCACTTACTTATAAATGAAATACAAATAAAATACATTTATTATAAATTAATAAAAACATCTAGGCCTATGTGATGTAATGTGTCTATGTAAGTATTAATAAATGTATGTATTTTTAGAAGTGCTCTTCATATTTTGCACCCATTCTCTCTCCCTGTTCTTGCTAGCGCAGATCCATTGACTGGAGGTGCATTGGCCTGATTACCCCCTCACCGTCGTAGGATCCTCGTAGGATTCTCGTAGGATTCTCTTCCTTCCTTGGCTGCCATCATCACGGCAGCGCTCTGCGGCCTGCGTGGCTGCATTCAGGACAGTGAGGCATACGGTCGCACCCTCCTTTCGGTTAAACCAGCCAAGCAGCCTCTTCCTCCTTTCCTCCTCCAGCTGGTTTCTCTCTGCTGGGGTTAGATCATCGCACTGCCCAGCATGCGGGGTCTGTTGCGCACCCCTGTGTCCCCTTGGTTGATACTTTTGCCAGTCCAGTGTCAGACAAGACACGAACCTCTCTCTGTCTCTGTCACAAGATGCTTTGACAGGCTCCTTCCGTCCCCCTCGGCCAGCTGAGCGCTCCAGTTCTCCGTACATGACAGAGTTGGGTCTATGAAGAGAGAAGAGATGATGATTTGAATTAGCCAGTCTTACAAAATGAAACTGCAGGTGTCCACTTTAGCCATTTAAAAATGTTCAACTTACTGCAGTCCCCTTTACTGACCTCTTGTAACAACTGTATCAGTGAAGTTGCCAGGTAATTGTCAGCTGTTAAAGAGTAAAAAAGCAATCAGGACAGGATCCCTAATATGTAAGGAGAAAGACAAATCTGAAGGAAGAGAATTAATGGAGATGAGGTAGGTGGATGTTTCATGAACGGAGAGTGCTGATGAAGTTAATCTTATATGACAAGTTTGAATGGGCAGACACATCACCCATTATTCCAGAGGTGTCTAACAACAAATTGATACAATTGTCTTTCTTTATGTACTTACTGAATGGGTCGCCTTAATCATTTTCAGTAAAATTGCCCCCCCAGAGAGTATTTTCAGGAGCCGCAATTGTGTTCATGTGAAGGACAGATACCTGCCGTTCTTGCTCTGTCCAGGCTGTGCACTCTGTGGTCTGGGTCCGAAAATGTAAAATAATATTAAAAACTAAATTCTTCACGGGAAAAATATTGCAAAAAAGGCACCAATTAGTGTGGTAGTAGGCTTTAACCAGTGGCAACTGGGCTTGCGTTGAAAAGTTTTTGTATGTTTTTTAGGTAGTTAGTTTGCTCGTCATGGGCCTAGACCAAAATCCATAATGCTGCTTCAACATAGAGTCGATAAGTAATTTGCACTGCCCTCCTGTGGGCAAGGAGCAACACTGCAGAGAATGATTAATTGCCCACAAATGAGATGCTCTCAGCATGGTGTTGAGTTCATATCGAACCCTGCTGTTTTGCCTCACTAACCATTTCCCCTCTAGGCCTACTTAACCATTGGCAAGAACTGGTCTTTACCATCATTATCAATTTATTTCTATGGTTATTTATAGTTCATTTTCTTTTTACACCTCATTTTCTAAACTTAATCATTTTACATTGCATATTGCTGTTGTGTAATCCGGTTGTGCAGATTTTGTATTCTTTGAAGTTTCCTGACTCCTGTTGAACAACCTCTCCATTATCACAATGTCATGGAGTGTTAATTTTGAATGACTTAAGGAAGTTTTTATTGTTTCCTTTTAAGCTCAGGTTTAATGCATTGTGTACACATGTGAGATTGAGAAAGCCATATGTATAATAAAATACCTTGAATATCACATTGCCACACATACACTATTCTCAAGTCTTGAATATTGATGCATATTCTTCATTCTTAAAGGAAGAGTCCGTAATTTTGTTGAAATGATGTAGATACTTAAGCTTACCAGTAAATCACATGACACCCCTCCCTTCCATTCTCCTGAAGCCAAGCGTTGATTGTCGTTTTAATCGTTTATGGTTCGTTCCGAGCCACTATGTTTCCATTTACAGAGCCAAGACTGTGTATGAACACCAGAGTTTTTTTGTGCGCACACACTGAACAGACAGCAATTCGCTGAATTTGACCAAAGAGTGTATTCGATTAGAATCGTGAAGTGCACCTTTAAGGATGGAGAACTCATACAGACATTGAAGCCGGCTTATAATACAAGACAGTGTTAAGCTCCTGCTGGAACTTCAAGTGGAGACAGACGCCCACTGCTCAGGAGCAGCAGACATGGAAAGCAGATACAGGAAGGACATGTGGAGAGGACTTGCTGGTTGTCACCAGCTGTGTCGAGAGGACAGGGCAGAGCAACGCACTGGCCACATATCCAGAGCTGTCAACACCAGGGAGGTGGACAACTCTGTCCTGCCCTCTGTGCCCGATCACAAGATCAACAAGGCAAAGCTGTTTTGCCTCCACCCCCACATCAACCTGTCAGGCCTGAAAGGCAGCGTGATTGAAGGGCAAGGCGGCAGAAGAGCTGGGGCAGGTATCTATTGCTGAAGAAGATTACATATTTGAAAACCACTACCAGAGGGGAAAAGTCCTTTCCTGATTTAATATTTGAAACGCAGCTCTCCACCTCAGGAATGGTCGCCACTGTGGTTTCTAGCGTGAGCTGTATCTCCATACTGGGTCTGTGCTCTGTGCTCTTGCCTTGCATGGGTCTGGCGAGCCGTATCCTGCCCCCTGAGAACCACCCTCTGGCTAAAGATGTACTGGACCCCTCTCTGCTGGAGCAGACCGAGGACATGGACATGCAGGAGTTTTTGGGAAACCTCCTGTCTGTGCTGAACCTCACAGATCGGGGGTCCCCATGGACCCCTGGCCCCCCACAGCCCCCGGTCCCTCGCGTGGAGCCCCCAGAGTTCATGCTGGAGCTGTACAACCGCTTTGCAAACGACCACTCGGCCCGGCCCACAGGCAACACAGTGCGCAGTTTCAAGAATGAAGGTATCTTTACATGCACCTTTAAAAATGGCAGTTACCTCAGTGGACAAAAATCATTATCTTGCCAAAATATACATTGTACCAAATACCAATTCATAGAACTATATCTTATAAACCTTAGGAACAGTTGGATTATCTGGTCTTGCATATTTATTGTGGTTGATTTTTTAAATTAATACTGTGTGCAGAACAGGTCTTGAACCAAGTGACCTTAATCTAGAGCCCGATTTTTTAATTATACCTGAATGATTATTATGATGGTAATAACAAGTGTACAGAAAATGCAAAGTACCTTAGCTCTCATTCTATTCTATTTAAAGTCACTGACTTGGTTGTATAATTTGCAATATAAAATCTTTCTTTTCAGTAAGTCCCTTAATGCGGTAACTATTTATTGTATATTGACAGAGACCAAGAATACCATATATCAAACCTCCAGTGCTTCCAGTATTAAGTGTTCCTCTTCTACATCATGCTAACATTGAACTTATTCAAAAAAGGGAACATTTCTATTAAAAATTATAGTTTTTAATGAAAACTGATTTTATCTTACACTCTCTGTGTTTGCTTTTAAGACTCCTCCCCTGCTATTGTGACACACAAGGGTGTGAGGACACACCTGCTTCTGTTCAACATCTCCGTCCCCTTTCATGAACGTGTCATCAACGGCGAGCTTCGCCTCTACGCACTCGTGCCACGGGATCGCCAGTGCCTCCCAAACGAGGACCACAAGGTGACCATATTTGAGGTTCACGAGCGGGAGGGACAGTGGAAGAATGAAGGTGGCGCTGACAAGAGAACACACAAGAAGGTTCCGGTAAAGAGGGAGGAACTTGTCTCGAGGCACTTCAACATCGAAGAGAGTGGGTGGGAGGTGTTTGAGTTGACAGATGTGATTCAGCGCTGGAAGGAATCTGACCGCTCAACTCACTATTTGGAAGTCCAGGTTGAAAGTTTTCACTCTCAAGGTCAGGTGAATCACTTCAAGGGCGATGACGAGTCAGTGGTCTCACAACTGGCTGAGCTGGACATCGACAGAGATGTGACAGGGAAACACAACGCAGTGTTGATTATCTTCTCAGATGATCAGAGCAAGGACCACCAAGAGGAAAAGCAGGAGATCGATGAGATGATTGAGCATGAGTTTGAATTTCTGGGTGGGAATGAGTTGTGGACAGACACAGGGGTGCCTCCAGAGGAGTTACAAGATGAGACTCTATTGCAGATACGCTCCAACGTGATCTATGACAGGGCGCCTCGACTGCGCCGCAACGCTGCAGACCAGTTCTGCAAGAAGACCCCGCTCTACGTGGAGTTCAAGGACATCGGCTGGGATAACTGGATTGTAGCTCCAGATGGTTACCAAGCCAACGCCTGCCGTGGCCTCTGCCAAATCCCCCTCACATCTGATGTCTCACCCACCAAGCACGCCGAGATCCAGTCACTGGTCAGCATGAAATTCCCCAAGAGGGTGTCCCCACCCTGCTGTGTTCCCACAAAACTGGACCCCATCTCTCTCCTGTATAAAGACCAAAAAGGTGTGGTCACTCTCAAACACAAATATGAGGACATGGTGGTGTCCGAGTGCGGCTGCAGATAGTAAGGAAACGGCGCAGCAGCATGTGGATACAACCAAGTTCAGACTGTTACAACTCTTTAAGCAACATGAGATGACATCTTCCAGCTGAACTATCGCACAAGGACCCACCACAAGAGTCGACACACAGCCTATTTTGATTGTTAACATGGAACATAAAAGCAATTTGATGAATAGACATTAGAGTTTCAGCAATATTGGTAGGTACTTCTGCATAGTTGCCTTATTCACACGTGGCTTCGTGGGCATGATACCACATGCTCTGAGCACAGTTGCTGTCTGCAGATGCTTGGAAGCAACATGGAGCCTGCATGGGAGGAATGGACTTTACTAGCTTCTTATTTTATGTATTTACAATTTGTAAATTAGTTGTATTTTATATTATATGAAATCAAATGCTTTATGATGTAGACTGCAATGCTGTCAATATTTTATCATTTCTTAATAAATGAAAAAAAGTGATAGGGCGTGCTTGGTAATTGCTTCCAAGAAATCATCTCAATGCATCACAAGTTGTGAATAGAGTTGTGGAACAGACATATGGAAGAATGTGTTCATCATATCCAGAAAAATCTTGTAAAAATGACAGCAGAGTAAAATTCACTCATAGTATGGTATAAGTGGACAAATGTATCTAACTAACGTCACCAAGCCCCCTTGCCCCTCCCCTGACACCAGTGGGGGCCACATGCCACACGCACCTCTGTCTCCAAGTCCCTTGTGTCACAGTGATAAGGAGGTGTTGGACCTCAGAAGCTTGCGGGCCATCACTCAGGACCAAACCTCCGGTCCAAGTGGGGAGTAGCTGGGAGAGAGTGCTGTCAGATTCCAGGGCTCCAACTGCAATGGTCCACAGCGGTTCAACACCCAGCCTGCCCTCCCCATCTGCCACCAATTTCAGCCTCTTGTCCAAACAGCTCCATGTTCCGGTTCTTTTATTTTCCATGGTGCGGTGGAACGCATAGAAAAAGTGATGACAATCTATTGCCAAGCAAAAACCTCACGCCTAAGAAATACTGTATTTATGGTCACAATGGATCCGACAAAAAAAAAGTTCACTTCCACTGAAAAAAGAAAACAAATAAATTAACTTATTTGACAAGTAAAAGCAGATAATGAATGTTGGCCTGTAGCCTACATCAAGTTGTTTCCTCTCAGTACGACCTGACAATCCAGCCTGGATAATCTAACTAACTGGCAAACTAAAACATGCTCAAATGTGCACAACCATTTTTCAAACCTATTTTCTGAGTTGCATTGGAAACTTGGTCTGATATAGAGGCATTGTGTCATTAGGCAACTGCTCGAGTTTGTCTGCATTTCGTAGAACAGCGCTGTGTGGTAGCCACTGGAGAATTAATGTAAGAATGGGGTATTTTAGCCTACACAGTCACAGCACACGCCTGAGCAGTAGTCATCGTGGTTTGTAGTAGGCTATAACGTAATTCAATGTTTTAACCCAGCCCTATAACGATTAAATAGTGTAACCTACTTCTTTACAACATAACTCGACGTAACCTACATTATAAAGCTAAAATCATCAATACCATTGCTCCTGTTTGGCTTCTATATCTGTCTACAGCAGATACGTTGTTCGGTAAGAAAGCAATAAAGGACCAGATGTTACATCTCTGGTCACATCCCCATTTTTTTGTGTACTGCTCTTCCTCTATGTCTATGGTCTGCATCCAGAAGAATCACTTGGGTGTCAATGGGTAATGCCTAGCGCATGCGCAATCCGCCATATTCTCGCAGTAGTTGCTGGACCCGAGATGGTCCATCCCTTCGTACAGGCTGAGCCCAAGTTGTTTATTGTTCTGTAGCTAAAAGTTGCCTACATGCTCATTATGGTTGCATTTTCTAATGTAAACAGATAACGATATATGTAGACAAGTTTGTCGCCACAACAAGGCGAAGAATAATGTCTTGCAATCTTTGGAACTCGAAGGCTACTACCAGAGACGGGCTCTGCTACTACTGTGAATGAGAACATGCACGGATGAAAGGAGCGCGCGCTGACAGTAGACCAAGCCAAGCTAGCTATATCATTTGAAGGAAGAAGTTTTTCATAGCGCCACATACTTTAAGGTAGAGTTCGTATTTTATGTAACTTGCATGTCATATGTGTGCTTGCGCTTGCGTAATAGTGTTTTGCCTGAAATAAAACCGTTGTGAGGAAATCGACAAGTAGCGATAGCACCCTTAGCTATACAGGCAAACAACTTTGTTTTCGTCCTATTGCTTGAACTAACGATAGCTAGCGAACTAGCTAACTTACCCAAACACTACAAGGCGTTGCTACCTTTGTAGTAGTTGTACAGGGGTATGGTTTGTATTGATGTAACGTTACGTAAGTGAAAACGTAGTTACATGTTTTGATTACTGCAACCCTAAGTAGATACAGAAGTCAATCTGTTTGTTTCTCACTGGAATGAGCGACCAAGCCATCTGTCCCCTTTCCAGTTACTTCCAGCTAGCAAGCTAGGCTAGCCCCATCAGTCCTCAGCTACAAATAATGATCGTATTATTATTTGTTACAGCACGGTTATGTCAGTAATACCACAGAAGTAGATGATCACCTACTGTTATTAACGTTGTCGTGAACGTGAACTAAGTTTGGGTAGAGTGGTTCTTCCTGTGTTTGGAAGTGGTGTATCGGCTGTTCTCTACCACGCTGGCCATGGTTCACGAGTAAATAATATGTAATGTATGTAGACCGTAAGAGGATGTATACAGCACACCAGTAATTAAATACAAGACGGTCATGCAACTGTATTTTTTCATCTCGTACGATTTAAACAGACACGCCTTAATATTAGTCAGAAACTGAGCTGAGATCGGAAGATGTCCATCACGAACACCCCCACGAGCAACGATGCCTGCCTTAGCATCGTGCACAGTTTGATGTGTCACAGACAAGGCGCTGAGAGCGAGGCCTTCTCTAAGAGAGCGATCGAGAGTCTTGTAAAGAAGCTCAAGGAGAAGAAAGATGAGTTGGACGCTCTCATCACGGCCATCACCACCAACGGAGCGCATCCCACTAAGTGCGTTACTATACAACGCACCCTAGACGGCCGACTTCAGGTAAGACATGTTGTATTGAGGTGAAAACATGCCTCTTAGCACCGAGGCACTTTTGCATTGATGTAAATATCCCTGTTGTGTTATTTGTACCAAGAAGGTTCTTAAGACATGTCTAGGCAATTAAGTCTCTAGTCAATGACTGAATGATTTGGGCTTTCACTTTGTGTCTGATCTTTTAACTTAAGTTTGAACTAAATTAGATTAAATTAAATTAAATTAATTTACAATTTATTTATAAAGTGTCAGAACAATATCATTGTCTCAAGGCCACAACACATAAGCCTTCTGATGCACTTTCTTGATTGTACTGGCAGGTGGCTGGTAGGAAAGGTTTCCCGCATGTGATTTACGCCCGCCTCTGGCGCTGGCCAGATCTCCACAAGAACGAGCTGAAGCAAGTCAAGTATTGTCAGTATGCATTTGACTTGAAGACAGACAATGTGTGCGTGAACCCATATCACTATGAGAGGGTGGTGTCTGCAGGAATCGGTGAGTAATGATGCTGCATCTCAAGTTGTAGTCAGCAGTGCTAAATTAGAAAGCTTGTAATATTTGACTATTGACTATCAATGCAGTATATGCTATAGCACGTATGAAGGGGAAAACTGTGATCCCTGAGACCACCTCACTGAAATTGGGGAGTGAAGCATTTGGTATACAGCTGCGGACATGGTCTGCGTACGGTCTCCGCATGGTGGCGAGGCTAAACCTTCATGTCTATTGACTGCGCATGTACAAAACTGACCATGCAGTAGTTTGTATTTTTTATTTTTTATTGTGAAGTGTAAAAACAAAGAAGTTAACTTTTTAATTTCTTCAGAACACTAACTAATTTGCTCTACCCATGATTGCAGATATCTCAGTATTGACTCTGAATTCCGGTGAGTGAACAGAACATTCATCTTTTAGGCCCTGTAAAACAAATGTATTAAAACACATTCAAGCTAAATTGCACAGGAATAGGAGAGCATTATCTTTTCACCCTTTATTCATAGTTTCATAATTATTGTAGGTCTATTATTTTAAAAAAATTGCCGAAAATGTATTACTTTCAGAAAAAAAAAACAGTAAAAACTCCACCTTTTAAATGGTTGAACATTTGGTGTCTGGCTGACAAAACAATGCTTTGTTTCCTGTATCATATCTACTTGTATCAGTGTAAATGTGAATGGCACTAGCTGAGTGGCCTCAATGACCCATGTATTCTGACACTTTATTCACCTTCTTACTGCTCAGGTCCCTCTGGGTTTATGGTGAAGGATGAGTATGACTACGAAGGGCCGTCGTCCCTCCCCAGCGCTGAGAGCCACCTCCAAACCATCCAGCACCCCCCGTCCCGATCTCTGGCACAGGAAGCCTTCGGCACGCCGGCTCTCCTGCCACCCACTGAGGCCTCCAGCTCAGCCACCACGTCCAGTGCCTTCTCCAGCATGTCTGCAGGCTCCACAAGTAAGCCAATCAGGTCGCGTCAGTGGAAGTGTTTCGTCATGGAAGCAAACAGAAACTTAGGCATTTGCAAGGAATGTGTTTGAAACTCCTCAAGGCCGAGTACATGTAACGACAGAGCATCTCCATACTCCTCTACCAGTAATGTGTAAAAGCGTTCACATTGGATATGACTTACTTCTAGATAAGATGGTGGAAATGTTGTTGAACTCTTACAACCCTAGTGGAATTGAAGCATAAGGTCTGTGCTTTCATTTCATGTCTACACAGTAACGACTTTGCGAGTAATTCAAACTAGAACAATGAATGTGTGGAGGTACATGTAGAGATGGAATCAGCTCATTACGGCTGACATTTTATGGCATTCCTGGAAAGAGGGCTAGTTCTGCCCTTTATTTGGGCATGTGATTTATAAAGGACATTTCACAGCTGTAAATCTCCGTGAATTACTCACAGAAACTGCACCCCCCCCCCCCCCCCACCCCCCATTCAGAGGTTTACAGCTAGTGACACTAAATGAATAAAAACACAATTAAAACAGAAAATAAGACTTTCGGCAAGTAGCTTAATCAGTGCATGCCAGCAGCATCACTCACATCACATGTCCCAGATCTTATTCATTCGTTCTACTGTAATGACTGCAATGGTGCTGCAGTGAAGGCCTTTTAATACCAAGAGGTTTTGCAACCCTTATCTGACATCTGGCTCGGATGTGCAGATATCCAGATGTCTGCCCAGTGGGTTTCACATCTTAATCAGTTGTGCTGTAGTAAGACTGTAAAGAGTATAGGTCTGTCAGCGGGGCAGATAGGTATAAGATTGGCAGATTGGTAATATGTGGTGTATCGTAACAGTGTTAATTATCGGACGGCGTGTGTTATCGGCAAATGTGAATCCATTATTATAACTGAAGTTATAGATTGTTAATCCATTTTTAAACTAAGCATTTTGATTGTTTAACAGAATGGCTGATGTTTGACACTGCCCGATAAACTGACATAGGTACGCTAGCTCTGCTAATGTAACTCTGTTGATAGACGGCACCTACACCTGGAGCAGCTTCTTAATCAGTTGTGCTGTATATGTGGTGTATCCCTGCTAAAGTGACTGTTGATAGACGGCACCTCCACCTGGACCAACTTCTGAATCAGTTGTGCTGTATATGTGGTGTATCCCTGCTAATGTGACTCTTTTGATAGACGGCACCTCCACCTGGAGCAGGAACAGCAGCTTCAGCGGTCCCACCATGCCACATCCCCAGAACGGCCACGTGCAGCACCACCCTCCCATGCCTCACCCAGGACAATACTGTGAGTGGAGCTTCTCTCTGCATGCAGTATACAGCATACATGAGTACATCCCCTTAGACAGAAATAATCTTTACTTTACTTTAAGTGTTATTATTAACATATCTTGTGTTTAATTAATAATGAATATATTTCTATTTTTCAAGATGCATTTCACAATTCATTGATAAAAAGATGACAATTTAAATATATTGAACATATTAATTTAATATACGATAGGTTAATAAAAACACTTAAAGTAGTGGTAGCTTCGCTTGGATTGAGGTTTGAAAAAAAAATGAGTACACCGTTGATTAGATGGTATGCAATATTCTATTACTTTGTATGGCCTCTTTGATTTACAAGTACTGCATTGACCCTTCTTAAAGGCAGGGTAGGCGTTTTGTTTCAAAAGCATTTTTTGTTAATTTCTTGAAATCCTCTTTACAACTCAAAAGCAATGAATAAATTAAATGGTCTAACAACAAAAACATATTTAATATTTGTGCATAATATGAGCAGTTTCTGCATGGAGTTACAGTATGTCAGTTGTATCACTAGCTGAGCTGGTATAGGGGATTTAATTTGCGAAGCCATACCTGCTGCACATCTGTTGTCCTCGAAAATACTCCTGCTGGGAGAAAAAAACTGAGAAAATCAGGCCAACAAAATATTCACTCTCAGTTCACTTCAGATTAGGTTGTTTTGGCATTATACCATCTGCAAATCTGATGAAGTGGATAAGTCCCATGTCACAATCAGCTGTGCCTCCTTGCTGCTAACAGTTTTGAAAAAAGCTTAGATAAACAAAACCCCACTCGACACTGATCATGGTGCCAATCAAAAGTTCTTACATCTATCAGTTTGTGAACACACACACACACACACACACACACACACACACACACACACACACACACACACACACACACACACACACACACACACACACAGAGTCTTATATTATGGTGTGCTGAAAGTTTTTTTTTTTTCACTGTAGGGCCGGTTCCCATCGACGTTGCATTCCACCTTCCAATATCCAACCATCCAGGTGATTTGCGACCCTGCTAAATCCGGCTAAACATTTTCTTTGTTGTTTCCATTCCTAAACTGTTGCATTTTCTTCATCTAATATGTCTCTGTTTGTCTTTCATGTCTGTCATGTCTTCCTCTGCCTTTCATTATTCTCCATCCTTTCATCTTCAGCTCCGGACTACTGGTGTTCCATCGCATACTTTGAGATGGACGTCCAGGTGGGGGAGACGTTTAAGGTGCTCTCTAACTGCCACGTGGTGACGGTGGATGGGTATGTCGACCCCTCGGGAGGAGACCGCTTCTGCCTGGGCCAGCTGAGCAACGTCCACCGGACAGAGGCCATCGAAAGGGCACGGTAAGGAGCCTCTTGGCAAAGAGGAGCACCTAAGGTTGCAACACCCCCCATACCATACTGGTTATATAGTGTCCATTTTTATGTGCATGTTATTTCTTTGTGCACGTTATGTTTTTGCTGTAAAGCACTTTGAGCTGCATTCTTTTGCATGAAAGGTGCTATATAAATAAAGTTTTAGTATTATTATTATTATGGGTTGCTGAGTATTGTATCTTGTCTAGGCTGCACATTGGGAAGGGCGTGCAGCTGGAGTGCAAAGGGGAAGGCGACGTGTGGGTGCGTTGCCTCAGCGACCACGCCGTCTTCGTGCAGAGCTACTACTTGGACAGGGAGGCCGGGCGGGCGCCGGGGGACGCCGTGCACAAGATCTACCCCAGCGCCTACATCAAGGTGAGACTCTTCCCTTCCACTGCATAGGTCTGGTCCTCCCAGTTCTTCTAGCTCTGCTCTAGATTTGGTGCCGTCTTTGGTGCCGTCTTTGGTGCCGTCTTTGGTGCCGTCTTTGGTGCCATCTTTGGTGCCCTCTGTGTCGATGCCCTCCCAGTGTGCTTTGTCCAATTCCCTCTCTTGTCTGCTTTCTTTGTACCACTGTCCCTTTTTTTCTCTCCTCACTAGCTCACTCTTACTCTTTTCTTATCCTATATCTATCTGCCCTTCCTTCCTTTTTTCCCCTTGAATGCCTCTTCGTCTGACAGCCTTTCATACATTTGAGCTGAACTCAGGTTATTTTCCGGATGTTGCCCAAGCTGATTGTATTGTACGGGTTTTGTGTGGGGTCAATCTGAATATTACCCTAGTACAAGGTCCTGGGTAGGAAGGAAATCTTCAGCAATTGTCAGCAAATGGACCAATTGTGCAAAACGAGCCAATGCCATATTTATAATGTGAAGTGAGAGCTGTGTAAAAAAACGAAGAAGAAAGGAAGTCCCTCAGACAGGAAGACGAAAAAAAGATGAAAATGACTAATGCTTATTGAGGAAGCAAAGTGGTCAGGGAGGGTACCGTGTCCTTTTAAGCTGGAGTACATATGACCCACCTGAACTATTTCCTGTCCTTAAGATGAGGGGGATTATTATCACCACTATGGTTCCACTTCTCCATCCAGCTGTTGAGGGGTCCGTTTTTCAAGTGCAGCAGCAGCAGGCCTCCTTTTCTCTCTCTCTTTGACTTTCATGTGGCCTCAGTGGGTTCATCTCTCTCTCTCTCTCTCTCTCTCTCTCTCTCTCTCACTCTCTCTTTCACTATTCTCATTCCCTCTTCTCAGTCTGTTCACCCTCTCATGCCGCTCAATCTCTATCTCATGCCGCTCATTCTCTGTCTCTCTCTCTCTGTGTGTCTCTCTCTCTCCCTCTCCCCGCGTGGTGCTGATTGTTTCCCTCTCCTGTGCTGTGCTCTGATAGGTGTTTGACCTGCGGCAGTGCCACAGGCAGATGCAGCAGCAGGCAGCCACGGCACAGGCGGCCACAGCGGCACAGGCGGCGGCCGTGGCAGGGAACATCCCCGGCCCAGGCTCCATGGGGGGCATCGCTCCTGCCATCAGTGAGTACCCACCCGGCGGCCCGCACACGTCCCTCTCTGCAGGGGAAAACAGACAAAACACAAACAAACACATCATTGGCTGTCAAAACAAATGATAAATGACCTTCAAATGTAAAGTAACTTATGTTATCCTAATTCAGATTATTGCGTGAAATGGTGAATGGTATAGAAATATATTTCGATGGCCTATTACCATGACCTATTGCTGTAGTCAATCTCATGCGTGTCTACGTGTATATAAGCGTCATCATGTGTATTAGTTTTTGTTGTCTGGAAATGTTTAGCATAGTAAAATGTAATGTAAGAAATTATGATCATAACAAACAAAACAGTTTATTTATTTTGTTTTGTTTTGGTCATGCCTTAAGAATAACTCCCCCTCCCCCCGCACCAAAACTGAACAATGCCTATAGAGCCTGTTTCTCCCCTCCTCCTGTGTATTGTGTTGTGTCTTCTTTGTACCCCATGCTGTCTGCCAGAGTAGAGCAGCTCTTGTCACAGCCGTGAGAATAGAAGTGTCTCCTTTTTTGAAAAATTTGCATTCTGAAAGCATAATAAGTGAAACAAGCTATTTTCAGAACTTTAAAGGTGTGTCTTTGTGTGTCCTGAAAAAATCAGCTGGAAGAAAAGGGGAAAAAAGAGTTGTTAAAAGAGTGGACCACCCCACAGTAAAGTGGGACTCATTGTTAAATCAATGGAGAGTGCAAATCCTATTGTCCGTGTCACTGAGCAGACAGCAAAACATACTTGGGAGCGGATTTTCACTTTTGTCCCATTACACCCCACCAAAAATACTCCAATCCCATTCCCGTGTTGTGTCATCCTTTTCTTGGGCTACGTTCACACTGCCAGCCTTAATTTGGATGTATTTCTCAGTTCTGATTTTTTTGTTGTTGTTTGGCTATTCACATTATTTTTCAAATGTGGCCAATCTCAGATTCCAGTGTGAACTGGTCACAGTCTTAAACTGAACTGCATGCGCTAAATAGCAATGACAATAAAAGAAATCACTCACGGCATGCTATCATATGGAATTAAACACTGAAGTCAGTGTTTACGGTTTCATTTATAAGTATATAGTCATGGATGGTGGTGGGGTATATACTAAGCTGTAGATAATGCTTGCATAGAGTATACAGGCTATGTTAACGTGCCTCTTTCTGAGTATATGACGTGTCAGTCAGCTTGAGGTCATGGAAGTGTAAGTCATCAGGTGTTCAGGTGTTCATGCATTGTGTGTGTGTGTGATTTGTTCAGGTCTGTCTGCTGCGGCGGGCATCGGCGTGGACGACCTGCGGCGCCTGTGCATCCTCCGCATGAGCTTTGTGAAGGGCTGGGGCCCCGACTACCCCCGCCAGAGCATCAAGGAGACTCCCTGCTGGGTGGAGATCCACCTGCACCGCGCGCTGCAGCTGCTGGACGAGGTGCTCCACACCATGCCTGTTGCCGACCCCCAGCCTCTGGACTGACGGCCCCCCCAACTCCCCCTCCGCACCACCCAATCAGGCTCTCGACTAACTCCTCAGCTCCCCCTGAGACTGGCCCTTAAAGCTGTGGGATAACCTCCAGCCGTGTCGAGTTAGCGGATGAACAACACCTTAAAACATAAAGGGAAGACCAAACCACACTGTGAGTGAACTAGAAGACACGCCCTCATTCAGAACACTTGGTCTCATTTGGGAGAGGGTACCCAGAGTATGCAATCAAAAGTATTTTCTGATTTTTTTTTTAGTTAAATTTTTTTTTTTTTTTATATAAGAAGCCAGCCATGGAGAATCTAATCATGATCAGGCCTCCATTTTGTGCATCTTTAACACAGAAAGCACCTATTAGGTTTTACATGACGGAGACGGCTTTGAATTGCATGGAATTCTTTTTATATCTTGTTTGCAGGAATTGGATGTTTGGATGTAACTTCTGCCTGTGTATCAGCATTATGACATAGATCAGAGGTGTGAGTGTGTGAGTGTGTGCCTGTGTGCCTGTGTATCTGTGTGCGTGTGTATCTCTGCGTGCGTGTGTGTGTGTGTGTGCCAAAATAAGGACATGCTCTGGGAGGACTCTTTTCCCACTAAAGATCCCAGGCCAGATGTGTTTATTTTATACACAGTTTTTTTTTTTTTTGTAAGATCATGTGTTTTCAGCCAGCAAATATGCTCAGCAGAAATCACCTGTTTAGCATGCTGGATTCTCAGACCGGGTGGTGATTACGTTGATGCAGGGACTGAAGAGGACACTGATCAGATTTGAACATTTGACTTTCTATCATTTTTTTTATTTTTTTTAGATGGTTACTTGGTAGCTTTGTAATAGCACTTTACCCTTTGTATTGCATTTCTCTCCAATATCAACTCTGGCTTGTAAATAGTCTTCTAATAAAGACATGCCATGCCTCTCCTAATCTGAAGCCCAAAGGTCTTCGCTGCTGGGGAGAATGTTTTCTTGTAAAGCTCGTTCAGACATTTTGGGCTTTTGACAATAAGCTGTTGAAAATATGGTGTTTACTTTCAAAGAAAAGAAAACCCCAAAATAGCTGTTGTCATGTTTTAAACCAGGGGTCTTCAACGTTTTTCAGGCCAGGGACCCCCAAACTGATGACGAGATGAGCAGGGACCCCCTACTTTATAAATTGCATAAAATTTTGTTTATAATATACTGGGCCTAGTGCCAAATAAACATAGCTACCCTGTTATTGTGTATTCAATACTAAGCTATTCAAATAATACAAAGGTTAATATATTCATTAACATTTTTATTTTTTAACATAGAATTTAACCTAACATTTTTGAACAACGAATTTAACTTAACATTTTTTAACATTGAATTTAATTTAACATTTAACAACATGAAAGGTACAATCACACCGCTAGCAAGTTGTTAAGATTGTAGGTAGTAGCATGCTAACATTAGCTAGGGGGCTCATACACCTCGCAAATCCGTTCTCAGACTTATTTTTCAGCTATAATTAAAGTTTTTTGACCTTGTACAATGTACAGTGTCTATTTCTCTTAATTTATTTTTTGAAATCTAAGCAAAAAAATGTCAAACTAACAATTTATAGGTACAAACAAGACCAGCTATGGAGTTTGGTCCGCCATCTTTTATTTTTGATCTTCGCGCTCTTTAGACTTGAGCAGAAACACGATCGGATTGGCTAGTGCCTGTGCTGTCGTATTTGCATGAAAGGTGCTGTGAGTGAAGCGGTGCCCAGCTTGAGAGAGCTCCTGTGGGTAGCTGAATGTGTCGATTGGACTGAAAAATAACGTCTTCTCGATCAATTTATACGTTCGCTACAATATGTTGGATTTATGTTAATGTAAATTTAAAGGGAATAAATACAATTCTGATTCGGAAGACATTTAAATTTGTGGGGGAAAAAATTGGTTGAATTTTTTTTATTTTTATTTTTTTTTAGAAATATTAAAAAAAATTGTCTTATCAACCAAAGATTTCGCGACCCCCCTGCAGTACCTCCGCGGACCCCCTGGGGGTCGCGGACCCCCTGTTGAAGACCCCTGTTTTAAACCATATCTCCTTAATTATACCCTTCTGGATTTCTTCTGGTTCAAGTGACCAAATAAGCGGATGGAATATCACCTACAGTCCTGCTCACCATTATTGGCACCCCTAGTGAATATGAGCAAACAGGCTATGAGAAAATATGTCTGCTGTTTATCCTCTTGGTCGTCCACTCAAAATATTCACAAAAATCTTACCTTTTCATTAAAGTAAAATTATTGAAAGAAAAAAAACTGTTGACATTAAATAAATATTTTTCCCCACAACATGTGACACCCCTAGAAAAATCTTATTCCGTAATTGAAATCTAAGGAGGATGATTCGACTGGCAAAATAATCTCCAAGGATCACAGCTGGAGAATTGCAGACATTATTTGAATCTTGGGGTCACAAAGTCTTAAAAAATACCATCAGATGCCACCTACATCACCACAGGTTGTTTTGGAGGGTTGCCGGAAAAAAGCCTCTGCTGTCAATCAACAACAAACTAAAGTGCCTACAGTTCGCCAAATGTAAGTCAGACTTTCAATGGGCCCGAGTTATATGGTCAGATGAGACCAAAATAAAGCTTTTCGGCAACAAACAACAAAGGTGGGTTTGGCGTAGACAGTAAGATAGCCATACAGAAAAGCACCTAATACCCACCGTGAGGTATGGTGGCGGATCTTTGATGTTGTAGGGCTGGTTTTCTTCCAAAGGCCCTGGACATCTTGTTAGGATACATGGTATCATGGACTCCCATCAAATACCAGCAAATATTAAATGAAAACCTAACAGCCCCCTCCAGTAAGCTTAAAATGGGCCGTAGTTGGACCTTCCAGTAGGACAATGATCTGAAGCATACCTCAAAATCAACACAAAAATGGTTCACCGACCTCAGAAGAAAGGTTTTGCCATGGCCATCACAGTCCCCAGACCTAAACCCCATAGAAAAACTGTGGGAACTGAAGCCGAGTCTACAAGCGTTGACCTCAGAATCTGAAGGATCTGGAGAGACACTATGTAGGAATGATCTCAGATCCCGTGCCATGTGATCACCATCCTCATCACGCATTAAAGAAGAAGACCCAGAGCTGTTATCTTGGCAAAGGGAGGCTGCACAAAACATTTATTTAAGGGGTGCCAATATCTGTAGCACACATGTTTTGGAGAATAATATTTATTTAATGTCGAAAAAAAAAAATTCTTTCAATTATTTTACCTCGATGAAAAGGTAAGATTTTTATGAATATTGTGAGTGGAAGACCAAGAGGATAAACAGCAGACATATTTTTTCATAGCCTGTTTGCTCATATTCACTAGGGGTGCCAATAATGGTGAGCAGGACTGTACATCACCTACAGTTAGTCCATGGATTAAACCCTTACTGTTTACATTTCTAGTCCCAAATTGAATCTCTGCTTTACTGTCTAAGCACTGGAGTTTGATCATCATCATTTAAAATCTGTTAGATTTGTTTTATTGCTTTGTTACTGTGGTAACTGTAACTGTTAGAAAATCTTTCTAGGAAGACCATTCAACTTTCAGAATGAAAACTGAGTTTGTGTGATAGGTCCACTCCGGCGGAGCCATGGTAGTTTTTTAACTAAGAGACATGAATCAGAATGAGGATATGTTGTGCTTTGAAAAAAACAATGGTCAGAACGGAGACTGTGGTTTATGTGAAGCGGGGCAACATATCAGCATGTACTTCTCTGACTTTGTATATGCTGTTTTGATTGGCATTCATTTTTGTGTTGTGAATGTGTGAACTGGTTTCGTGCTGCTCAGAGGCATGGTCTTCTAGCACAAAACCAGCATTGCACCCCTAGAATATCACATCTGATACTTCTGCTGGTCTGTGCGGTACCTTTACTGCGTTGCCAGGGTTATCTGTTATTTTCCACAGATACAGAGAGGGGTAGAGAGGAAATGTTCTCCTCAAATAGTCATCCTAACGACGCCTTAATAGCATAAGTGCAGTATGTTGTGCCACTATTTCGTTTGATGTATCCTCTTTCTTTTTCCTGCTTTTTCAAAAAAAATTCAAAGGGTATGTAGCCCGACCCACTCAGAATAGGATGAGAGCAAGGCATCCGCTGGCAGCCCAGCATCATCTCCAGCCCTCCTCTACTTCAACTGAACTAATCACGTAAACCCAAACCGTGTAAGACGACCCAAACACTGGAGTGGGCAAAAACATGATAAACTGTTTGTTTACTGTTTGTTTACTGTTTGTTTACAAGACCAAGAAAACATCCTCATCACGAGTAGCTTTTCAAACAAACTCTCAGCTTATGCTTCTCTCCCAGGAGAAGAAGGAAGCTCTGATGGAGTGATGAGCCCTAAGTGACCTAGAGGAGAATGTTTTTCTTCATTTTAAAAAGAAATGGAGAGATGTGCCTCAGAAGTGATCCTAGGGGCCTAGACTCCAAGGCCCATTGTACCCTTCAAGAATAACGGTCTTGATATGCAATGCCAAAGCTTTTCCAGAGTAAATTAAAGTTTGCAAAGTGTCAGAAAATAAATCTGCAGGGAAAACTATTTGAAAGGATGTCAATATAAAGAGGAACATATTCCTGCTTGTTATTTCTTTGACCTAAGTGGGGGTGTGGTACTTTTTTTAGTACAAATACCTAAAGGTTAATAGAAAATCTCGATTAAGCACCATTGCAATGTTTAGTTGTGAACTGTGCACATATTGGCACTTTCCTATTGTGCATTAGAACAGGGTTTTTCAACCGGTGGTTCGTGGCCCCCTGGTGGTCTGTGACGGCATTGCAGGGGGTCCGCACCATGAGCCTATGTTGATCAGTTCACCATTGCATTTTTTAATTTTTATAAATTCGCTTTGATATAACACATTTCCAGATTTCTCTTGAATGCTGTGAAAATATCGTGTTATAGGCAACATATCTGTGCAGGGGGCGTGGCGGCGGATAGAGATGCACACTGATAATTTCACATAATTAATTAAGTGTTATAGGCAGCATATCTTTGCGGGGGGAGGGGGCGTGGCGGTGGCAGTTACAAACACGCACGCAGATTCAGGCACATCGGTGGTCCGCAAATTACTTTCTAGTAAGAATGGTGGTCCCTGGGACAAAACCAGTTAAAAAAACACTGCCTTAGAACCATGAAGTGTTATCGAAGGTTTGGTTACTCAAGACCCTATTAAGTCAATTCTTCACATACAAAACTGTAGAAACATAAGGTTGGTACAACTAATTACTTCAATTTTAAGGCAACTGAAACCATTTTTCAGTTAAGACACTTTCACCTGATGCGTAAAGCATCTGTCTACAGCAACATCAGGCTTGCCAGCCAAAAGAAAACGAGGTTGGGCTGTGGTGTCAAATGTTTCAAGTATAGCAATAAATTGTCTGAACCGGAAGAGGTCACTCAAATTTTGATGCAGTGCAAAGACGCTTACTGGCCCTGTCAGAGTGACTGCAGGTGGACTGCAAACGGCCGGCGGTCAATCATTTTGTAGCAATGCATAGCTTGTGCTCCTGCCTGTTTTTGAGAGGGTATTCAGATATGTGGTGTCATGTGGAGATGAGGCATTTCATTTGAAAGGACACCAGTTATCTCCATTCCAGACTACTTTCAACAAGAAAAATGTTTATTAATTGAAAGACAAGCCACAGATTTTAAGAAAACAACACTAATAAGCTAGCCTGAGCTCAAGTCTGAAATATTCAGAAAAACAAACTACATGTGTCTTTAATATTTCCTATATTTTCCTCATAACGACACACTAAATGTTAATATATGCCTTTATAAATATAAAAGTTCCCCAGTTTGTTATCCTTTTATGTAAAATACACAATACAAATCACTCTACACATATTGGTTAGCTCTTACCAATTCTCAGAGGATATAATATACTAAGAGGTAACTTGAAACAGCACAAAAAAAAAAAAAAAAAAAACATATGTATGCAAAATACCATACATCATCCAAAAACCAGAAGGAAGAGAAAAAAAAAAAAAAAAAAAAAATCACAATTTACACTTGCCAACATTCAAAAAAAAAATTAAACAGTCATTATGACAGTTAAAGAAAGAGACTGTAAATAAATAACCTTTCACTTTTTTTTTTTTTATCTTTATATTTACAACTAAGACTGACCCTGGGAGTGAGAGAGGGATGACCTCACAGTGGCCTCCCAGAGTGCCATAATGCTTGTGCTTGCATTAGAATGCGCTACCGCGGGCAACCACTCACTAAGTAAACCGTCAAATGGCACTTAAAAATATTCCCGGACACAGAAACTTGACAAAGCAAGCATACCACTTCCATTAAATTATAAAGAGAGAAAGAAGAAAAACAAACACAAGAAAAAAAAATAACAAACAAAAAAAGGTATCAAAACTGGTCATGATGGCGATAGTGCAGTGGCCTTATTGGCATATCCCAGTTCAGTTTGCACCATCATCATGAGTGTCCAGAATGTTCCACTTTTTTTCACTGTGGAGGGGGGAATGGCGTTCCCCCACGGTTGTGGTATAAACCACATACACGTCTGCCATCCACTACTTACAAGTCTTGAGGAGCTTGAGGTGTTTCGCAGGCAGACCTGAACCTCATGTTTGGGTGGGGGAATGTACCTACACTGTGGGGCATGGCTGGCTGTGGTGCCCCCAGATCCAGGCCCTGGTACTGGCACTGTCCCTATTCCCAGCCCCAGGCAGGCTGTAGGTCCCTGGGAGGTCGCTGGGCTGGGCTGGGCTGGGCTGAGAGGTGGCGGTTGTGGCAGCAGGCAGTTCTCTCTGGTCCTGGAGGTGAGGATGAGAATCAAAGGCACTGGGGTCTCCTCTCGCCTCGAGCTGCCTGCCACTGACGGTAGGAGGGGCAGCGCCTCTCGATGGGAGGGCCCTGCTCTTGGGTTGCAGTTTGCTAAATGGGGTTTGATATGTTGCTGAGATGTTGAAAAAATTGCATTGCATTGATTTCCACATGTAGTGTTTGTGTGTGTGTGTATGTGTTTTCTTCTTAAAACATAGAGAAAATAATCGATACATTTAAAATTAAAACATGCCTGCTAAAATTGTAGTTCATTACAAGACAAGTGCCACAACACACACAAAAAAAAGAGCAGGCCAATTTTTTCCACAACATCCCATTTCTGTAAATGCTAATTATGAGAGGTCATCTTCACATTGAACTTGGAGCCAGTGTATATGAGAGAGTACTCAGACTAAGACTCTTGCAGCCGAGTCAGGCTTTTCTGAGGCTGCCAACTTTATACTTATATTCCTCTGTCTGGCACATGTTTGAAAAAGAAGAGAACAAATAAAAAAACGACTAATAAAAGGAAAGTCATGATTTCTAGCAGCACAAAAAGAAAGGCATGCAATACCAATAAAAAAAAAAGCACTTTCAGGAGTCTAATGCACATAATCAATACATAAATCGGTTCATGTCCAACTAATCAGTTTCTATGAGCCGTTTCCAGAATTGGACACCAGAATTTACAGCAGTAATTTTCATGTGAACATAAGAGAACAGCAGACAGGTTGTCTTTCGCTGCACAGTGGCTGGACAGTTCAGTAGTTTTTCAGGGCTTTTGCTTCCCCTACTGAAAGTGAAACTATTCACACACACACACACACACACACACACACACACACACACACACACACACAGACACACACACACACACAGACACGCACACACACTCACAAACTGCACCTCAATTTGACAATAAATACAATAGTCCTACTTTGCAAGGCATTATGATGATGATGATGATGATCCATTTGGTCGTTAATTCAAAGCTGCATTGAGGAGCATCACGTTCCATAAAGATCTTCATAAACATTGTGCTCGCACACAATTACCACCACTTTTCAGACAAAAAAAAAATAAAAATCATGTGTCAAACACAAATGAGTGGCCTCAAACAAACAAACGAAAAATACCTTAAGATTCCTCTTGGGGCAGGGGTTATTAATCAAAGGAGGGTGGTGGTGGCTTTGTCTCATCATGACAAAGGAAAATCATCTCAAACCAGTAGTCTTTTTTTCCCCTCAATAAACATAAATATACATTTCAAGTGAATAAAACATTCCTGTATGGACAACAATCAATCAAAAAGACACAGAACCAAAGGCGTTCGTGCAGACAGCTCTCCTGATTGAGGAAAACAAAAACTAAAACACAACTATTTAGGAAAATGATCAGTAGTAAGGAGTATTTCCAGTTCATCATCTTATGCCATGTAGAAGTGTGTTGTGTGTGTTTTTTTTCTAATAGTGTAACAGCTATCAAAGAACAGGTCAAGTGTACAACAACAACAACAGGTCAAGAACAGGTCAAGTATACAACTAGGTTACAGTGTAAATCATAATCCCGCCAGACTGATAGCCACATGATCTTAAGATCACATCTTAAGAGCTCAGTGAGGGAGGTGGGTCATAAACCCAGCTGCCCTTGGCCACCAGTGACCATCACAGCAAAGGCAGACGCAGAATCTTAAGGTCTGTCAGCAGCTAACTTAAGCTAGGAGGTGTTAGCTGGATGCTAACTCTGAGCTGACAGTCTCCTTCAACTGTGTGTGTGTGGGGGGGGGGGGGGCGGGGAGAAAAACATAAATGCCACCTGCGGCACGTTAACGGTTTAGCCATATTAGAAAAGGTAAAGAAACAAGTAACAGAATATGCATCTGTTGCGTCTTCAGTAGAATTTGTCTGAATATAATATCTATATATATTTATATAGCTATATATCATAGAAAATCTCAACTTTTGGTCCTCTGTACAGATATTTACTGTTAAGCATGAAAAAAGCGAAGGGCTAGGTTGACAGAAGAGGATGAGAGATGGAGGGATGGGAGGAGGGCACCACTGGCATGAGGTAGGGGCACAAGAGGGCACTACGGACTGAGGGAGAGGACAAAAAAGACGTACAAGCCCAATAGAACAAACACACACAATCAGCCAGGCTCAGGCATCTTGCACAACTCAAAGACGAGGCAAGACGTGGACTTAGAGTTAAGTTAGAGTTAAGAAGCAGTAGTATGACCAAAAAAAAAAATAATGCCAAGTATAAGACAACTAATTATGAGTAACTAATTAACAAAACCTCATTCAAAATATATTTTTTCCCCTCAATTTGACACAAATAAAGAAACCCAAAAAACTCAATCAAATCACCAAAACCCTCCTCTCCACTGACAAACAGCTGGTGCCAGTGTGGAGATGGTCACCCAATCACTGGGCAGACAGAAACGGCGTGCGGTGGCTGGGTTAAGGCACTGGGATGAACCCGAGGTACACAAGGTCCCTGACATTCGGCTTGGTTCTACAGCACGGCACAGGCGCGGGAGGAACAACAACAACAACCACCACCACAACAACAACAAAACCTCTCAGAGAACCTCATCTCCAACATCGCATCACTTCCTCTGTATTTGGTCCAATCCGAAGAAAGAAAAAGAAAGAAAAAAAGAATACAACAGAAATCTACAGCAGTCACAACACAGCAATATTGAACACACAGAATAAGACACCCGGTAGAAAAAACAATGCCCATATAAAAACTATGAAGCGACTGAGCCTAGCCAACAGAAGGCATTTGGAACGACGTCCCACGCATAAACGTGGCGCATGAGAACGGCGTAGGTACGAGTGTGATCTCACACAACCTGCCTGACAACTCTAGCAGCACAGCGAAAAATATGGGGAGTAAAGACAGCACTTTTTCAGACACGACGCCAAGCAAAAAGAAAGGAAGGGCTGGGTAGGGGATGAAAGAGAAATATTTGGCAAAAGATTTTGTGTTTTTGCACAAACTGATAAACCATGATCATATCTGAAAAGTGATAACAAAAGACTAGTAGTGATAACAGGATGGTGAAAAAAAAAAAAATAAAATCCTTTCAAAAATCAAAAACGTCAAATCAAATGACGTTTGTTTCTTTTCAGACTTGGTGACTTGGATTTGAGCGCTAGATCATCGATGAATTTTAGTGTAAATGGAATATCGAAGCGTTTCTCGTGTTAAGGGACAAACCCTTGGGTGGACACACGTTGCCTCTTCTTCCCCTGTGCACCGTGTGGCTGAGGAAGAGTCGGGCGTCTTGATCCTCATCTTCAGTCAGTCATTCCCTCCTCTCCACCTCCTCCTCCTCCTCCTCTCTCTCAGTCCAGAGCATCCAGCTTCATCCACAGCATCTAAGAGAGGTCACCCCCCACCCAACAACAACAACCTCCTGATAAGGCAAGAGGGGAGACCTCTCAGCATCTCAACAGAACAAATGAAAACCAAATCTCATACAAAACAAAACTACAAAACAGCCAGAGAAAGCTTTAGACAAATTAGTCAAAAGGATGAGAGACTGGGTGGAGTGCTTCAGAAAGAAGAACTGGATGAGGAGAAGGGAAGGTGGAGGTGGTTGAAGGTGAAGCTTGACCCTGCGCCCTCCCCCCTGCACCCTTTACACAGGGGTGAAGCTGTTCCCTGCACTGTTGCAGTGGCGGATGGTGCTGGTGGCGCCGGGAGGAGGCGGTGGCAGGATGTGCACGGGGTGATCGACCGGGATGACCGAGGCGGCGGCGGTGGTGATGCAGGGCAGAGCCGGTGGCAGGATGTGCTCGGGGTGATCGAGCGGGACGACCGTGGCGGCCGCGGTGGTGGTGATGCAGACGGTGGGCAGCGAGCTGAGCATGCCCACCACGGCGCTACTGCCGTCCTCCATAGTGCCCACCTGCAGCACCTGGATGACCTCGGGCTCCACCTCCATCTCGGACTTCTCCCGCTTGGCCAGAGGCTCGCCGCAGTCCTCCAGGTCATCCTCCAGATCGCTGTCCATCTCGCTCACCTCGTCTGGAAACACATGGACTACATCCAATGATTAGAAGGTCCAGGTCAAGGTCAAACCATTGCACAGAAACTTCACAGACAACACAATGGGGTGGCTGATCTCTGATCTAACTTAGCCTTATTTATGGCATATTGGGGTTTAAGCCCGATCATCACATCAAAGTAATATGGCGTAGAATACATGAAGTGTGATGACCATTACTAAGCCAAGGAAGAATATCCAGGTTCAGAATGTAGCAATCTGCTAGCTATTCTGCTCAGACTTCTTGAATTGAACACATCATTGCTATAGTTAATTACAGTAATGGGCCAAATCAGTTGGTTATGAGTCAAAACATATTTCAGTTACAGCAGCCAAGCCAAAACCACTTTGAATCTCAACCTGGACCTGCCATATGCGGTCACCACAGGTACACTTCAGAGTTGTGTGTGTGCTCACCTTTGTCCATGTTGGGAGACATCAGCTGGTCACACTGCAGCAGGCAGAGCAACAAAAGAAAGAAAGAAAGAAAGCAAGTAAGAGGGAGATCCCATGTCAGAGTTCACCACATGATTGTAGCTACATCTGCATATGCTAAACCTATGCTACACCACTAGTGGAGGTTGGTGTCAGGCTGAAGTTGCATTTACACACAAATACTTGGCACGTGTTCTCACCTCCAGAGACATATGGGCGTGTGGATGCATGAATATGTGCAGAATGACTCAACAGAAGACTCTATGGTTCAGAGATGGAACAAGGAGCCTGTGCTCCCAGCTGGATTTATTCTCCCTGAATTGTATATCTGCCATAAGCCGAGCGCTCCGAGAGTGTGTCTGAGTAAGCATCTGCATGCGGCTACGCACTCAATGCACATGGATGTGTGTGACAGTATGAGGAATCCATCTCAAACATGTGCATAGATATTAATGTATACATTAATAATGATGTATGGGTGATAAATAAATACATGCCAGTAATATTGTAGGGCTACGGTCTACGGATATAGTTATGAATGGATTCTGGGATAATGAAGAGGTTGACAACACATACTGAAAGATGTTTTGAGGTTTAGCATGTTTTCAGGGACAATCAAAAAGTAATGTTCAAGACATTGCACTACCTAGTGTAAGTGTTTATACATGTGTGTATGTATGTATGTATGTATGTATCTGTAAGCGTGTGTGTGTGTGTGTGTGTGTGTCTGTGTTCATCTATCCTCACCTCTCCCATGACACCTATAGGTGTCTCCCCTGTAGCCTGGGCCACACGGTGCTCCACAAGGTAGAACATGTACTCGTCGTACAGCAGGCGGATCAGGTGGAAGGAGCCGAAGCTGGCTGCACTGCGCAGGGTCAGGTCCCGGATCACCATCGAGCTTCAGGAGGAGGAAGAGAAAACATCAGAGGAGGAAGAGCAGAGAAAACATCAGCCTCTCTGCTGCAGAGAAAACGTCAGCATCTCTGCTGGACTCAAGACGGCAAAGAGAAAACATCAGCGTCTCTGCTGGACTCAAGGCGGCAAAGAGAAAACATCAGACTCTCTGCTGGACTCAAGACGGCAAAGAGAAAACATCAGCCTCTCTGCTGCAGAGAAAACATCAGCCTCTCTGCTGGACACAAGACTGCAAAGGTGACTGACAGGTCCTTCCTACTGTTTCAGCCATCACAAAGAGGTTCTGTATCGAAGGTATGAAGAGATATTTACATCTTGACGTGATTTTCAGTTTTCATTCAACAGAGGGGGGCAGGGGGTAAGCATTGTTGTTGGCATGTAGGTTCCCTTGGCAATCAAGACTTCTCTCTATGGACTCGTGGTGGGCTACATCAGTTGACCATCATCAATAATAATATTGTAAATAGTAACTAATACTTAAGCCGGGAGCCAATTTTGGTAGTAAATACCGATCAAATCTGCTGCTGGCAGGGCAACAACACAAGCCTGTCTTCAAAACCCGGTTACTTGAAACCATTCGCCTCTCCAAGAGGAACAAAATCTGTGAACACAACCCTTCCACCCCTTTCGCTTCAAATAGGGGTGCATGGCGGTGCATAGCTCCCGTACCTGTAGAAGGACCACTTGAGCAGGAACTGGCGTGCTGCCTTGGGAAAGCTGGCGCGGTCCTCGTAGGGCTTAAGCACCTGGCTCACCACGTTGTCCAGCCAGGCGGCCCACTGCTCCAGGGAGCTCTGCTGCTGCAGCGTGGCTTTGAAGTCCTGCTCCAGACGCTGCACCACGCCCTCCTCGCACTGGCACACCCACGAGGCCTGCTCCTGTACACACACACACACACAAACACACACACACACACACACACACACACACACACAGACAGACAGACAGACAGACAGACAGACAGACAGAGAGACAGACAGACAGAGAGAAAGAAATGTGTGAGCATAACACATACAGGTGCTTTCGAATGTGCCCACATTTAAAGGTAGTCTCTCAGTCATACTAATTCAAGGATCTTTTTGAATTATTAAACTGGAGTGCATGCTCTAAAGACATACTCTGGTGCTTTTTTGACAGTGGGGTGATGGGAAAACATAAAAACAAATGACCTCTGTCCATGATGTGTCTAAGCCAAGAAAATGCCACGGGGCATGTACAGGGAGATTGACTCTAGGGAGAGCACTGAAGGGAAAGGGTGTTTGTTTTGCACATGACATTCAAAAGAGCCAGGCCCAATTCATGTCAGTATCCCTTCAAAACCCAAACACGCACTAGCCCCATATCATGTTATCACTGCTCTCTCTCACTGCTCTCACTCACTGCTCTCACTCACTCACTGCTCTCTCTCACTCACTGCACTCACTGCTCTCACTCACTGCTCTCACTCACTGCACTCACTCACTGCACTCACTCACTGCACTCACTCACTGCACTCACTCACTGCTCTCACTCACTGCTCTCACTCACTGCACTCACTCACTGCACTCACTCACTGCACTCACTCACTCACTCACTGCTCTCTCTCACTCACTGCACTCACTCACTGCTCTCACTCACTGCACTCACTCACTGCACTCACTCACTGCTCTCTCTCACTCACTGCTCTCACTCACTCACTGCTCTCACTCACTGCACTCACTCACTCACTGCACTCACTCACTCACTGCACTCACTCACTGCACTCACTCACTGCTCTCACTCACTGCACTCTCTCACTCACTGCTCTCACTCACTGATCTCACTCACTGATCTCACTCACTGATCTCACTCACTGATCTCACTCACTGATCTCACTCACTGCACTCACTCACTCACTCACTCACTCACTCACTCACTCACTCACTCACTCACTCACTCACTCACTCACTCACTCACTCACTCACTCACTCACTCACTCACTCACTCACTCACTCACTCACTCACTCACTCACTCACTCACTCACTGCACTCACTGCACTCACTGCACTCACTCACTCACAAGAACCTGTTACCAATATAAAGGCTCCACACGAACACATACCACATGACCTACACAGACAACCGGGGGTGTGTGGAACTGACCTGCACGTTGGCGAAGTCCACTCGGTTGAGGTCGGACAGCATCTGGTTGATCTGCGAGGTATTCTGCAGCACGGCGCGCGCCGCCTGTGCCAGGTGGTTCAGGGATGTGTACCTGCGCAGCGTCTGCGCAAAGGCACTCACAGCTGACACCTGGAGGCAGTGAAATGCCACACACACACATTAGACTTTCTCCTAGTCCTGAAGAGACATGAACCAGACAGATAGACAGACAGATAACTGAACACCCATTCTCTCTCACACACCAAATGTGAGAAGGATATTTACATACATGCCCCACTAACACAGACCATTCAGAGCATGTGTGTAATAAAGACTTATAAACAAACAAGAACGAATACAAACTAGAAAATGCATTTCCTGAAGGAAATACCAGTGCATGAAATGCAAAAGTTAGGAAAGGAAGAAGAAAAGAAAGAAGAGTGAAAGAAGGAAAGAAGAGTGAAGAAAGGAGAGAAGAGAGGAAGAAGGAAAGAAGAGAGAAAGAAGGAAAGAAGAAAAGAAAGAAGAGTGAGGAAAGGAAAGAAGAGTGGAAGAAGAAAAGAAAGAAGAGTGAAAGAAGGAAATCATAGTTGAAGAAGGAAAGAAGAAAGGAAAGAAGAGTGAAAGAAGGAAATGCCTAGGAATAACAATACAGGGCATTTCATGCACTGTAATAAGAAGAAGAAAATGCCTAGGAATAACAATACAGGGCATTTCATGCACTGTAATAACAATACAGGGCATTTCATGCACTGTAATAATATATAAAACAGCCATGGGACAGACACTGTAAACACAATAATCCCAGTCCTGACATGAAAAATGGCCGCCCCATAACCAGGTCAGACCAGGGGTCCACAGGGGAAGCAGCAGGGACTTGGTGGCTACCGCCGGGCTGGGAGGCAGCGGACACTGACCTTGGTCTGGACCATCCTTTGGGGCACGGCGTTCATGGCCGTGTTGAGCCAGCCCTCCAGGCTTTTGGCAAAGTTGCGGATGGCTTGAGTCAAGGCACCTGAGGGGGGACAGAGGACGTGAGTGAGAGCGAGCTCCGCAGGGAACAGATCAGAGTAGGGCTGACACCCAGGGAACCTCAGAGAACTCATCCTTAAGGCTGAGAGAGTTTTATGTTATGAAACCTTTTAGAGTGTCTCTTAAAGAGTAGGAGTGAGTCTCAGGAGAGAGCATAAACAATCTTTACATTTTGCCTTGTTTGAGTGTAGGAGTAAATGTAATGCACTATAAGATGACTGAAAGGTTCAGATGGATTCTTCTTATTCAGAGTTAACAGTGCAGTGGATTGTTTGTGTGTGTGTGTGTGTGTGTGTGTGTGTGTGTGTGTGTGTATGTGTGTGTGTGTGTGAGAGAGAGAGAGAGAGAGAGAGAGAGACTCACTGGGTATAGGCCTGAGGACATCTGGTATGAGTATCTCCACCAGGACCTGGTACATGAGGTGGTCGCAGGCACTCATCCACTTCAACACGCCCTCGTTCCTGCAGAGCAGCAGCAGCTTGGCCCGCGGCAGACGGCTCTCGATCTCACTCACCGCACTGTGTGTACACACACACACACACACACACACACACACACACACACACACACACACACACACACACACACACACACACACACACACACACACACACACACACACACACACACACACACACACACACACACACACACACACACACACAGTACACAAAGATTAAACATTGGTAAATGCACACCACCTTGTGCTGAATGATCTACAGGACCTAGGGCTGCAAATAACAAATACTGTAGGTATGTAAGGCACTGACCTGTTCTCTGTAATGGTGGCGCCCTCTACAGTACTGGAGTGAGTATAACGCCAGAAGGTCTGCCACAGCTTCTCTATCAGGCTGAACTGCAGGTTCACCACCACGTCCAGGATGGCCTGTGTACCAACACACGCATACAGTTTAGACAGCATAGTGTTGAGCTAACACACAAACCTTAAAAGTCGTCATTCAGTCCCCATATTTGTGTCAGTTCTCTGTTTTGTTTACTCCATGTTCTCTCTCAGGGACACCGAAACACCAGTGCTGTGAGAGTCACCGTTAAGATTATTATTATGGTCTGTATGGGAGTGTGCGTGACCCCACTGACCTCACAGTGCTCCCTGTAGAGCGTCTGCAGGGCTCTGACGTCATCAAGGATGATGTGGTCCACGCAGGTCTCTCCCAGGTCCAGCTCCGCAAACTCTGGCAGCGCACGGGAGGCATCTAAGAGACGGAGAACCCAGAAAATCAGACAAACACAAAGTAACGTTACGCTACGTACGCAACACTAACGTATATTTAATCTCTTAATTTATGAGAGGGGCTAAATTGGCAGAGGTTGGAAAAGGAGGTGGTACTGACCCAGGAACTGCTGGTGGTGCTGGCTCTGAGCGATGACGGTCTGCTCGGCTGCGTTGGCCGTGTTCTGCACCGTGGCCCCAGCGTAGTTCTCCCCCGACATGGCGTCCACCTTGGCAACCGGCTTGAACCTGACCAGACAAAGAGGTTGGTGGTGAGCAAAATTTCGAAAAATGCACACATGCGAAACTGCGAAACTCACTTGTACCTCATAGCTGCAAGGTATTTTGAATGCTTTTTATTTAATAACATAGAGAAAATAGGCTTCCATAAATACACCTAATCACAATTTAAAGCTGCTTGTTGCCAACTCATTTTGATGTTGTTGCATAGTCCTAATGAGCTGGCCTACTTCCTGAACATTTCAGTTTAAAGAGTTAGCACTAAGGATGATACATTAGAGCTGTAACTTATAATGAAAAAAAAAAAGAGAATACTGAAATATTAATGAATCCAGACATATACGTACAAACTTTTTGTTCTGTAGCCCACGTGTTTTATAAAAGCAAGCTAGTGTTTTTTTTAAAACTTTTTATGCTTAATGCCCTACATTTTTAGAGTCATCAAATGGAGAGGTTGCTGAAACCAGCTAAATACCCTTCCCTTTAACAGCCTGCGCGAGTACGAAACATCGCGGCGCAACATGGCAGACTCTGTGGAATAGGACCCTCTCCCTATGTACATACTCAAGAAGGGCTTGTTCTAAGCTAACGGAAATACAACAATTTGTTGTAATTATGCACTAAAAAAAGAATACTATATTCAATTTTTACTAAAAATGCTAAACTACAAAACTACACACTGTACCTTTAAATGCCAATGGTATCAACCTGTTGCCTCTTTCAAGTATGTGGAACTATGCCATATGGTAACACAATACCTCCAACCAACAAACAACACGAGAAAAAAATATCTTATATACAATGCTGCATGCATGCAAAACAATATTATATCAGGTTTGTACTAAATACATCAGTGTGGGCTTGTTGAAATTAATATGTTGGGTAAAGACTTCAATTCAGGAGGATGGTCCGGTGAGAGATGTTTTTAGATGAACTGGGCATGTGCATATACGTGTGTGTGTGTTTGTGTGTGTGTGTGTGTGTGTGTGTGGTTGGTGTGTGTGTGTGTGTGTGTGTGTGTGTGTGTCAGTGACGTGCAGTCAGGGTAGGCAAGGTAGGCACTGCCTACCCTGACAAAATTCAAACGTTAAAATGTTTATTAAATAATTGTATTTAATAAACTTGTATTTGTATTTGTACCGAGTATTCTTGTGATTTATATATGCCATATATACGTTATTCCAATTGTTTAGACGTTGCGATGACAATTGTATCAGTTACGCATAAACAAATACAAAAAAACGGTAGAATAAGCAGTGCCTTTACTGTCCATTCATTGTGAAAGGCAACGAAAAATGTCGCGCATGCGCACTACGATTCTGTATTCTTTAACATGTACGTCGAAAGGCACAACTCTCCTGTGCCTTTGCACATAAATATGTTATGCCAGTAATCATATACGTTACGTATCAAACATGGACCAATTAAAATCGAGATATTACTGGACAAGCGTAATCCCCACGAAAATCAAAGTAAAAATGACAACAGCGGTATCTGCCGATATTGTGGAACTTAGACATTTCTCTAAACTCGACTTTAATAGAAAAAAGGAGTAACTGGCAAGAGGGAGGCCTTTGCCAACACTAGATGAACTTCTGCAGAAAAAGGGACCAAAAATTGTCCAACGTTTCAAACGGACTGGTATGACAAAAAAGATTGGCATTGTGGCTGTGCCAGTCAGGTGAGTCAGAAACTATTTTGAGCTTAATTTTGAAATGATAAGTGTGGGGTTGAATTAATGCAGACTGCAAGCCATTTGCTTTCATATTCAATTGAGCAGTGTGTGTTCTCATTGTTGCTGACTGACATACATAATTGGCCGCTGTGCAATAATTAAGGATAAAGATGGTTGCATTCTGATGATGAACATTAACTGGTTTGTGCTTGCGTGTGCGAGACTGAGAGTAGTAGACTACACGATATGTCATCGTGATTGGATTTTTTTTGAATATATCGATCGACCGTGCCTTTGTGCCGCACTTGTACCTACTGTTGTGACGTAGCCTATTAGCCTAAACAATAAATAAGGTAATCTGGCTTTCATAACTCAGTGCCTACCCTAGTACTGACTTCACCGCACGTCACTAGTGTTTGTGTGTGTGTGATGTTACCTCTGCTTGGGCTGCTGTCTGAGTGCCATGTACTGCATGTCCTCCTGCAGCCGGTTAAGGGGTGAGTCAGGCTTGACGCGGATCCCGTAGTAGTGGTACTTAGAGTTCCCCCTGCAGGACAGACAAGACAACAGCAGTCAGTCAGTTAGAGCAGTCGGGTGGGAGAGACACAAAGATGATTGTTCAATGAAAAGCTGGTATGAGGACAAAGGGGTAGGAGAGAATGGGGGAAGGAAGGAAGGAAAAAGGTAATAAAGAGTGGGTGGTTAAAAAAAAGAAACAGAGCAGAAGAATAAAGAGCGGGTGAACTGAGAAGAAGAATGAGAGAGGAAGAGAGACAGGTAATACAATCAGTGAAAAGGAGTTGAGACGAGGAGATGTGAGCGGAGGTAAGGAGGACAGGAGAGGAAGGTGAGAGGACACTAGAAGAAAGAGGACAAAAGCAGCAGTGAGGAGAGATGACAGATGAACAAAGGGAGAGAGGGAGGGAGAGAGAGAGAGAGGGAGAGAAAGAAAGAGAGAGAGAGAGGGAGAGAAAGAGAGAGGGAGAGTGGGAGTGAGAGAGGCCAGGAGGGAGCTGAGGAGAGCCGAAGGAGCAGACCTACCGGGTGCCCAGGCGTCTGGTGCGGAGCCCCATGAAGATGGAGCGGATGAGCTTGCCAAAGGAGGCGGCGTTGACCGGGTCCAGCTTCTGATCCTGGCAGTGGCGCATGTAGTGGTAGTAGAGGGTGGAGCGCGGCAGGCTCACGCCCTCCGCCGTCTCGTAGTTGTCCAGGAGCCACTGCAGCTGTGGGACAGAAGAGGGGCCCGCGCCGGGGTCCGTGTAAGAGCAGGTAGTGTCCTGAACGGGTTCTTACACTTGGGGAGGAAAAGGTTTTTTTGGAACCCTCCAAGGTTCTCCATGGCAACCTTCAACTAGTAATGAGTGCCTTTGCCATGGTTCCTAGCCGTATGAATTCCACACAATACAGGACATCTGGGTCAATTTAAAAAGCAGAGCTTTAATGCATATTGCAATGTGAACTGCATTGTCTTGCCCAGCGGGAATGCCACACAGACCTATAGTTACCTACAACCTACTGAGCAGACTAACAGTTATTCACATAATTGACTCTCAGACATTCTGCCTACTTCATTCGCAGCTATGGCTTTTTAAAAGTCTACAGTGATCCGTGTGTCCTTCACATACACATCCAATCGCACTCACATGTCATTCCAGAGGGAGGCTAGTGCCATACAATGGCAAAGAAATGTTACAGGCTGCATGTTTTGCAGCAGCACAATAGCATTCTTTTAAAAAAATCACCACCAATTCCAATTTGATTAGGATGTAAAGAATGGGGATAACGGGTGATACTTGGGGAAAGGGAACGTTTGGCTTTACTTACCACCTAGTGAGAAATACTTATAGTCCACGATATCAATGATTTAAATGACCAATTTGACTCGCGCTCAATGTATACCTAATGAAGTGCTTTTTCGCCACCGAGGGAACTCAACCATCCAGTTGGAAAACATCACACTTCCAGGTTTCATTTGACTCCTGCTTTATAATATAAAATGTGGGCGTTTGATGTACTCACGTATTGGACATGCATATTGTCTTTCTACGCCATTGACAGTCATGCATAGATGTATTAACAAAGTTGCCACTGTTTCTTAGGGTGCTGCCGCACTAAAGACAAAATAACCTAACCTTCTTCAAAGTCTATTAAATATAAAAACTTGAAATCAGTTTAAATTAGGTATTTTGATAACTCGGCCCGTCCAGAGAGGTTGATCAGAGCTTCATTGCTTCAACCCCAATGTAACGCATCAGAGAAAGGAAATGACAGTTGTAATAAGGAAAGGGTTGCAGACACTGAGTGTGTGTTTCCTTCCAAACAAAAGAGCAGTGCTCTGTGCATGTCTAAGTGTAGCACTCCTAGTCTGTGGAGCTCCCCTCTATATGAAAGGCAGCGAGGCAGCAGAAACACACAGAGCAAGAGAAACCATGCAGGGCTGAAGGACAGAGAAGCAGGAGGCAGAGGCGGGGGGTTTTGATTAAGAGCAAACTTACATGGCTGTTGAGCAGCGAGCTTCTCTGAGAGGACAACCCTTCAGACTTTTGGAGCGTCTCAATCGCCATTTCAATCTGATAGCAAAAGAGCAAAATAGAAATATATATAGAAAAAAAAAGCAGAGAGAGAGAGAGTGAAGGAGAAAAAAAAAGAAAAAGAAAAGAAAAAACATAATGACAGGGAGAAGCGTAATAAACGCTACAGCAGAAGACTGATAAACAATATCAAACACACATTCACAGGAAACAGCAGCTGTGATCAGCAAGAAACGTTAACTGATTCAAGCAGTGGACAGGAAAGCCAACCACCATCGTAAAACAAACAAATAAACAAAAAACACACACTTCAGACACAGTAGCGAAGCACAGCAATTAAACCCTCCTGTACGGCTGCGAGACCTCACCTCAACATACACGCAGGCAGCATACATTCTGTGTAACTGCCTGGTCCACCCCTACCCTTGCCAAATGTATTTAAGACATAACATTTTAGGGGCAGCATATGGCTTGCCATATCAAAGTGGAAGGAAATTGCTCGGGGGGTGGGGGAGGGGGGTTGGTGGGTTATGAACTGAAATGCAGTCTCACGTCAGCGTCACTACCACATCCCACCAGCAGGGGTCAAAGTAGACTCATCCTTGGCTGCCTTCGCTACAGCGCTTGAATCCCCCACCACCCCACCCCAGTCCCGGCGTCTCTGCGGATTTCAAGTGATGAAGTCAGCCCTGGCCTCCCCCACACACCTCATAATGATCTTCACCGCGGCAACAGGAGCACCTCGCCTTTTTACACACAGCGTTTTCATTTCGGGTGGGAAAATACAAGCGCTCCGCTCTTGAGGCAGAGGGGGCGGGGGTGCTCCGTGTGTAGGCTGAGTGTGTGGCAATGACACTCATGGTGTCAGTAAGGGGTGGGGGGTTAACTAAATAGCCAGTTGATTAAAAACAGCTCTACAGAGAGGAACGCACAGATAGAAAAAGATGTGTGTGGAGTGTGGAGAATGTTTCTGTTCTGTGTGGATTTGTTTACTCATACATGTGACTGCACAGTGAGCACATTACAAACACACACAAGTGCATACGTACATGTGCTCACTCTTGCACGTTCACACACACACACACACACACACTGCTACACTTGATTAGACACACATCCACACACATTCAATCAAATTGGTCGCACAGACTTGCATTAACACATGCACAAACAAGTCCTCCTCCAGACACACACACAGTCACAGGTTTCCCCTCCCACACATAAGACAAAACGGCGCAGGCGCAAACAGCCACTCACACTAACCGTGGCCGGCGAGGCACGGGGGGTCTGCGCTGTGGGGTGCGCCGTGACGTTGTCCATGGAGTTGCTGCCGCCGATGAGGTAGGCGCCCGAGCTGCTGATGAGCTGCCCCCCCGTCAGGCCCATGCCCATGCTGCCGGTGCCGCCGCTGCCCCCGCCGTTGTTGGCCATGCCGTGTGACGACACCACTGTGGTCACCTGCGATGAGCCCCCCTGCGTGTCAAAGTAGTTCCCCCCGCTGTTCTGGCTGTAGAGCTGGGGCTCCGAGTAGGAGTACGTCCGACTGCAGAGAGGAGGTCAAAGGGCAAGGTCACACACACACACACACACACACAATAGACCTCAGGGTGTACCAAACAACATGGACCTCTATGGCATTAGTATTCATTCAGCAACCAGAGTAGCCTCAAGCCACTGCAAAACAGAAAACGGTAAGGTAATGTAATGTTTTGATAATGAGCCCATTGGCAGTAAATAAAAAGGTGACATTTCAATTATTTATTGCTACGTCAAATGTTCGGCTGTAAGAGACACAAAATACGTTAAAAGCAGTCAGTTTTTATTTTTATTTTTTTAATGAAACCTGTATCTCAACTACTTTTACAAGGCTAAAGTAACACTAACACAGTGTTGCATATGGGCCACCATTAAGGATCATACAAAGCCGTGGTATAAATAAACAGAAATCTACAAGATTTCTGAATTCATGTCGGAACTGGCAGCTGACCCGTGTATGTAGAGCATTTCTTTTGGCAATAACCTAAGGTTTTACATCCAAATTATGGTCATATTTGGACTGTGTATGTGTGGGCGTTCAGATGGGCTATGGTTGTAGAACGGTTAGGGAATATATAGCGAGGAGGTCTTACAAATGAGGCTTTCTGGAGGAGGCAATATGGAACATTGGTTTTAACTAGTGTGTGTGTGTGTGTGTGTGTGTGTGTGTGTGTGTGTGTGTGTGTGTGTGTGTGTGTGTGTGCGTGCGTGTTTTCTTATATGTTCTAGAATTGACAGCATCAGATATTAAACAGCAGGTCAACAGTGCATATAGTGAAAAAGAGAAATCAGACAGGGCTCCTCGAGCCTTGAATGAGCCCCCAGTGCAGAAGTTGCAGTGGAGACAATCCTTCAATCAATCAATTTGTTTGTTTGATCAAGAGGGACAGTGTACATTTCATGAACATTCAAATGTAAATGCACCCAACTATAACCAAAAGGCTAGTTTCATTGGTAGTCCCCCTGCCAGAGTGAAAAAGGCTTTCAGGAACCTGCCTGTGCAGAGGTGTTTGCTACATCACCACCTTACAATGTCCATTTCTATGCAATTGTGTGTGTGTGTGTGTGTGTGTGTGTGTGTGTGTGTGTGTGTGTGTGTGTGTGTGTCTGTGTGTTAGAGGCAATGCTCTTGTAAGTGCTACATGCCAACACCAGTGACTTCACAGTGGGGGGATCCTTCAAAACACACTGACACACACACACACACACACACAGCACTGTGAGAGGTAATTATGGATGTCCTTGTGAGCACTTCAGGTCACAGTCAGGTGACTTCTCACACACACCGACAACAAAACAGGACTAACAGTTCAAGATAAACATATTTTAGTGACACCAGACATAGATAGACAGATAGAGGAAGGGAGGGAGGGAGAGAGAGAGAAAGATTAAGGGAGGGCTAGAGTACTCACATGGTCCCATTGGTGTAGACCCCGTTGTTCTCCTCCACATACTGGACCTGTGCTGGATACACATGCTGCACCTGCTGAACAGTCTGAGCCTGCACAGACCAGAGACACGGCACACATTAGCCTCAGACACACACACACTCACACACAGAGAAATGCAAACATACACATAGAACACACACACACACACACACACACACACACACACACACACACACACACACACACACACACACACACACACACACACACACACACACACACACACACACACACACACACACACACACACACACACACACACACACACACACACTTGAGCCAGCCAAGTCAGGACACTGATTAGTGATGGACAAAACTAAAACAGCACACATAAACTCACAAAGCAGTCACACACCCACTGCTTCACACACACACACACACTCACCTGCTGCTGGACGGCCACCTGAGAGACCCCTTGCTGTGCAGAGACGGCCGGCTGCACGCTGGTCTGGAGGGGCACCGTGGACGAGTCAGCGCCGGCCTCGGGCGTTTGCATGGCGCCTGCACACACACACACACCACACACCACACACCACACACTTTGTCAGATACAACTGGTTTGCCCGAGGGTAGGCCTACCAGTGAGAGTATCTCAACAGCCTGGCTGGTTCATAGGCTACATGATCCCAACAGAGTGCTGCTTTTGGCCCAGCGCTTCTGATATGGCAGGACAGAAGCCTGATGCTATAAATTTATAGAACACCCTGTTCACATGTGCAGACTCTCCTCGTTTACCAACACAAAGACATCACAGGCAAATCAGAGGGTGGGGGGGGGGAGAAGGACGTGTTTGAGTGCTGTGGTGTGTCAAAACTCAAGGAACCTGAGAGCAGAGGACACTACTGCCTGCAGGGTTTACATCTGCCTAGAGGAGGAAAACACTCCCGAACACACACACACACAGATATGTGTGTGTACCCTCTGTCTGATAAAGGAGGCTGATGATGACGGGGGAAGTCACTGATAGGACTCCTTATCTCCTCCTGTCCATCTGCTCCACCACACAGAGGACTTACCACACCTGCTACAGGTATACCTCATGAACAAACACACACACACACACACACACACACCCCCCCCCCCCACCTTACACATCACACACCAGCAACACTCAGGCGACCCCCCCCCCCCCCCCCCCACTACTTACACTACATGTCACACACACACAAAACTACTTTAAACTCGTGCTGCGCTTCTTCAGCCACCTCCACTCCTGACACTGATCTTACACACTGCGCACACATCATCCATCTGACCCACAGCTACAAACCACAATATGTGCCACAATTACTATACATCTCAAGCACTTATCTGTTGCACAGTTATCGCCCATGTCTCTGTAAATGACTTCCACCTCGATTTTAAAACACTGCATGTTTAGCACATATTTACACAGGGAGTCATGTCTTACACATACCTGCATCTAAATGTAGCTTATAGTGTGTTGATTGGAAGCAAATCTGCAAATAGCCCAAGAACAACTTAGCATTTGTCTCACACCTGACCTTTAGAGTGTGTCTTACGCTAGTTGTGAAAGTAATTAAAATCCTATTTTATCTCGTTGGCTCAGCCTCCGCTTGTGTGTACATTACTTGTGCCTGAGGGAGGAAAAAAATAAAAGAAATGCAAAGTTGAGCCTAATTATCTAGCCACTGAGAAGGCTGTTTAATTTAAATCTGTGGTTTTTAGATCTCAACCAAATTTTCATAATCCTACACACATATTATTCATGTAGATTTATCCAGTCTTAAGACTACCACTCTCATCTTTGAGGGATAAAAAAAGGACCCACACCTCATATCTACTTAAGCGGTCTGGGCTACGCTTTCCCCGAGTAAAATCTTGAACAAGTGATCTATAAAGAGCTTTAAATGTAATCAATACAACAATCAAATGGCCAAGAATCCACAGTACATGACCTATGGAGACTCGGGCAGACACTTGGTGAACTTGCACTCAAAAGTGATTCTATGCTAAAACCAGCAGGATGGCAACATCAATAGCCTAGGTGGGGCCTACACTGCGTACTCAACAAACATGAAAACCTTCGGTAGCATGTGTGTTGAAAGTGACATGGCTATTATAATGCATGTCCCTGCATCAACATCTTTCAGAACATTTCACAAATGAAATATCAGACATCATGGTGTGTTGCATAAAACAAAACATGAGTCTTTGTGTTTCTTGTTAGGTATGTTATTACAAGGAATTTAAATAAACCTAATGCTAGAACACCAGCCAAGCGCAAAGCAATAAAAGTGTTCATTATTGTGACATTAATGTCATTAGAAATCCTGGCACAGCCATTAAGCCCTCTCTAATGAAGTGACATTTCACCAAAAATATTTGCCATTTACACCCAATGCCGGTACATTAGTTAAAAATCGCTCATTAGAATGCAACTGCAATGAATTTTAATATCGACATTAGCCACAGAAATGGCATGAGGTAGACTATTTATTTAAACATCTTGTATCCTAAAATACTGAAATATTTTTGGGATGGCACTCATCAAGTCTGTGTGTGCTTAATGGGCCCAGTCCTCTAATTACAATGATATATTTCCTTAGGCAGAGGGTGAAGTGTTAATCTGTTTTTATGAAGCACTCCTGGATGTGGCCTTTACCGATCTTGTTTTTCTCGGCGGTGATCCTCGTTTTAAAATCCTGCCTGCCCCAATCCCCATCCTCCCACAGGGACTTGTGTAGAACTCACTCCCCAGCTCTTAACCTGAGCTGTGCTAGGGCGCTCTGTCTACAAGACCAGCGCACACACACGCAATAAAAGCTGTTAATAATTAATCACTCAGAATCCTGCCACCAACTTCATGCAGCTTCATGTCCAAATCGGCTCCAATTAACTTGCCGAGTCTCGACTTCACTACACGTGTTTGTTTGCCTCGATTCACCTGCAGGCTGTGTTTCCGACCCCTTGCCTAAGAACCTACAGGTCCTCAATCTTCTCTGGACAAGGCACACATGGGTGTTCACAACACAACAATGTTTGTGTAAAATATTCAGCCTTTGAGCAAAATTCAAGGTGTAACTCGAAACCAGTGGAACACTTAGAATATATGCAGAGAAAGACGTGGAGGTACTGATGTAAAGCTCTGGTGCACGTAATGCCTTTAACAAACCTCATTATCGCTACGCCTCGCTGCCACATAGCTCTGAGGAGATTCAAATGACACGGAACTCTCCGGATGATCACCCCCCTCCCCCATCACTGTTTCTATGGCCAGGTCCCTGCAGGCTAATTAAACCTGCGGCTCTCCTTGGAGACGCTGCCACTATCATCCCTACCATCCCCTCACCTACCTGAGGGCTACAGGTGTTGTTGTCTTCAGGTGCATCTTAACAACCCCCCACCATCACCCCCCCAATCCTTCCCCCAGTCTGAACGCTTGACTGCACACCATGAGTGCAACATGCTGTAGGGGAGGTGAAGGCAAACACACATATATATACACACACACACAACCTTGCCGATCACCATTGATTTCTGTTCTAAGATGCCTAATGTCTGAAGTAGGCTACTTGGCTTCTTTCGACCTTCAGACATCTGTAACTTCACTTGAAATTGTACAGAGGCCAGCCTCATTCAACATTACTTGAAATCATAAAATGTAAAGGTCCTGATTCGGACACAAAGGCTCATGGCATCAAAGTGTTTTTGTGTCTCTACCACAGTAGCCTAATCTTTATTGTGCATTTTACTTATGAAACGTATTAAAGTCACTATGAACAAGTGCTTGGGAAAACAAATGGGACAAGATAAAACATAAATAATTGCATTTATTCAGGACATGATGCATGCAAATCCGGCCAATAAATAATAGTAAGGCAAACAAGATTAGTTAAAAGGCCCAAGAGTACATCATCCTTGTTTGCTGTGCATAACATCAATAGAAGCTGCAGAGGAGAAAGAAGAGAGAAAGAGGGGGGAGTATGTGTTTTTGGTATATGTGTGTGTGTGTGCTGGGAGGGGGGGGGCAGGCTCTTTGTAAACACAAACCTGCCTACCTCTGCTCTGGAACCCCCCACCCCTTCATCCTCCACACGCACTCCCTGCTTCCCCTCACCTCTGGAACCCCCCACCCCCACCCCTTCATCCTCCACACACACTCCCTGCCTCCACTCACCTAGGCTCCCTTTATTGTGTTCCCCTGTGGCCCACTTAAGCCCTGTGCTCCCTTGCACGCCTGTGGCCTCAAGGACACACACACACACACACACACACACACACACACACACACACACACACACACACACACACACACACACACACACACACACACACACACACACACACACACAGCAAAGCTCCTATCCAACTATCCCAGCAAAGAGAGGCAGTCATTTCTTCATGTTGTTTCGGTTGTTATGCAAGCTCTCATGTAAACGTCACATCAAGAAGCTGTACATTAATGTAACTTCAACCCCCATGAGGCTACGTCCTGACAAGACTTCATCATCAAGCCTCCCCCTCCTTTTATCATTTGCACTTTCATAACTAAGCACAGCAGCCTTATGCTTCCAGATGTTAGTAAAGAATTCTATTTCGATGGCCATCGATTTGCTTGATCACAAAACCACCGAGCAGGGCAGTCGAAACCAGCAAGCAGTTTGTGGTCAAAGCGGTGGCGGTGAAAATGACCCCTCAAATGAATAATTGAATCAATTGGCCTCCCTCTAAGTGATTGGAGAGGGAACGGGATCCACAGAACAGGTGGCTTGGCCCCGCATCTGTGGCGCACCTGACTTCAGATGAGTGGGTAATGTGAGCTGATAACTTGTGCTCTACAAATCCTTGCCATCCTCATACTGTGGGGTGGGGGTGGGGGAGGCGCATAGACAGGCCTCCAGCTGGACTCAGCAGGTCTGGGGTGGGAGGAGAAAGAGGGAGGACGAGAGAGGGAAGACACGGACGAGAGTGCGCAACAGATGGCTGGGAGGCATCCATCCTGTGGCAGTTTTGTCCTGTTTTCAGCTTTCTCTTTCACTGAAGCTGGTAAGGCTGAGTGACGACCTTCACCACCTCACACACCACTTCCCAAAGGTGTCTGGCAAGTGGATCATAGCCTGTGGCAATCATGTGTCGCTGACAGAAACCTTGATATTTGTGCGCATTACAGGGGAATAAAACAGAATTAAACTAGTTTTGGGATAGCTGTAATGTTGTTTTGAGTTTTTCCTTGGTGAAATTAAGTACCTCAGAGTGGGAAAATAAATGATGGGAGGCTATTCATTTGAGGCCATATTGGTCTGCAAATCAACAGGGCATCATCGGATTTCATATTAGGCTGGGTGCTTCCACCTGGTGTCACCACATAATGAATATGTCAAGGTTCTTGACTGGGGAAAAGACAGGTGTTGTAGGCTGCTGGTAGTTTGAAAATAAATAACAGCATAATTAAATACATTTTACACTTGGTTCTTATCCTATTTATTTTAATGTTTTTTAGCCCGTTTGGAAAGATTTGTGCGTGTTTTGTGGGTAATGTGTCTGCATTTTATCATTACAGATTTACATGAAATAACATGGATTTTACCCCTTCAGGTTGGAGACTTGTATGTACACATGTACTTTATGTTGCCATGGTAACATGAAAGCACGTTGCCATTCTTGGTTAGGCTGTATCATTTGCTACACAGCCACGTGCATTCCACTATTATTCACAACTAAAAATAGTGAACAATAGTTTGAATGTTGTCTCAGTACCAGTTATTCAAGCTGCGTATGGGAAGGAGTTATTGGCGATTACTACAATGCTACCGGTTTGATTCTGTACCAATTAATTAGAACAACGTTAAACACCTGGCTGGCACTTATTTGATTAGCTGACCATATTTACACCTCTCTCTCTCTCTCTCTCTCTCTCTCCCCACCCACCCACCCACCCCATGTAAGCACCTGGGCCCCTCCCTCCCCTGTCTATGCAACACACCTGTTCCCATTCCTTAATGAAGACAACAGGGGTTCTGGGACTGGGACTAAAGAAACACAGCTAGTGGAGGTAGGATTTAGGAAGAAAAAGAAAGAGCACTGATGCAACCGTTGGAAAGTTGAAGATGTCATACAGGTCAAAGTGTCCCCTTTGTTATGTTTGTGTATATATTCTACAGGCATTCCACATTACAGACCACAAATCTTAACATGCAGATTATACAGCAGATTATATTATTATTCTCCCAGCCACCAAACATGTCTTTCTTTATGTAGGTAGGCACCCAAGATGCCCGTAATATACTGCAGAGGACAATGATTATTTAAACGGATGTCTGTTAAAGTGGTATTTCCCCACTTTATGATGTACCCTCTGCAACAGGTCCAGAAAAGAAAAGAAACTTGCTACTGCGTTACTTGCGGCAGGTGTTGCTGACGTTTAGCATAGCTTGGCACACTGCGGATAAATGATGAAGAAGCAGCCCTGACAAAGGTTAGGCCTGAGACCTACGAATAAGCGTTCTATTCAACGAAACGATTATTGATGCACCACTGTGTCAACAAGCTTAGAAGCAGTATTAGACACAGACTACATTTGCCCAACGACTATCATCAACTGACTAGATTAATACAGTTACCGACTTGGCAAACGTTAGCTAATGTTAAACTGACAGAATGAATGTATGGAATTGCTACCTTACTTCTGTTGTAATTCCTCGAAATAAACACTGAAATAAAGGGATTAGTATTGGACGTTTTTTTTATTCGTTTCTTACATTCTTAACTACTTATGGGTGGTCAGCGAACACAACGCATCCAATTTACCCTGGTAGCTACTTTTTAAAGACTGAAACCAGGCTAATTAGCATAGGGCTAACTAATTTGCTTATTTCTAACGTTGGCTAACACTTAAATTAAGGTGATTCATAACGTAGCCGTGAGGCGATTTAGACCTGCTATAGGTGAAATGGTTTATAATTTAGCGTAACGTTAACATCTGAAGATCGATAACTTAGTAACGCTTGGTCTTTGCCTGTTCTACTGTGTTGTAGCTAGCGGTAGCCAACTAGCTAACTGGGTACCTTTCACGCACGGTCACAAATAACACAAAAGGGGCAGCCAATTTGGCTAGCTAGCCAAAGCTAACCTGATCTGCCAGCTAAAACGACCGGACCGCAACGAATTTCTAGCTCGCTAGCTAGCTGGCAGGTGCAGCCAAAAATCACTAACTGCTGGTTGTTGCCCCAAACAACTATCGATACCTGAATAAACTGACCTCACCTTAGCTGACAGGCGTTGATCTGCCAGCACTTCAGAGTTGACAATGATTTATTAATAGAAAACCATGCGCGCAACAGAATGCATCACAGAAGAGATGAATTCCATTTTGAACCCAGATGTATGCGGCTGGCTGCCTTCCTAGGCTATTTGCTTTAGCTAGCTATCCGAGCTAACTGGCTAGTTAACCGTTAGCTTTCAGGCAAACATACACCTGCCTAGGGCTGACTTGCTCGATACAGTTGTTACTCTGGTCGAAAGGACGTAGACTGATCGACAGAAAACTCAACTTCCCCAAACCACAAGCTGGATAGCTAGCCAAGTTAGTCATCAACACGCTACTGGTCTACTGGCTAGTCCTTGATGCACTGCCTGTTTGCTAGGCTAGTTCTTTCATTGAGCTAACATCAGGTAATGTTAATGTTACTAGCCATCTAGGCTAATATAAAAGAAAAAAGAGAAAAAAAAACTCACAAGGGTCAATATTAAAAGTGCTCTTATTCACATGCACAATTTAGTAACCCCGTTTATAGTTTGAAGAAATCTCAACGAGCTAAGCAGTAACAGAAGTGTGAATAAAAATGGTTACTACATCAGTGTTGGTTGACATGCACAGCTGGCTAGCTCTCGCCAAGCAATGAATTAAATTAATGTTGCTTGCTTGCTAGCTAGCGGGCTAGCTCGCTCCCCCCTCCCCAATAAAACAACCCACAAAAGAAACCAATATCTCAACTTATTCCCAGAATAACGATGTTAAGAGGAGATGTTTGGAATCAAATTGTTGCAATGCGCAAAAATAAGTAGATCTGTCATATTCACCTGTACCGTGGACTAACGTGTTGATGAGGATGGTGGAGGTGGTAATGATGGAGCGAGAGGTTGTTGTTGTTGATGGGTTACAGTCGCCAGGACTACGGTGACTATGGCGCTGAATCACAGGGCAACAGTTGCTATAAAACTCCCCTTAGCGCAACCTACCTTGGGCGTCAGGAAGAGGCGGAGACATTTGGGTGGACAACAGACATAGGTTAAGCAATGGGGCGGAGATTGAACATGTAAATTAGGCTACAGATTTCGTTTGTATTGAAAATAAACCACTATTTCCAACCTCTTATGTATTCGTATTGACAAGAAGCCAGTAATTAAAGGTCACTTTTCCTTTGGTAAACTGTGACTACATACCAGATGTTGGAATGACAGCAAGTTTTACAGCCAACTAGGGTAAGGATAGGAATGGTTCTGCCCACGTATCTGGTGTTGTGGTATGTTGTGTCAGGACTTTTATCGATATCAATGAAAGGATGACCTAAAAAAAAAACACAGAATAACTGGCGCAGTTGTGTTGTACGCCCGCATAAAGAGGAGAGTTGTGATTATCTAGGGAAAATGCTAAAATTGGTCGGAAACGCTGGGCGGGACTTCCTCTTGAACATCGCTCAATGATCAAGGTTGGTGGCGCTGACAGAGAAAGGGAAGCTATCCCTTTCCCTTTCTTTTGCCGTGTCTGTGTATTCTGTTGTTGAAGACACCAATTTTGTCTTGCTGTCAGTACATCTGATTAGAGGGAATTCCTGTCTGAAAAAAGAGGCTGTCTTATCAGTGAGGAATATTAGATTTCACTATCAAACTAGGCTACAGCGCAAAATAACGTTAACATAATCGCAATCTTTATGATAAAACAGACTAACTTCTTAGTTGCGAATATTTAAATCCGCAAGTGCCACATTTAGGTAAAATGTAAGCCAAAGCTATGAATGGCAAATGTTAGAAATTAGGCTGTTAATAATATTGTAGTCTTACATTTTACTGCTAGCCCATTAGATTAGAACACACCATTAGAGTTATAAGACATACCGGCCAGTGCAAAGGGAAATGTTGAACAGAGTAGCCAGAGTCCACATGTAACCTATGCTTAAATAGGCCTATAAACAGCTTAAATATATGTATGCATTTTTGGTATGTGATGACTGCCATCTCTGAGCATGAGGGGATCTACTGGACTTGGTGGGGTAGTAGACTGACAGGTAACCACTCCTGCAGGCCCTATAGGCCTATGCCATTTATGCTAAGCAGCCTTCGAAAGTGAATGGCTGAATCTTTGGAGAGAAACTCACATATTCCACCTACATAAACTGTAAATTAGCTAGCTGCACAGATAATTGTACTCTATCCCTCAAACGCATGTTGTTGTGAGTGATACTCTCAGAGAGCATGCTGGCTATGTCATATCAATGGATGAGTCTACTGACAGTTGAGGTAGGGGCCTGACTCGGTGCCACAGCCACACTGACCCCTCACCTGTAAACAACACAGGGTTGGAGTTTCTCTCCAGAGATTCAGCCATTCACTTTCGAAGGCTGCTTATGGCATAGGCCTATAGGGCCTGGGAGCGGTTACCTGTGCATACAGAAGTCAGTCTACTATCGCACCAAGACCAGTAAATCCCCTCATGCTCAGAAATGACAGTCATTACACAATACAATCCATACATACAGTACATACATACATACATACATACATACATACATACATACATACATACATACATACATACATACATACATGAAATAAAAACAGCACAACTTTTGGTTTACAGATTCAAACAGTTTTATATCAAGGCATAATCGTGGCATAGGTTGTTTTTAAAGGCACTCTGTGGTGGTTAGTACCAGGTTATTAGAGTTTTAAAAAAACATGAGCAACAAGCTAAATAGTGTTTCCAATGTAGGCTGGACACTCTGTTATTTCCCAGTAGCTTAAAAAAATGTACATACAAAATGGATTCAGAGCTCAGTCTAAACTGTTAATCAGAAGATACTAAAGGTTTAGGTAAGTTGTGATGTTAATACTTTCTCGTGGCTGATCAGGTCACAGATCCACAGATGTAAAGTGGAAAGTTCATCCCTCAGTGTAGATACAGGACAGTTGGCTGGGACAGCGCTCCATGCCACCGATGTGTAGGTAGCTGCCATCTGATCCCTGCAGTCCAGGGTCTATAAGGAAGTCCTGTGTCTCCCCTTGGATGTCATATACTGGCAACACACACAAGAAGCACAGATAGTATTTGGTTTATCATGTTGTCTAAGCAACCTGATCATCTTCAGCAGTTCCAAAATTCCATGCAGCATCTGTGTTACTGCTCACGGATAGCCATAGCATGCAACACACATCGTTTGGGTCTTGGAGCTTATGTTAAATATTTGAAACAGCTATTGTCTCATCTATTTCTGACAAAGTTAATAAACATTATTGTGTAGCCTACCTGAGCTGTGTTTCGTCCTAGATTCCAAAATGAGTTTTTCATAAGACCAATCTTTTTTTTTCCCTCTCTCAATGGAAATGTGTGATAGAGCAAAACAAGAGTCTATTACAGTCTGTCAACTGCCTATTCCTCGCTATCGCTCAGACCCATTCCGCCTTTCCATCTGTTCTGTTTTAAATTACCCTAATACCTGTGCTAGCCAACAGCTAAGTGTACCACCAAATACATGAAGTGCAATTGCATCTACATCTGTGATGACATTATGCCTGCTATATTTAGTTTAGCAGAAAAAAAAAATCTCAAGACAGTATTTTTTTATATGAAAACTGCATGATAAAAATGTAATGGTCAGGCGACAAGATAACATTTAGGCTTGGACACAAAATAGCCTAAAAACACATCACAGGTCAGACGATTGGTTTAATCTGGAGGCAAATGGAGAACATCTATCACTCCTAATTTTACAAATTAGTCAAAACACATATCTGATAAATCACAACCTTCCTGGCGACTGCTTTTGTTTCTGATGAGACATCTACCTTAAAGAAGGCATTGGCTTACCTGTGATCCCTGACAGGGCTCTGTGCACCAAATCCAGATCAGATTGGGTGGTGGTGGGGGCTGGCAGGACATCCTCAAATGCTGGGGTCTGCATGATGGAACAGGCCGTGGCCGGCCCTGTGATCTGAGGTGAGTCATCATATGATGGCGCACACGCCATATGGATATGGCCGGAGAAACCTAGGAATTGGGAAGATAAAAATGCACTCATCATCGGGAAGTGTTAATATTTCTGAGGCACTGCATAGATTATTCAGTCTTCTGGGAATAGAGCTACACCCTGGTGGGGTATTCTCTGCCTGTCCTTTAATAAACACCTGCTGCTCCGGCGAGTGAGGAACGGCATGATTCATTCATCACACAGCAGGGGGCTTCTCTCAGATGGCCTGCCTTAGGGCGGATCATGACTAAGACCTGCAGCATGACTTCAAGTGTTCAAATTGACGAATCCAAGCATTTGAAAGAAAAGTGTTTTTTCTACAAAAGCAAGCTTTGGAGGAGCAGCGGCTGCACGTTTGGCCCTCCATATTGTCTTTGGACCCATTTGTGTCTGTAAATAAATAAGTGTGGTAAACATGAGTCACCTTGCAGGTGAGCAGGGAGGTGAGTGTCAGGAGGAGCCAGGTGAGACTGAGTTCGACTGGTCCTCTGGAGGGCGCCTGTGCCACAGGGTGGATGGGGAGCGGACAGGTGATGAGCTGAAGGGGCCGCAAATCTGTTCAGATGATCAAAGACCACAGAAATGTCTTTAGTTTACACACATTGAGTTCACTTTTATTACTTTTTATTTCACTTGTTCGCTTCATGTAGCTACGGGTGCAGTAGTGTGATCATCTCATTACATATGCCTTTTGCACTTTCTTCATTCTTGATCCACAGCTAATTGCCCATTGAAGATAACAATTTGCATTCAAGTTTGTTTATGTTTTTATACAGGGCAACAAAATAACTCAAAACAACAATGATGGTAGTTCAAATCCTTTAAACTATCTTTTAATAAATCATTTTAAAGCACACACTAAATTGTATAATAAGCCACAAGGCCCACTAATTTACAGGTCACTCCGATGTGATCATGTCAGGCTGCCCTAGTGCAGTTGTTTTGATATATACGAGGGAAACCAAGTCACATCTGACCAGATGAAACCAGATGGTATGAAGACAAGCGATTTAAAACATAATGGTACGTTGAATTAAATGCATTTGCATGATTTTCCTGTCATGTGCGTTCACAATTATTCGGAAAGCGCAACTCAAGATTTGTATTTATACATGTAAAATGAGGATCTTTTTAAGGTTAATCCATGTTATTGATATTTTGTATGTATTTTGTGTTTACTTGTATTCTGTTATTGTAAGTAAAGAAACCACTGTGATCACTCAACTCAACACTCATGGGGTGAGGATTGTGGTGGGCCAAAATCCATGGGGTCCTCTTTTAGAGTACAAAAAAAAAACGCAGATAAAAATGGCTATGGTGTTTCACAATTGATTTCACATCAACAGAAGTAATTACACCAATCCTCTTTCTTCAGACATGAAAAAACAGCCCCCCCCCCCCCCCATGATTCACTTATTGAATTCCTCAGTCACTACGCTTGGTGTCTATAGCATCTGTTAATGCAGACTCCTTAGGCCCAATGAGGCAGTGCAAGGCTTGTTTTCTCCGTCCAATTGTGTCCTTGTGGGACCCTGTTGTGAATGCTTCGCCTACTGCTGGTACTCAAACAATTACCACCAGCAAGTGGTTCACAGCATCTGGCTGGCTCCGTCAGTACAGAAATGGCCCTCTCCTTTTTTCTCTGCCTTTGAAGCGCACCGATGCACGAATGTGTTTATACGGGCAGACGCTGAAACGGTGTTGTAGCGTTGCATCCAAAAAACTGTACAAAACCACAGCTCCTTTGCCCCTTCCCTCAATGTTTTTTTTTAATGTTTTTTGTCACAGCTGATTCTTAAAGGCTCACAAAAGCCTATTGGGCTCCTTTTCAAAGGCGAGAAAAATGGTGCTTTATTTTAAATCAGATTATTCCAACTATGAGCTTTACTGCCATAAAGCCATGACAACCGATGTTTTTAAGCGCCTAATTGTTTCAGATCAGAGCGCAAGGGAAAGGAAAGTAGGAGGTTTGAAATCAGTCATAGCAACACATTGTGCTGCTGTGAACCTCCAGGGAATTTAAAGTAGATGCGCATGAACAGATGTAATTGTGTGCATACGTTTCAATTGTCCTTCAAGATGTGTCAGATACCAATCAACCACCTTGTTTTTTTCTCTCCCCTCTGCGACTTGAGAAGTGTGGCTTGTAACATTTTTTTTTAAAGTTGGGCATCATTTCATTCCCGGGTTACCAGAAAATAGGGACATTTTTGTTTCAAATTGTGGTTACACTTTAGATCACAACGAACTCTCAGGAATCAAAATTTGATTACATGTAGTTTTTGTATACAGCCCTGCACTCAAGCTACTTTAAACCTTTCCCACTGGCATAAAGGTGGCTATTAGGGCAACCAGGAAGAGCTGTCATTATCCTGCAGCAGCCAAGACCAGGAAATGGAATAACTAATGGCTGGTGTTCAAATGTCTTATACTTGTTCGACCTCAGGAAAATTCTGTGATTTTACAAGTAGCTGCATATACTACTCAGAAGTATGTTCTCTGTTGGGTAATTAATAATTGATTAATCCGTTTAACAGCAGAAAAGCCATTTTCTGCACAAGCACTGTTTGAAGACCATGTATCAGAAAATTCAAGGAACACTGCTTGTTACTTTGTATGTTGCATGTGGAAGACTGTATCGTCATATGTGTTGAGTTTAATATGTTTATCGTTCATTAATAAATACACAAAAAAGCTATGCTTACAGTTATTAAGCCAGTAAACCAGTACAGCCCAATTAATGCAAACTCAGCAGCCAGTTGCCATGTGCAAACTCTGGTGGTGTGGGCCAAGCACAGTACCTGCAGGAGTCGTGAAGAGGGGACAGGACCGGCAGGCGTGGGCTGCTGTGGGCTGGGCGAGATAGTGGAGCAGATGCGTTGCTGCAGGACTGGTTTGGTGAGAACACACCTATGGCACCGCAGCAGTCAAACGCTTGGTATTAGAAAAAACATTTAAGCTGTGGTCTTGCCACACCGTTCAGACTCTTAGACACTTAGACAATAAACAGACTCTTAGACAATAAACACTCCTGCTTTTCTGGTGAACCTTAGCTACATGACTCCTGAAAAAAAAAATCCCATTCATAAATATGTACACTATTTAGAGTAAAACATAATATGAGTTTTATTTAAAGTCATGGCAATGGATTGTGGGCTGTCATTTCAGCATAGAATAGCATAGAAAAGCTATGACTGAAACAACAGTTGTTTACCAGAGTACAAGTCGTTTGGTGGGTCAGGGGATTGGCACAGCCTGCCGTCAATCATATCCATGGGGGACAGGCAAGCTTGTAAAGGCTGGATTGTCAAGCATCCTGACAGTGCATCCTGTTCCAAATCTGTGCTTTGTCTTAACTATGTGATTAACAACATAAAAAGAAAAAAAACACAATGAGAGAATACAGAGTAACAAATACGCTATACAATTATATAAAAACGTATAACAGGGTAAGAGGAACCATATCCTACTAACCACCAGACATGTACAAGTAAAGTAAGTAAAATGCATCTCTGAATCATTTGGAAGTAAAGTTCATAGACTCAATTTAGGCATTTGTTGATCTTTAGACAGTGCTTGTATGTCTTTTGAGTAACTGTTCTGGGAGACCTCCCTTATCTCAGAGGTAGCATTTGGCTGTTATAAATGATGGGAGAACCATTTGAATAGTGAAGAATTAATTCATTGTTACCTTAGGCCACATTAATGAATAGCTTATGTACAAATCAAGGTTGTTTGCCAATACATAGCCTTAAGCCTGTTTACCCACCACCACCACGACATTAACAAGAGTCTTGTGCAACCGAAATCACACATCTTGAGCTTGTCAAGTGGCTCTCAGTGGCTTGGCAAGAACATTCCAGAATGTTTCGACAGAGCCTGATGCACCTTGTATCACAGAATGTGTGCATTAGAATCACACTTCTTCTAATTTTTCTTTTCTTCTTTTTTAGGAACAGCTTACCTTTACTTGCTGTAACTATGGTGACGTGACCTTTTTGTGTTCATGTGTTAATGAGCATCACACCTACACACGACGGTTAAGTTTCAGGTTTGAAAAAGCATCTGTGCATACTCCTGCGTATGCAGAACACATGTCATGAATATGTCTGTGTAAATGAAACCTGCACACGCCTTCAGAGAAAATTACAGAATATAACATCATAATGAAATTCGTTTTTATTTCCCACTGATAATGACAGTTATTCTGGCATATGGTAAATAAAGATGTCTTGTTTAATTATATCTTATATGCAACAAATGCAACAGAGCCCAAATATAGAAACATTCCCATGGAAGATGTATTTAAACTAAATAGATAGGAGGTGCACTGTACTAACTCTATGAATAGTTTAATTCCACATCCCATTTACATATCTTAATTTTGTCATAGTCCGGACATAGGGACACAAAGACTGTTTACGCACTGTCAAACAGTCTCTGATGGTAAATGTCATCAATTGTCTGAGTTTGACACAGACCTTTTTCCTAGCCTGCTGTTCCTTGGTGGAGTGTGACTTCACATGCTTGCGTAGAGAGCTTGGGTCGGTATAGCGCTTCAGGCAACCCTGCACCTGGCATGCATACGGCTTCTGTCACACAAACAACCAGAAGACCAGCATGACAATTACATTTGATCAATTAGCGGATACCTGGTGTTGGCACAGCCATGTTCTGCTAGCAGAGAAACACAGAAGGTAAAACATATGAATGTGATTGAATGTCTGCCTTGCTGATGAAGTGTATAGGCCATGAAGGTCTACCACCTTTCTCTAGGCACGTGTGGGTACAAATGAATGCTTGAGGAGGCACTCACGGTGTCGAGGTGGGTGCGCTGGTGTTTGGCGCGGTCGCTGGAGTTACTGAAAGCCTTGTGGCAGCCGGAGTGTTGGCACACATAGGGTTTCTCCCCTGTGTGGCTGCGCAGGTGTATCTTCAGGTTCTCCAGACGGGAGAAGGCCTTCTGACAGCCCTCAAACTGGACCACACACACATAAAACAGCAGCTGATGATGTTGACTAGAAAGCATCATTTCAAGCAGTTTTGTAGTAAAGATTTGTATATTAATCATACTTTCCCTTAATCACAGTTATTCCAATATTCCATTGTAACGTAACAGGCACATCTGTTAAGTAACATACACATATCCTACTGTCCTACTAAATGTACTCCAGATGTACATCACACACACAGGCAAACACTTCTATGGATTCACACAAGACTGAGAGGTCATTAAATACAGTAACTATATCAACGACAGTAGGGCAGTCAATGACACTGGTTGGACCTGCCATAGGTGAGAGAAGCCAGCAGGGGACAGTGTTTACTTTACAAGGCGAACACAGGGGCACACCACACATCAGCACACCTGCATGTCAAGGTGCTAATTCAGTCTACACTGGAATGTAAGATTTAAGCAATTTCTATTTTTATAGGGTGGAAAACATATCATAATCAAATCAAATGTGTCATATCACATATGTTACACACATAACAGATTCACAGGGTCATGTAAATAATCTAGTAGAGTTTTCATAAAGGTTGTATAAATATTGACCAGCCATGGCTGTGGGCATGACTGTGTGAGGTCACAAACATACATAGTAATTTCCCCGCTGTTGTCTCCAAAGTCTGAAATTTAATTCTAAGTCTGTTGAAGAAAGTGGTTCTATTTTACGTATTAACTTCTTACTTCAATGACATCAGCCCTAAAGTATGTGAGTCATTAAATGGCGTCTGCCCACGCTTAAGCCCTTTGTCCTCTCTACACCATCAGCATTCCACTGAAGAATAACTCTGCTATGGAGACATTCAAGCCTCAGAGCAGCGAAAACCTGTGACCTCTTTTTTAAGAGGAAGAAAACTACCAAGGAAATGATGATTAGCATGTAATTGTATGATCACAATTATAAAGAATAACGTAATTTACGGTTATGTGAAATTGCACAGGGCAGCGAAGAACACATTTAGGTCAGCTGTGTTTTTTTTTCTCCTCTTTGAACGGAAGCTTTATTAAACAGGTTTGTGTGTGAGGGTGGCCCATTGAAGACATCTCTGTAGCACCGACCAGGGTCAGTCAGGTCATCTCTACCACAGCGAAAGCTAAATGCTGGGACTGATGCAAACCTACTGATTTTTTTCAAGATTGAATGCCTGAGTGCTAAAGATGAACTATTGTGACAGCCATTGATTCATCCTCATGTAATATTGGCATTTACATTCACACACGGGTGTATTTATTTATTCAGTCAGTTGGTCCATCACAAATACAACGTAGCAACAATTCATGGAGCTCCCTTTCGCACTGGGCCCTTATTCAGTGCCATTGCCATTCATTTGTGCTTTCTATTTATTCTCTTCACCTGCTGCCTACTCGGAGAGCCCAAAGTAAATAGTTGTTTATTAAAAGGGGGTACCAAGACTTCAGAGGGAAGTCACAAAATCAGTGCTGCCTTTTCAAACTGCTTTCTTTTCAAACTGCTTTCAAGACGGCTGCTCTTTGACTTAAAAAGCAATTCTATGAAAGTGACCTCAGCCTCTGAATGTGTATTTCATCTTACTAAATCACTCCAGTAGCTCAGAGGGTTCAGAGACTCTTGATCCAGTTGTTGTACGCTACTCAGAGCTCAATTTGTTTACAATCATCCTTTCCACGGGTCTCTTTGCAGGGCACTCATTCCGTGAGCCCTGAGGCCCCTGACAGCAGCCATTGAGCTCTAAAATTATTACCCCCGGTCTCTTTTGATCACCATTCCATCATTAGTGTTGTAAATCATCCCCTAAACAATCAGAGGTGTCCTCTAAGAGGCAGGAGAACACATGCCTGGAGAAAGGGGAACAGGAGCAATAAGGCTTTTGCCTTGGGGTACAAGAGAAGGAGGCAGGACAACACACACACACCCACACACACACACCCACACACACTCCAGACCCACACACACACACAAACACACAGCTTCAGACAGCCACGGTGTGCCAGTGGCACAGAAGAGGCCAGGGGACACACAGCGATAGCTGTCCAGAGGAAAGCTTTTCAGACGAGACGTTATTAAATAAAGCCTGCCCCCCGCCTCCCCTCCTGCTGGTCGCTGCTCAGACAAGCGTGACTGAATAGGCGGAGACGTGGGTCCAGCGCGCGGCTCAATGCCATCACGCCACCAGGAACTGACAGGCCAGGCAAACGGCCACATCCCCGACGGGCGGTGGTGAGGGTGGCAGGGCCATGCCAGCAGACTCAAGCCTGGAAGCACTTCTCTACACACACCTCTTCTACCCCTCAACTTTTCCACAAACTGTCAAACTTTGCCACATCAATCTCCCATGAGCCCCAGCTCTAACAATTTGTATCTCTTAAATAAACACACCACACACAGACAAAGTCATCAACTAATGCATGGGCAGTCTTGAAAACCACCCAAAGTCTGCCCTCCCTCCCCTCCCCTGTTAATCCATATTATGCTGTTACTCCTTCACTGAAAACCCAGCATTTCTGTCCATCTCCTCTACTTTCTGTTATATGGTTTTATCTCCATGCATGACATTTGGCTAGCAAAATGTTATATTTATCTTTGATATGTATGTGAGGCTTATATTACTCACCGTTGCCATGGAATGGTCTCTGTTGTGATAGGAAGAATACAATTGTGATAATTGTCTAATTAATCATGTTTTTTTTCTTTCTTTTTAAAGTTGACTTAATGTATCATCCAATTAAACAAACCAACCAAACTATGTTTATCTGCAGAAAGAGAAAAACACATTTGCTTGAGAAGGGAAAAAAAAATCCCGCTCCTTAGTTCAATAAAGCCCGCTAAAATCCTGGAAGACAGGATATACACAACCCAGCATTTTAACCGTGCTGGCAAGGATAGAATTTCAAGCTTTTCATAGAGGAGTGAACTAACTGAATTAGTTCAGTCTAAATGATCTCTGTGAGTTTAGTCAGTGAGGCAGATTCACACAACCACACCACCCCTCTTCAAATCAGGCACATCAGAATTGAGATTAAAATGGCCTTCATTATATAGAAGCGCAGCTCGAGGAGTCTGAGCCAGCTTCACTGTGGGAGCACACAGAGTGGGGCGCAGACAATGAGAGAGACAGGAGACGGATCTCCATCAGGGTTTGGAGAGTAAGAGGATAAGAGCATTTTACACTGACCATGTGAGCTAGACAACAACATGCAGTCCAGAATGAACCATTTCTGTGGGTTTCATCTTCCACAGAGGAACCCTTTAAGGTTCTAAACAGCAGCATGCAATGAAGGGTTCTTCACAGATGCCTTTTGCTGATAATTTGATGATAATTTCTTAAGGAGCGCAGAACCAGTTTTGACCACCACCAGCATGAACAATTCTTTCTACCAACAGAGGGGACCCAATGTTGCAAACATTCCTTATAAAACATGGTCTTTTTAAGCATCAAAAAGGAATTTGTGTAGTTGTTTGAAAGCTTATCCCTGTAGAGGAACCCTTAGAGTTCAAAATCCGATGACCCATAACATAAAAAAAATCAAAAGTGCCACTTGGGTCCCAATCCATTGGGTCATATAGAGAAAGTTCCCCTATGACAAGCACTTTGATGGTTCTGTGGAACTGAAAACTACTATAAATTGATACCCCAAATAGTCCCAAAAAGGTTCCACAGAAAAATCTTCTGAAAATCTTTAAGGGTTTCTACCCAAGACTAAGAAACTCTTATTTTGTAAAAGGGTATATTTGAGAGTAGAAAGAGCACAATGACCGTATTCAATCCCAAGTGCCTTTCTACTTTCTGAAACCAGTATTAAACAATGGAAGTAAGTGGTTGGAAGTCTCCACAGCCACTGGGCTAGAGATGTCAGTCCACCATAATTAATGGTACATTCAGCCAGTGTAGAAAAGCCAGCCTCTTTCCTGTCATTTTGTTCGACTCAAGGGGCTATTTATCCAAGACCAAGTGCCAGAAAAGCTGTCTAGATTCTTTTTTCTATTTCTTCACACGGAATACACCACAATGTCACTTAAAAAAGCATGAAATCACAGCCCATTGAAATGCAACATGATTTGACCACACAGGTTCTGTATTGTAAGACAAAAGCGCCTCGCTCTACTGCTGTGAGTTACAATATGATCAAGCAGGGTGAAGGAATTAGCAGATCGAGTATATTTTCAGTGGTTTTTTGGAACTTGGAGGGTATTACAGACCTGATTAATTTACAATTCTAATTCAAATAACCAGTACTTTTTAATATTACCCGTCTGGTTGATATCAAGATGATATTTAACTAGATTGCCTTTGAGCTACATCATGGTGTGTTAAAGTCAACAGGAGACCTAAATGCTTATTTAACCTTGCTTTTTGCAAACAGGAAAGAGAGAGTAGTTTGCCCAGTGAACATGGAATGAGCAAGGTTAGACATGTCATGACATGTTCAGTGCAACTCAAAGACAATGGAGTGTGAAATGGGATCTGTTTAAGTATGATTGAACAGCGTGTGTGTGTGTTTGCCATTATTCTCTGTGTGCTGCTGTCAGTCACACCCTATGCATGTAAAAATGACTGTAACAGTCATTGGTCAGAAAACCTTACCTCATTGGACAGAAAACCTTACACTGAGCATTTTTTCGTTAAGGAAGGCTTTTTTTTGTCTTTTTCTTGAGGATTCTGAGTTTGTTTTTAGCCTTTTGGTCTAAAGTTACATTTGGCCTGAAAGTATCCTGCGTCTCTGGTTACCATGGACACCAGTTCTGGTTTTGAGTAATAAGTGAGTGTTTGGAGCAAAAGGTCGCCTCGCGGGTATGCGCACCATTAATGATTGACATGGCGGGTGAGACAAGAGGAGGGATGCAAAATCACCCGCGCCTTATTCATCTGAACCAGGTGTTTTGCCCAGTTGGACCTCAGCTAAGTGGAGGGCAAGAGGGCACACCTGCTGCTCCTCTGGTTCAAATGTCTGAACTGGCTGTGGGTGAAATTACACCACTGCAGTGGCTAATGGCTTTTCAAAAGTTTTCTTGCTCATTAAGTAGGCTCTAAACCTACTCAAGAACACTTAAAGAGAACTCCAGCCGTGGTTTCACTCCATTCCCTCCACCACTGCTTTGGTTTTTTTGAGACGTATCGCACGATGTCCAAAGCTCTAACTTTTGGACTGAGCAAGGCTTGGCTGCTGAGAGTGCACTCAACAGGGGGAGCCTCACAGCAGGAATTGAGCCGTTCGCCTGCCAGCTTTTCTGTGCAGGCTGTGCTGATTTCATAACTACATAACCGTGTGAAAAAAGTCCCATGTCAATTACCCCAGAAGGCTGCCTAATTAGGCTAGTCGATGGCCAGAGATAAGAGGAGCCCAACCCCTCAAGGCTGAATTCATATCCCTTACTTGACCCTGGATAAAAGCAGGCAGAGGGATTAATACGTTTCCTAGTTGTGTCCTTAGCATTATCAGTGTCATTCAATTCTCCCCTCTCGGTGGCCTAACAAGCTTGATGGCGCTCAAAGGCAAGGGCTCTTGCGGTGAATAAAACTGAATGCCCTGGTCGAATTTGCACAGCTTGACAAACTCTGATCTTTCATTTTGCCTAATGAATCATTAAATGGTAGAAGGACCTGTTCATCCTTTCAACATAGAATATAATACAGACACTGCCACAACTAACTGCCATATCCATATCCACAATATACTAACTGTCATGCAGTCAAGTATGAATTTCAAGTTAATAGAAGTGAACTTTACTGTTATGATATCATTTCATGATATGATAGATAGATAGATAGAGATAGATGGATAGATAGATGCGGTTGTTATCGTGTACTTACACACTGCTTTTCTACTAAGCAAAACATTGAAGACTGATCAATTGCTATCAGGTAATATGACTCAATATTTACCAGAGGAGATATGCTGATCATCAGACTTACCACAAAATCAAAAAGGATGGTTTTTGAAAAAGGTGAAAACACTGACTTGCAAAGTCTGACATATTTTTCATGACATATACCGTGCACTTGTTGGGCTTCTCCCCTGAGTGAACCCTCATGTGGATGAGCAGCTTGTAGCGAGCGTTGAAAGGCTTCCGTCTGCGCGGGCATCCTGCCCAGTAGCATGTGAAATCCTCTCCCTTGCGCTGGTCCACGTGGATCTTCTCGATGTGTTTCACCATATCCTCCCGCTGGCTATAGATGGCGCTACAGTCCACCCAGCGGCAGCAGTAGCCCCCGCTGAAATCTTCCAATTCCCCATCTTCATCTTCCAGTATGGGGCATGAAGCCTTGGGAAGGCTGCTGGGGCTAATGCTACCCTCACCAGGAAGACTCAAGGGGACCTCGGGTTCGTGAGAATGCCCCAGGATGGGTATGTGCTTGTAGGAGTGGTAGGGTGGAGGAGGGCCTCGAGGAGGAGTGGGAGCCGTAATAATAGTAGACAGCTCTTGTTGTAGCTGTAAAGACCGACGCACACAGTCATCTGCGCTGCCCTGCCCATCCACGGCCCTCGCCATGGAGAGACGTGTGATGGGCAGCTGCTGTTGACCCACCACCATGTTGGCCAGTTGGCCTTCCAGGGAGCCCGTCTGCTCTAACCTTTGCATACGTGCACACTCAGGATTAGGGTGGCTGTCTGTGGTTACAGTCACCGCTAGCGCGGGGCCGACTTTGGGACTGGGGATACAGCTGCCCTTCACCCCTAGGAAGTGCCCATACACCTCGGGCTGCTGGGGCGACACCGCCGGGTGGGAGGCCGGCGAGATCCGCGAGCCGTTGATGTACGCCACCAGAGAGGTGGGCGAAGTGCGGATGATGGAGTTTAGGTCGAGGCCGATGCTGTCCGACAGCGGCGACATGGACAGCGCCCTCTTCTTGGAGCGGGCAGACAACCGAGGGCTGTTGGCATCGCCCCCGCCAAACAGATACGCGGGCAAAGAAGCTGAGTTGGAGATGCTGGTGGCCCCGGACATGGCAGTGCCGGGCGGGAGGCTGAGTGCTTCTGTGCCCTCCTCGCCGATCGGATTATAGCACTGCTGGGAACACAGAGGGGGGAGCACTCTGTATCCGTATGGCCAGTCCTGCCGGCTGCTCCGAAAGGACTGAGTGTCAGGAATGCTGAGGGTGGTGGAAGCAAGAGATTCCCTTGACAGTAAAGACCTACCAGGGAAAAGATAGTAAACGGCAGAGGTTATATGGCGACTTTGATATGTTTGAAGCTTCTCCAACCTTTTTCATTATGCTCCCATGCATTATACAATTGGGACAGCTCCACCTAGTAGAGCTGTTGTCAACCTCTTCTGTCAAAATCCTAATTTGTATATCTATATACTAATAATTAGGGCTGTCAGTTTAACGCGTTATTAACAGTCTTTAAAGCAAACCCATTTTAATGCCGTAAATTTTTGTATCGCGAGATTAACGTTAATCTAATCTTTTTGGCCTCGCAAACTGTGTAGTAGGCTAATGTTGTTGAGTGAATGGTGAGCGCGATACGGCAAAATGGATGATAAAAAGCTTCTGAATGGAAAGTTTACTTTTAAAAGTGGTGTTGTGCAAAAGAAGCGAGCTTCACTGTTGTCTGAAAATGTCAACAGGCAGCTGGCTGAAAGCAAAGAAGTAGTAGGCTTACCTTTTATTGGAAACCTAACTGTTACAGTTAATTGTTTCTGAAATAAGACGCCTGACTACTATAGGCGGAGTCCTTGTTTACCTGAAATGTGCACTTTATAATTTTATTTTGTACCGCCCTGGGCCTCGTTTCCCGAACGCGCACTTAGCCTAAAAAGCACTTGAAATCGTTCGTAAGAGGAATCCTACGTTGCAGACGGGTTTCCCAACGCAGCACTTAGCTTAAGTGTATCTTTCGTTGAGAAGAATTCTACGTGTGGTCAGGACCAGTAGTAACTTCACACTTAGCGATTTAATCCACCAGGGGCGTCGTTCGACCGTCGTTCGGAAAAAAGGGGAATTTAGAAAAAAAACATGGCTACTTGAAGCGAGGAATATTTTATTAAAGCTATCTACACAACTTTTTATATGTTTATAATGACTTGGTTTGATCTGAAATGTGCTACGCGACCAATGGATAGTATGTAGGTCTTAACTGAAGCTTTCAAACAGTAGTTTTATGGCACAATTAGCGCTTATGCCACCACTCCATTGGCTTATATGGTAGCTTTCTAGCTAGATGGTTGTATATTATGTAGAAGAAATCCAAATGATGTTTCTGTGTATAGCACATCATGAGAATGTCATTGTTTCACCTGCCTATTCCCATCAAAATAGAAATAAAGAATATTGAGTATTTGAAAATAAAGATTAGGCTATACAAAACTAGTGCAGTGCCCGTAGGAATTATGCATTCTGTAGTGTTAGCAGACGTAGGGCTGTTGGGTAGTGTAATGGCAAGACATATTTGCACTCCACATAGGTACAGGTTACACTGAAGTATTATTGTGATGCATGTTTCCTTTTCATTAAGAAATGTGTTAATGGTAGCCTTTTTGGAGAGTTACCAACAAATAAAGTTTGAGATTATGTAGTGGATGCAGTTGAATATACTGTAGATGTCAACGTTGCTGTCTAAACTATAAACTAAATGTCATAAAGAAAGACATTATTTAAAATGAAGTTATGGTTGAAATAGGATCACTTCTTTATTGTAAGGGTAAGTGTATGTTAAGAATGGTCATGCAGTTGGACTCAAATGTAGGTTAATTTTATTGAATGTATGTAGCCTACTGTATTGTATGACTTCGATGATGCTAGCTTTGACAGCCCACTCTCAGACAGATCGTAATAAATGTCCTTACAATGGGAACACAGTTTAAATAGGCTACTCTGCTGGAGATGGCGTTACTATCCCCGCCCCAAATTCAGTGCACATTGCACGTTCGATGCACGCATAGGCTAGCTAATTTCACAGCAATTAACGTAAACAGGTTAACCTGACGTAAACAGCTCCTAAGAGCACTTAAGAACTCGTGCACGTTGCGCTCGTGCACCTGACTTTAAGTTGATGGTTGGGAAACGCACTTAAATAGAAAGTGTTACTTAGTGTACGATGTCGCGAAAATCCACGTAGGCCGTTAAGATACGTCGTTATCGGGAAACGAGGCCCTGTTTGGCAATGTTGTTTTTCAATAAAATAAAACATTTGCATAAAGCAAGCCAATCCATTTTTCCATGTTGATAAGAGCATTAATATAAAAAAAATTATTGATGGAAAAAAATTATTGAAGGGACATTAAGAATAGACAAAAATGTGATTAATCGCGATTAAATATTTTAATCGTTTGACAGCACTACTAATAATGTTATTAAGATTTAACTTTACTGTGATTCAAATCATTCATTTCCTTTTTTAATGTTTGCAACTGTTAATAAAACATTCTTAGTTCTCTAGTGCCTGTGTTATTCTGATTAAAGATAGCTAAAATTCTCAAAAAACAATGACAATGTGAACCACACAATGACATACTTTAGTTTTTACCACACATGCCACACTGACCTTTAATGCAACAAAGATGTTCAAGGCTTACAAGCATAAAATAAGAAACCACCAATGTTTTTCTTCCATCTCCTCCCAAGATAGTTTTACCTTCTACTTCACAATCCTAAACCAAACATTAACCTGTGTTGTAATCTCTTCTGTTCTATCTCTAGGTAACATTTACCTGGTATCCGTGAAGGGCACAACCAGGCCAACAGAATGGGCGAAAACTGAGGGGCCAGTGCAGTTGTCAGGCTGATGTGTGGGGAGCCCCAGGCTCTGAACGACCATAGTATTATTGGTCACCTGCAGGTTTATGTTAGTGGGCTGTTTGTTGTTGTTCCCCTGTGGCAAATACCCTAGGACAGAGAGGAGGAAGTACATTTTGTGCAGTGCAAGTTGAAGTAGATCTGAAGTACATCCGTCACCAAGGGTGAAGGCTGAGGATGAAAAGTGTTTTTTAGCGGCACTGCACAGCAGCAATTTACCAGCAGATGTTTCTTGCATTGCTACTCAAATGGTTTCTATGTTTCTAACACTGAATACAAATCTTTTCATGGTCAGGCAACACCAACTATTCACCCCGTCAAGAATATTGCCGATATAATATGTTTACCCTGACCTGACCTGCACTTTTTATAGTGTGATAACTTCCTTTCTCTGCAAACAGACCAGAGATTGAGGGAGTATTGGTCCAACTTTGAGAACTTCACAGTACTGTGAAATCAAAATAACTTTATCAAAATGGCAGAGTAGTTACTGGGCTTAATGATTAAGGATATAGAACAAGTTAAAAAAAAATACCCTCATTGCAATTTTTTCAACACCAGGTTAATGACTAACCTTCCTCCTTCAGTTGCTCCATTTCTCTAAACCATCTTTAAGACTCATTTCCAATTTCTCAGGAAAATACAAACAATTAAGCTCAGATCAGCTGCCTGTTATGGGTTGGGCCATTGCATTGCAAATTAAAATGTAAGGAAATAATGATGTGTGTGTTTGTGTTTATGTTTGTTTGTGTGTGTGTGTGTGTGTGTGTGTGTGTGTGTGAGAGAGAGAGAGAGAGAGAGAGAGAGCAAGAGAGAGAGAGAATAAACAAAGTGTGGCTATTAAATAATGTGACAAATTCTTCAATCAAATTTTAATGAAGAAAACTCCTTATCCTTGTATAACTCATATTACTGATAATAACACACACCTCACATTTGTTTGTATGAGAGATCTGCATGTCTGTATTAGAGTCTGCATGTGTGACTACAGTACATATACTTAGTAAGGGATAAAGTATAGAATGCCGGTCATTATCAGGAAAATAAGCCCCGAATAAGGGCGAACAGCACCCCGACGCGAAGCCGATAATGGCATCTCTCTGTAAACATTTCATTAAGACCTACTGCACACATAGTAACATAAACACATATGTTTTTATATAAATATATATATATATATATATATATATATATACTGTATATATATGTGTGTGTGTGTGTGTGTGTAGAAACATATGTGTGTATGTTATGTGTGCAGTAGGTGTTAATGAAATGTTTACAGACAGATTATCTGCTAGTGCCTTCAGCTGGAAATGCAGAAGTATTAAAGAATGTTGTGAATATCAATTGTGTTTGTGTATTTATTTATAAAGCAAGAAATGGCTTAGAGACACTTTATGTTTTGTTCTTTACTGATGAGTTTTTTCTTTCACTCTTCTATCTGAATGGCTAATTTAGGCGCTGGCTTTCTGCTTGGTTAACTGTTAAAAAAAAAAATATGAGAGAGTTGAGGGAGAAGACATAGTGTGGGATGTTAGACATCATTGAGGGGAAGTGAAGTATGTAAATCAGCTCTCTGATTTTGGCAGAAGAAGCCATGCAAGTCTCTGAAACCTCCCTGAGTCTCCACTCAGTTACGGTTGCACTTGTGATCTCTAAATTAATCAGCAAAGTGGAGCTCATGCAAAACCTACATGGGTCAATTGGCTCTTTTAACTACGTTGATTTTGTGTACAAATTGATATGGTTGGAAAGGTTCAGAGACAGGTCACTTTAGTGAAATGACTCGTGGTGTTTATCTGTGTAGGTCTGTGTATCTCAGAAGTGGCCAAGCAAGATGAGTGGGTAATGATTAACAGAACTAGGGACACTTTCAGAACGGTCTTCACTTCACAGACACCATCATGTTTCCTGTTCCGGTCTACTGAGCTGAGAAATATGGTAATGCTGGCAGACAACAGTCTCTTTCCCTGTTACCAATGCCTTTGTCTCACCCCGAATGTCATAAAAATTCCATCAGTCCTGATAGCCAGAGCGTTATTCGTTTGTGCAGCTAAAGGGGCCGACAAATTGCTCTTTAAAGCATATTTTGACGACAGACATAGAAAAGCTAATCTGTTGGAAAATGCACAAGCAAAAAAAAGTGTGCTTTCGATTGATGTGTACATGGATTTAGTGGATGCTGCTTGTTGCAATTCCATCATTATAGTAAGGTCAACCATATTGACATGGATAAAAATGTACCAATCTCTCACCTTTACTTCCACTCTCTCCACAATGTGCCCTGGCTCCCTGTTTTGAGCAGGAGATGGAGGTCGCAGGTGGGAAAGACAGGGATGATGCCTGTTGCCAGGACGATTGCGGAAGGCTGAAGAGGTCATGACTTTTCCCGTTGGTGAGCACCTGCCTGCGAAGACTGAGACTGGGGAACAGGACCGGACCTCCCAGTGTTTGAGACTGGACTCCCCCGACTGTGCAAGAGGGGAGGCGGAGAGCGCTTGAACATGAGTGGCGGCTCTGCACCCTGCTGGGGGTCACCTGTTGACCAGTGAGTGCACCCAAGGAGTGGGGAACGTTGGAAGGGGACACCATAAGGTTGCATGCTTTCCCGTTCATGTCTTTCACAACTGGGCTGCTTAGAGTGACGTCCCTTTCTGGAGCTGACCAGACAGATGAGAAAGTGGTCAAAAGTGTAACAGTGTAGGTGGCAGTTGAGAAAGTGATGCATACGAAATGCAACCATTCAGCAATGTATTTAACAATGGGCTTCAACTGTCTGATATCAACAAAGATAACAGGTTTATGTACCACAATCATCTTCAAATCATATAACGAGATTACAGTTAAGTACATAAATTGGAGGGATACATATATGAAGTAGACCAAACTATTCGTAGATATTCAGACAATTTATTATCGAAATAATTGGATGTAGCACAGCAAATAATACAAAATCGTTATTTGTAAAACGTGCTCTAGTCAAATTCGTGAGTCAGCAAGTTGTAGGCTACTGTAAGATTTCCAGGCAACATACCTGAAGTCTTTTCAGAACTCTGTTGTGACCCATCACATTCGCGCTCTTGCTGTCTTCAATGTTTACAATCCAAACTCGTTGTGAACCCCAACAATATTGATCCCAATCATTGCCTTGTCAACGGCGCTTCATACAGTCCTTTAGCAGTGTTGGTATGCAACTTTGTTCGTAGCTATTCAATATCTGAAGAGCACCACGCATCTAGTTGAGCCTAGTGGTAATCGTCTCCAGGGGCGTACATTAGTTACCCTTTAGCTTGCTGCACTTAATTGTAATGATGTAATTCTGGGGCAGTCTAAGTTCACGTTTTTGGAATTTTCATGAAGAATATTTGGCATTTTCTGTAGAAACAAGACCGTAAATGAGGAATTATTAACTTTGTAAGGTCCTGAAGTTCAATCTACTGTCAACTATGTGCGCGTGCGCGCACGCGTGAAATACTACTTGAAGCGCAACAAATAATCACTGTCATTGAAGATAATTTTTAAGACCAGTCAAATACTTCCCCGAAAGCAGTGAGCATACATTTATCTGAGAGTGGTAGTAAGCTACTCATGAATTATACACATACCTATCGTTTGAAGTTACTTTTTTAAAACCTAAAGGTCAATTTTCGTTTTTTCATGGCAACTACGTCAACAACTGTTAAAAAAAAACCCAGCTTGACAATTTGAAGGTGGTTATGATGGTTGACTAAGTAAAAGGTATGTGGTCGCATTCTTTTTGATGGTTTAGCTGGTCATACCATCTTAGCTCAGCTGAAACCATCTAAAGTCATCTATCTACTAGCTGGTTTCCACAGGGCAGTGTTTGACGCTGCTCGGATATCAGGTTACTTTTGATGCAAGGATAGTGAAGCCTAATGACTACGACTATGAAATGTATGATAGAAGACGTAGTTATGCTTATTAGCCTACCTTTATCATCGCACCACCTGTAAAGATCCAGCTAAAAACCCGGACCAGGGTTATTTTCACATGATTATTACACATCAGGGTACGTCAGTCATATATTTGGTTCCTGTGCAAATGTTTACTGTGTACCTGCGATGTCTTTTACCATCCGTCATCTTTCTCCTTACTATTAGCTGAGCCTCAGACTCCTTTTAGGCTTTCTACCAGCAATTCGAGTGTTTGCACTGCAAGTGCTGCACACCGTTGGCATGGCAACTTTAGTGTGTGTTCTAGGGTGACTTTGAGAAGGTAAGAGTTTGAAGGTGGAAGAACACCAGAGAATTTCTACATAGTCTACAGTCATTAAATTCCCTTTCAAGCATCTTGATCTCATGGCAACATGTTACCTCAATATGATCTGGTTACAGTAAATGAAATAATTGATAATGAAATATGTGGCCCTGAGTCTCTCATTGCTTGATGAGTAGGCCTACAAGAAAAAAAAATTGCATTTTTGTGTTACATAATTTACAACACTCTTCTTGATGAAAATCTAAATAACCGCCTATAATCCTGGGGGCCTTCCAAGTAGCCTACTGGTTTAGTGACAGCCGGGGGTAAATTAACTCAGAATAAGTGGTAAAACACCTACAAGAGGAGCCATATGGCTTAGTTCTGTTTGGGACATTAAGCCATGGGCGTCTTCTACTAGAATGTTTACCACTTAGGCTACTCTGAGTTACCTTACCCAGGTTATTAAACCACATAGGCCCACTTACCATACCCCTCAGGAGAGAAAAGGATTCTCCTTTGAACACTAAGACAGCCTACTCTATTTTAGCAGTAAGGTTCTAACTACACTTTTAACAGGGTGCATTCAATATGTAGACCCATAAGGAGTTTGACCATATAACTAATGCATTTTATAATGGACCTACAGCCCAATCCACTTTAGCAGTATCAAAAGAAAAAAGAAAAACAGTGGCCGCTAGTGGTGAAACAATGGGAAGTATCTTTGACACATTCGTCATTGGGATGGTTTCAGTGACCACCCGCAACACAGGAATTGAATGTTGGGGTTACATAGCCCATAAAGGGAATTGGATTTGGAGTGGTGAAACATGCTAGCAAGCTGGATAAATGGCGGATTGGTAAATATGTGATGTGGAAATCTAGATTTTGTTTAGATTAAATCGTGGCAGTTGCTGTTGTTGTTAAAAGTTTCAGATAATAACCAGCAGAGGGCACTGCTTCCATAGAAATGCGGAACTCTAAGAAAATCTCATCTCATATTCATCAGCTTTCCCTTTAAACTGCTTTCCATCAGTAACGCAGTAATATATTAGAATATTTTATTATTAGATGTTTTCAACTATATGTGAGTTCACTTGCATGTGTGCAGACATACACACACACACACACACACACACACACATACACACACACACACACACACACACACACACACAGATAGAGAGAGCGAGAGCGAGACAGAGACAGAGAGAGAGAGATATCTAAAGTATCAGATTAGCATTAAGGTGGAGAGGCCATGCAGTTGCAGTAGATGAATGCACTACTGAGCTCTCTGACTCTCAAACAATCCATTTCCATACTTAATGGTGGTTGCAGTGCCTCCGAAAGTAGCAAATCATTCTGGTCGTCCATTTTGACGTCAGTGTTGCAATTCTTTTTGAAAGTTCTATTGCAATATTCACTTAAAGCAACTCTGAGTGCTCGCTTGCCATTATTAATCCTCTTCTCCACGCTAATGACACTCATCGTCAAACTCAGCCTTTCGCTGCCACCCATTTAGCTCCACCAGAGTGTTGTGAATAATTGGACTGATCCATTTCTTACACTATTCATCTTCTCCTCTTTGTCTAGAGCTTTTAAATTCCTTCCCTAAATCGTGGACTAGCATGTGATAATGTAATTAGGTAATTCATACTGGTCATCAATACAGTAACCTAGAATGCTCCATGCACTTACAAGCTGATGGAGTTCAGAATTCAGCCCCACACAGAAAAACAGCGAAGCACCAAACTGATCAATGCTACACGCTGTAATACAGTCTTTGCTGGTCAATGCTGTGGTGCATTATTACTAAGTGCCTTCTGCAGTCATCTGTCTGAGCCACATAGATTTCAAAGCCACCCCTTAAGGAATAAAAGGTTATTGTGATGCCATTTTCAATCCGCTCACTTACAGTAGGGGGAAGTAACCAACACATTGAAAGGGGAGCCAGCATCAACATTCCTGTTTTTCAAAGGAAACTGTGTTTCTTCTATAAACACAAAATATTTTCATTGGAGTTAGCTAGTGTGTTCACTTTCAGGGGACACTATTAAAAGCATTTTAAAAATGTTCTCTAAGTTAGACATTGACTGTGACAATGCAGCATGCACAGAATTGTATGTCTCAGGCCATGTTGTCCATTGGGCAGTGGGCCGACATAGAGTGCTCAGGTTGCTGTTTGTCGACAGTCTAGATCAGTGAGGTCAGTCTAGGACAGTGAACTCTGTATTCTCTAAAGTTGTTGTGAACATATCAGGGAGTGGAAATCTTCTCCAGAGTGTTCTGTTTACCAACTTCATTTGATGATTAGCACAGATGTGGAGATAATGGATAGTGCCAAAGAGTGACAAGACCGTTTTAATCACGTGAGTGGCATAAGCACATGACAATGTTTTATTATCATTTATTTAGCAGATACTGATTCTCAAAATACCTTTTGGAGAAAGCAGGCAGACATAACAGCAGTATGTGTGCTGGATGCAAATGGAATGCTCCATTCAATTGCTGTGAGGAATATGGATGGCTGCACACTTATAGAGCATATGGCTGTCTAGAGTGTGTGTCCTTGAAGGCAACAGTGTCCCTATGAAGTACGGTCAGCCAAACACTTTGATGGGCATAATAATGACCATATGCATTGACTGTGACATGCTCACTTTTGATATAAGGAAGTGTTTCCTGCAGGCGATGTTCTGAAAATGAATGAGCTGAATACAGAAGAAATATGCCTTCCAAGTGCAAGAGAGATAAACACCATGCTTTGTGCAGCACTGTCCCCCACACTGATCACACAGAGTTATCCTGAAAACGGATTTGAAAGTTGATTTAAATCACGACACTGTTTGACAGGTGTAATCCACAGTAACTAGAGCTCACTTAATATATACTGTATGTATATCTTTATTTTTACCGAGCGTGACATTCATCCTTACCTAGGCCCTTATGCTTGGTGTAACTGAATTAAAGACCAAAGTGTATAAAGCATTAACTCTTAGCTACGAATTACAAAGGAGAACACTTATATTTAGCTGGCAGCACAGCAAGGTGTTAGAGAGCAGTTCGATGGTTTGTGACATGCTGCGTGTAAAATGTCACACATTAAGTAGCCTTGAGCCCACCTCAGCATTGCTTATTATTATCACTAGTTCATGAGAAAGTCTTTTAAAGAGCTTATCTCTCTTTACCAGGTAATGTCATCTTGCTCTTGAATGTCACAACATGGAGACAAGCTGTTTGTGGATGCTCTACCCCCATCACTACCCTACAGGTAAAACCCAGGATCCACTTTGCGCGCTTCCACTACTTGTGAAAGTGAATTCAATTTTTTTAATGTATTTAGTGCCACACTCTCCAATATATATATATACACATTATGTGAAGAAGAAAGAGACAAAGATAAACTTTACAGCAACAAACTTAATGGCTTTTATTTCTGGGTTGAGTGACTTGGAACAATATAGCTGACACAACATCCCCTGTGTGGAAAATACCTGTGGGGTAAAAGACTTTCGTTTCATTTTAGTAACTCTTAAGGGGTTGGCCTGAGGCACAGTATGCCTCCAGTACTTCCTATTCCGTTATATTTTCTCTGAACCACATATTACTTTATTTTTATCCTTATCTCATCTGGTTCTATTTTACACCCTAAAATGACAGCAGCATCAGCCAAACTGATTACATTCAGATCAGCCATCATTAGATCTAAATCTAAACACACTGCTGTGACCTCTAGAGCTGAGGGAAATTGTCACTCTCATTTGCACACTCTTGCTCTCTGTACTATCTCTTTGAGAGTGACACATTAACTGTACTTTGAATAAAGTGATGGTAGTTTTATATCACAGATTAATGGAGAGAAATTAAATATCAGGAACAAGATTTTATTTACAATAGTAAGCATCACGGGAGTGAAGAATATTAAGTATGCTTAACAGGAAAAAGGGGATTACTCCCCACCCTATATGGATATGCAACCTGACACAGAGACGTCACCATGTTACGCTAATCAATGCTGTCCTTTCATCATTTGGAACAGATGTCTAGTGACGCAGGAGAAGACAAAGAATTACAGAAGAATAGTGAAGGAAATAATAATAATAAAGAACCACATACATATCATGCACATATCAATATATGTAATGTACATAAAAGTAATGATCTGATTTTGACTTTGAAACAAATTGTTACTATATATTAATTTAGTGTCCACGCTATAGCTTTAGTGTCATGTTCGCTATATCATATCCGCATGAGCTGAGGCTACAACTGTTGTGTTTCCTAATTACAACAGTGTGGACAGCTGTTAGCTGCCATTCTCCACCTAGCACCACTAGAATAGCTGATTTAATGACACACACTTTTAATGGTGTCTATTGTAACTGTTCTTTTTCATATGACCATAATGAATGAAATACTACCCCTGTGATCTCTGTATGTACATTTCCTATTCGTTTCTGGAATACTGGCAATTGCATGATCAAAAACTGGCAGCTCTGGCATATCTCTACAGATAATGAATGCTTATGTAAGACTTCTGAAGATACTTTTTTGGGGGTCTTGTGTTACTCTTGTACACACAGGCCTTCCAAAAGGGGTCTTAGAATTTCCAACTTGGAAAAGGAAAGACTTAGGTCATCTCACTGCACCTGGCGCCCCTGCACTGAGAATGAACCGCAGAGCTGGGGTGCAGTAATTAGAATATAATGAGGGGGAGCCACTGTGCATGCGCTTCGCGGAGCTTCAGGGGATCACCACTTGAAAGGCCAGAATCATCTCCCTGTGAAGAGCAGGGGAGCTGAAGAAGCAGCAGATGCACATTCAAAGACTCTTTTCTCCAGACAGTAATGATTTACGTTCCCGCATTCAGTGCACTCTCCGTTACCCACAGTTCCTAGCAAATTAGATGAATAACGGCGTGAAGTAAACATCAGAGAATTCTTTCTCTCTCTGCACTACAAACCTTCACTGCCGTCTAGGTGGAATTTACATCTTTTTGGAAATGTACCAAAAAAGAGTTTGCCTCAACCCCATCAAACTAAATATTGCACATAGGAACGGATGATGTTTCCCCATTTTGCTGATAATTGAGTATTATTGTGGATCCAGAGAGAGTGCCAGGTCATCCATTAATGCATGCTGAAGATAGAGCCTTCACAAAGTCCCAATTTACAGCTAAATGAAATTATTCACCAAATGCTTTCAACACGGCTCTACAGCTGTGCTTGAAGACGGGGAGATGAGAGAGCAAAATATACTGCTGCCCTGTCTATTGACAACCTGATGGCACCATCAGCAACAGGGTACACCAAAGTCAATCTGACCGGCCTCCTCCGAAATTAGTTCATCTCTGTCCGTAAACAGAGATGAACTCCTCTGACAGTTTCAGCAGACGGCTGCTTGCGCAGGCCTAAGGGAAGGGGAGAGAGAGGATAATTGCAGGCCACTTCCAAAGTCGCGCGAGTTGTCGCTGGTAGGTGTGCAGTTCGTGCAGTTCGGGGGTGTCAAGGCTCGCTGCTGAAGGTGCGTCGTTAGCCCCCCACTGGCAACCTCCTGGTTGGGCCCTCCCCACATTCGTCTTCATTAAAGAGCCCCCATGCCTAGGACTCGGGGAGCAGATGGCCATTAATGGGCCCACCCTGTCCTCTGGGAGTCTCCCTGGAGGACACGGCACCTTCACCTCGCAACCTCCCACAGCACCTTTACCTCGCACCCTTTACCTCGCACCCTCCCCCCTCCACAGAACCTTTACCTCGCACCCCCACCCCCCCCCCCCCCCACAGAACCTTTACCTCAACCCTTCCACAGCACCTTTACGGAAGAGGGGTATGGGACTGATAAGGCCAACTGCGACCCAAATCTCAATCCCATGAAGCATCCGTATGATGTATGTGTTTCTAACAAGTGCATTCTAGGACACTGTGAAATGCACTTGTGCTACATCGAAGATTTCAGTAGACCCTATAGCCTATACAGCAACTGCAGAAGCACAGATACCTTATTGGTCAGGATGCAGGGCCTTACCACTGGGATTAGGCATGTTGCACCTCATCACAGTTGAGAATTTGTTTCCCTGCTAAACTTGTGGCAGTGCCATCTCGCAGGGGCACCTACAGAACTTATTTTTGAGGTACGCACAGAGCGTAAGGCGCGAGGGGCGTAAGATAGGCCTACTGAAGTAAACCCTGAATATGCTGATCATAAAGTCAAATTACTCCATTAATTTGGACAGGGAGTTCGTAGTACCGCAATTTTTTGCGCGTCCCTCTGTCTGCAGTTTCCCTATTGTAATATGCGTTTATAATATTTGATTACAGTGGCAATGCATGCGTTGTGCTGGGAACAGCGTGTGACAGATAACCTTTGTAAGCGTTTGTTTGTGCTCTAATCACTATTTGTTTGTTTGTGCCTTGTACACTGTCCAGGCTCAGCGCATGATTTCAGACTCTCAGATTTCTCTCTTTTTCTTCTTCTCGCGTAGCAGAAGGTACGCACAGTGCGAACAGCCGTACGGCTGCAAGCGCCACTGCCATCTCATACTATCCAGTGTTGGAATCAGAGCCAGCAGTAGCACTGTCTGTTTCCAGAGCAATAAAGGTGCAGAGAGCATATGGCTCTTGAAACAAAAACAACAGACTAAAAAGCATTTCAAAATCAATACTTCTTTTCAGACCTGCACAGCAAGAAGAGCCTGAGGCGACTGGAGTCTGCCTGTGGCTCAAACTACCAGAGACTGCTGCTGTGAGAATGATGACTTGATGATGTCCTCCAAACTTTCACTCTGCTCTCCGCTTGGTGCCGGATGGCTAACAGTGGGCCGGCCTTAAGCAGAGCAATCTATCTATTTGGAACAGACCACCCATTTGTTCCTTCTCAGTGACAACTGACAGATCTGGCCCGTATCTGGAACAGATGTGGTTGCTATGCATGAGATGAATGTTAGATCTGTCAAGAGTCAGATGCTATTGGGTTGCTAAGCAATAACATGGAATTGTCAGTCACTGGTGAATATCTGATATCTGATCCCAATTCAGGTGATTCAGGTGTCACAAGGTGGGTAGGCTACCTCTCCACAAAACATCACTACCAAGGACTGATTTGATGACATCTGAGATGAATGATGCCTGCAGAAGGGAGTGAAACTCTTGTGGTGAGTTTGTGTTTGGTTTCACACAAGTAGGGGGAAAGGGGATTGAAATTCTTGCAGGAAGTTGGACTTCATTGTATGTTGCAGAAGAAAAACAACCTCATGCACTTAGTGAGAAAGACGACCTGAAGCCAGGGCTCTGAACAGCAGGGGAGCTCAGACACCTGCGTATGACGTCAGCTCGCGCCACTTCATTTTCTTGACCCGAGCAGAGAGGAGTTGAAAGACAGCCCAGATTTTGGGTGCCTTTGAAGTTGAAAGTGAAAGCTAAACCCTCAGAGGCACTCCACTTAGGCTTCATGGAATGTCTACCATCCCTCTCATTATGGTGGTAATACAGGGGACTTTATAAATGCCACTGAAAATGACAAGGTTGAAATCAGGTCACACACATCATTTGTGTAGATACACTTTCCTTTTAAAATATTTGAGATGAGTAATTGTTGAAATTCACTTATATTCAAGAGTTGTAAAGACATTGTCCCTTCTTCTAAATAGAATAGTCCACTTACATATTTATTGTATTCCTTTCATTTGGCACATTCCCACCGTATCCATGTCACAGTAAAGGTTTCATTATCACATTGCCACAAAGCAACAGACCATAAATAGTGGGTGTTTACATTAACTATTAAGAGGCACTTTGTAGAGGCGCTCTCAACCCCCCTTTCTGCTCATGCACCTATTCTAATACGCTCTGGGTGACTCCGTAACCTGGAGCTAAAAGCTGACTGTTCTGATGAAAACTTTTAATGCAATCACATTTTCTGACTGAGTAAGCAGCGAGATGGTAGCTGGAGGTCGTCCGCGCTCCTCGCTCTTGCTTGGGGAGGCTTTTCGGAAAAAACCCTCGGGCTTACCTATGCAATTAACTATTTTTTTCCCCCCGAACAATTTTTATGCTGTGATGTGTTCCCCATGCACAATCCAAATGCTCTTTTCCCCTCGGACGTAAAACATGCTGTTATAACTTAAAGTCCTTCCTCGCTCTCTCTCCCCTGAGCTTCCCCCTTTCTTTGCTTATGTGGAAAATGAGTTCCCCTCTTGATCAGACTGATTAGCTGAGGGGAAAAAATGATTAGAATACACAGTTTGTGACAAGGTTTCTCTATGTACCTGAGGTACATAGAGGTGTGTGCGTCTCTGAAAATAAGCATAAGAGAGAATGTATGGCAGTGAGCAAACCCTTTTAACATGCATTAAATCGCAAACTGTTGGATTCATCTCTAGGAGCTCTTTAATAGCAAGAAAAAAAAAATGAATATCAAGTCTGAAATTGCCTGTGGTATGATGTGTTTCAAAGGATTCAAGGAGAAAATGTGACATTGGAACTGTGTAAACAAAGAGGGTCTGAGTGTATTCACATCTCCAATTTAATCTAGCATGCAGCATAAATCATACATGGTTGTCGTTGTTGCTCTCCTTCTCTCTCTCTCTCTCTCTCTCTCTCTCTCTCTCTCTCTCAGGCACAAACATGTTATAATCAGTGTTAAGTAGGGAAGCTGCCCTGTATTACCTCTACTGTCACAATGTAGGTTGTTAGTAATGAAGCTCTGGTTTGGAATCCTTCAGTGGGAGTAGAGGCTTATAATTAGAACAGTATTAATTTAGAGAGAAGCACCTCTCCATCTTCCTCTCCTTGTTCTCTGTGCAATCAAGGAATCCATTGAAGCAGGGGTGTGGCAAGGACCGGGCTGTCGGGTTGTTTGATTTTTTCTATAGCCTCAAACCTGTCCTGTGCCTGACCCGTGGGTAGGTTATCTTCCCTTTGTTGCTTGGTACAGCCATAGTGCAGTGGTACGCATTGCTGTCCCATACTACTAACGTGCTTGACCATTTGGGCAAGAGCAAGGTAAAAGGGAATGAAATTAAGCAAGAATTATATGAAGGCATGAAGCACGTATGAGAACTGTTACCGACTCAACTTTAATATCGCCCAGTTTAAAATGGATCTCCAGACAGCACTATTTATATAGGCATCTACACCTCGGTTTACCAAACAAAGGCTGGGGTTGTGCTTTGTGATACTCAAACAGTATGATATTCAAATGGAATGATATTTCTGTCAATAGAAATCTCGTAGATGTTCTGCCCGTTATCAATAGGGTAACCTATGGTGATGTCCATGTCCTTTGTCTCCTTTTGTGGCCTAGCATAAAAGTGTTTTCAACAAGCAGTATGGTATAATGGATGGGGTAATGTTCATATGAATCAGACAGTCATCTGTTTGTACAGTTAGTGTTTTAGCTTTCTCTCATGCCGGCCTGTGACGTAGCACCCCATTCAGTGCCTGTAGTCAACTGGCCAACTGTGCGGTGGGAACTCAAAGGAGAGCACCTCTATTTGATAATCAACTACAGGCACTGAGTGGGGTGCTACCTCAGAGACTGAAAGATCGAGAAGGGTAATAACACTTTCTGAGATCTCTGTAGGGATCCTTTCCATGTTGGCAGACCCTTGTAATAACATTTATGTGCCTGTCAGTGGCGAAAACAAGCGGTTTACTTTGACAGGCTGGCTTGCCTCATAGGATTCCATTGTATTAATGTTTTGCGGTTGCCGGATTTACTGGACCAATTTTGATCGTTAATTGTCTTTACTAAAGTTTGGACTCAAAAAGATCTAAGAATAGGGCCCAGTTTAAAAAATATCAAAGTTTCCTTTGAATGTAAGGCAATCCTGTTCCACCCCCTCATAGAACAGTGGTGATGTGTCTTGTGTGGTCAGACGATGCTTCAGAATGTGACACATGCAGGGAAACACACTTTGGGAAGCCTCTCAAAAGAGACCAGATATGATTACACAGAAACGAAATTTAAGACGTGGAAACTATAAACACAGCCGAGAGGCTGCACGGCTCAAGCAGCTCCTCCGTCTGATCTCTCCGTCTTCTGTGTTTTGACGGGCCCGCGATGAGAGGGTGTCTGGGTGTGTTTAGTAACTGGTTTAGTGGGTTCTGAGGTCCCAAACAGAGTCTGGCTGTGAGGCAGACATTACTCAGCCTGTCCCTCCACATGTGCAGACGGAAACCTCTATCGCAGCGCAACTTTGCGGTACTCTGCTCAACGACAGACGGTGATTGATATCTCTGGCCTCTCTTTTCTCTGGCTTTTCTCTCTCTCTGTTATTCTCACTCTGTCTCTCTTTCATTCCGTCTCTCTCTCATTCCCTCACGCGCTCTCTTGCAGTGGAGAGAGGGTGAAATCAAGGAAACATTACCCACTTCCTCTGCGCTTTCCATGGGGAGGCCGTCGCAGCCATTTAAGTTTTATGAGGTGTTGACAGGCACTCTCCAGCACAGACCCGGTTGATCACTCAGCGTCCCCTCTGGAGCCCCGGGGACACCAGGGCCCCGTGAACTGGCTGATTGGGGCTGCCCTGCCTGCGGGTCTGGACCAGGCAAACAAGGGTGGTAGGGGGTTGGTGGGGATTGCCTCTGTGCCTAAACTGATGACAGACATCAATAACAATCATAACAACCCTGACCTCCAATTGATTATTATTAACCCAGCACTTTTTTTCTCTATAAAGTGCATTGGTTGAGAAATAGCCATGATAGGGATTCTATTGAGGATAAACACAAAGGCAAGGAGACTCAACCAGATGTCTGGTGTAGTAATTTCACAAAAGATGTCACTGGTGTAATCATTTCATAAAAGAGGGTGCGACAAAATAATTTGGGTGACAGCAGTAAGCGCTTCTGTAATCTACTCTCGTCAGCTTGTGGCGCCCAGACCTTTCTCTCCCCGGTAAATCACCCCAGCAACGGGCGAGAGCGTTGACACTGCCGGCGTGTGAGGAAGCGGCTGAGCCGCCGACACAAAGGTGATCAGCGATGTGCTGATGACAAGAAAGAATCTGTTTATCTTTAATCAATGTCATTCAGAGGTTCAATGAGCCTCATCCGCCTAACGCAGTGCATCCTGCCATTGTTTCCGGGACCCTTTTAATCTAATTGGACATTAAGCTCCTGTCATTATTTAGTTCGCAACAAGTTATTTATAACCTCCACGGATGGCTTGTCTTTACCTTTTCATTACACAGGGCAATTTTACATCTCCAATCTAATTAAACGAAATGAATCAACGAGGATGCCGATGTATGAGAGAAAAGCAGAGTTTAATAAATCTCCGTTATGACGCCTTCCACACGCCGCACCTCGTCTTTGTTGTTTACTGGCTTTAATCAAAGGAAGCGAGGACACCAGCGTGCCGTGTCTTCATAGTTATAACGACAGGACATATTTAAGATCGAGCTGTGCAAGCAACTGTCAGGTGACTTTATTGATGCCATCAAACTGTCTTTTCCTTTTCTTTTTTTCCCCCTGATTAGAAGATACATCTTAAAAGTTGTGGCCACTTTACTTTACTCGTTGAATTGGTAACCGGCTCATTTTGCAGCTTCATTGAAGGGCTATTTAGATAACTTGGTGGCCAAGGTTGAGTCCAGCCTTAGTAGGCAAGCCTATTTTGAGTCTTGTCATGCCCATCTTTTTTTTGTGTCCAGTTGTTTGGGTCAAGCTATTGAGAAATCCTCAGCGGCACCTAGACAATGGTTAACAACAAGATGAAAAGAACCTCAGGCCATTTTCACACCACTTCAGTCAATGGAAAAATGGCTTCTCTCCACCGGCGATAGTTGTTGTTTACGATTTTCTATCAGTTCTCACCACACAACGACGTCTCATCTTTGCTCCTTGAATGTCGATATGTAATGGTATGGAGTTATTGAAACTTACTACGTGTAAAAAAGACTAGAAATTGAATATTTATTTTTCATTGAATGTTTACATAAAGTTGCACTGGGTGCCTTTAAGAGGCGCCACTAATCATTGCTTCATGCATAGACAGCCGCCTGTGTGCCCACTAGGGATGAAACCGAATTCAAATCCGTTATTCAGGAAAGCAGAAGCAGTTATTTCTTCTATCCGAAGTTGCCCGTTATCATTCTGAAAAAGTCAACTTCATGATTGACTTGTCAGTGCATCAGCCATTATGTTTCTTCAAATCGATTAATATCATTGTGGATGCCCACAAGTTAAAAAGGCCCATGTTTGCAATTTAAGACTGCATCATACAGTAAAACATAAAAACATAAAAATGAAAGAGAGAGAGAGATGAAAAGTGCAATATGTGATTAGATTCCAATAATACATCGATTTGATGCTTTGAAAGCACAACAATTGCACTGACAATGAACATTAGGTTAGAAAATACAACATTTGCCTGATTTAAGGCGATTTCTGATACCACACCCACTTCTGGTCTTATATCCAAATACAGAGACAGAGACAGATAGTTTTGTTGGTTGAACAGATACAGATACAGATACAGATACAGATAATGATGTCTCTGTACACCTCTAGTGCCTACTTCATGTGTTTTAACAAGCACTTGCAATGGAAATACACTTGACATTTAAGAGAAGATGTGATGATCAGGCATAAGAGTGCAGCTGACTGCCTCCTGAATGCACAAACCTCCCGCCTCTATGTCTGCCAGACTCACTCTTCCAGTCCTTTAACTACATCTCTCTATTTCTCTTATCCTGCTTTGTGTCTCTTTCCTATTATCTTGTGTTTTGCCACTCTCCCACTGTTGTCTCCTAGTCCCCAACACAGGAATACTGCCTCCCCCCCCCCCCCCCCGACCCCCCTCCACTCCCCCATGCAGCTGGCTGATGCCTTTTGTACAACTAGTGAATGAGGTGTTTTGTAAACCTGAATCATACACTCTGTCGTCAGTTGAATGTGTGACTAGCCGTGCTTTGATGACACCCATGGCGCCCTTCCCTCCTGAAGACTCTACATCTGAATAAATAAAAGATTTTCATCTTCATGACTGACAGGCGTAAGTGCTATCTCTCTCTTTCACTCTCTCTCTCTCTCTCTTTTACTCTCTCTCCATCTCTCTCTATTTCACTTTCCTTCCCATACACACACAGACACACATTCTTTTCCTGTTTTCTGCCCTGTTGCCTTTACCTCTTTTCCAGACCCCCTCTCGGGCAAAGGCCCCTATTACTGCAATTACAATCTGTGCACATTTCATTAGACCAATTTGTACACACGCATGTGTTTGTACGCACATGTGTGTGTCTCTGTGGCTAATGAGCATGTTTGTGTGTGTGTGTGTGTGTGTGTGAGTGTGTGTGTGTGTGTGTGTGTGTGTGTGTGTGTGGCCATTGCGCATGTGTGTGTCCATCACCCAGCTGGATCCCTTCAGCCTGCAGCTTAACCACACTGACACACTATGGCTACCATCAGCACTAGGTGGTGAAGGCGGTGGGGAAAGAGAGAGAGAGAGAAAGAGAGAGAGATGAACAGACAAACATGGAGAGAAGAAAATAGAACTAGAAAGGATGAGATGGATAGGGCAAGAATCAGAGTGGGACACTAACAGAGATAGATGGAGACAGACAAACGCACAGAGAGGCAACTGGGAGAGACAGAACAAGACAAATGAGCGAAGTGGGCACCTGCAGACGGGTGGAATGCAGATCGTCCCGCTGCTTTGCATTCTAACTGGATTCCGTTAAGAAAATTAAATTTTCTCTTTTGACTGGCAGAGGGATCACACCGGCCCGAAACCTTAGCAGGGAAGGTGAACAGCAGCCTTTATGTGGGATGTGAGGGAGTATGAAACCTTAGCAGGGAAGGTGAACAGCAGCCTTTATGTGGGATGTGAGGGAGTATGAAACCTTAGCAGGGACGGTGAACAGCAGCCTTTATGTGCGATGTGAGGGAACCCGAAACTTTAGCAGGGACGGTGAACAGAAGCCTTTCTTGTGGGATGTGAGGGAGTATGAAACCTTAGCAGGGACGGTGAACAGCAGCCTTTATGTGGGATGTGAAGGAGCACTTGCTCATTTACGCCCTCTTTCCACAGCATGTCTGTGGGGAGGGTGAATCTGCTGTGAATTAAGCACTGCGAAAGGTCAAGTGAATTTAATAATTAGCTCCAACAGCTGGGAGCTTTTCTTTTTGCCTTCTTTGATCTCTTCTTACTCCCTTTTTGCCTTGCCTTCATTTTCCTTCCTGTCTGTAAATATACATTACACAACCACTCATTTATACAAAATACCTATTCTCTTCCTCGGCTACACAAGTGGCCGGGTGTGAAACTTGATAAAAACCCTAGGAATTTTCACTCTGAAATTGGCATCATTTTATAGCTTTGCTTTGGATTGATTAAATGACAGTGCAGCATAAATGGCTTTCAAAGTGATGTGATTTTGGGTAACAATGGGTCCAGACTGACATTCAAATCTTTGTAGTGTTTACCGTATAACAGCCAACCCACCCATCTGAAAAAGTTGCAGTGATGTCATTAGCCTAAATAATGTCATTAACAACTTCAAGATAGAAACTTAATTGTCTTTTCCTGGAAATGCAGCTTTATTTGGAACTGATTACGAACTCATTCAATGCTCCTGTTCTAATCTATTCTATAGGAATTGGAGCTGTCTGTAGTCAATACTTAAAGTGAAGGTTCACCCCCAGCTGGAAGCCTAACTCTACCCACTGCATCATTTTGAGGTGGTGGTGGTGTGGGGGGGTCTTGCATAGACTCCTGTGAATGATGAGTCTCAATCTGAAAATGAAAAAGTGTCTCACACTCGCAGACGGGGGCTGGGAGAGGTGGGCCGCCCATTTCATGCCGTGGATATCTACCAAATGCTTGTGGAAACATCAGCATCAGTTAAGGATGATTTTACAGTAAATGCCTTGTTGAGCCATTTTCAACCCATAAAATGCAGATATTTATTAAATATGGGACTTTTTCCAATATTAACACCAGAATTGATGTGTTTCATCACAGTGCAGTTATATCATTTCGTTTACAGCTGACATAAACATGTTTAAGTTCGCACCTACACTTTAAACTAGTAGGAATAAACACATTATGGTCGTTGAGAACATCTATATTTTGCACTACAGTAATGTTTTGTTCTGTTTAGGAGTGCTTCAACACATTTATTATATAACAAAAGTCTTCATAAATATTCCCAAAGTTCAACAGAGAAGAGTGAGAGCAATGCATTCATCATCTCCATAAGTTTGAAAAACTGCTAATCATTCATTCAGTCGTCCACCCCCCACAGTATCTGAAAATCTGGCACTTGCTGCCATTGTCTCATCTTTCCATGGGAAATTGGGTCTATTATTAAACATGTTTCACTTCAAAAATTTCAATTACAGCTTTTGATATGAGGGGAAGAGGGAAAATCATGCATGTCTTGGCTTAAGCATGAATATTGCATTAGACTAAGACAGTAATCACTGCTGATGTAGTGTCAAGCTCTCGTAGGCCTGGATGTCTCTGGCCAGATGGCCAAATTTATGGCCTCCTTTATGCAACTGAATTATGCAATTAAATTATGCAACACATTAGGTGTGGCACTGTAAATGATGTTGAGATTTCAGGGTCTGTTAGATATCAAATGAGATTACCTGAAGCATGTACTGCTTTTAATGGAAGTGGATAAGGCAGTCAAAAAATCATTTAAAAGGGATTTAGCCTTTGACTTAAAATCACATAATTTGGTTCAAAGTGTCTTCCAGTAGATTTAGTAAATCTAGACCACAACAGTAGAAAAGGCGCATGGAAAACAGAACTTCTGTGTGATATTCATATATGCCTGTAACCAATGACTATATAAAAAAGTAAAAACTATTCCCTCCTGCACTAGACATACCGCATAGTGGAGTGTAATATGACTGGCGCAGAAGGAAAATGGCAGAGGAAAATGTGTCATCTTGAATGGCAACAATAGACCAAAACGTTTGTTGTATATCTTTATCTGAGATAAAGAACTATAGTTTGTGGATGTGGCGGCTGTACAGTGATAAGGTGTGAGGCAGTACCTGTGAGTTAAGTTCTGCAGGTTTTGAGACCTGTGAATATGAGGGTGTGTGTGACTTCATAACAGATATATACTTGTTCTTAATGTGAGCATTTTGCTAAATGTACTTGTATACGTAAGCAACTAATGAGCTTCATTGTATAACTGTACTTACCATTTATTTACAATCTTTTGGAAAGATATGCATGTGAATGTATGTGGGATTATAAATTGAAGACAAGAATATGTTGGAATACAATACTAAGGGCCTGATTTACTAACATTGCGACCGCAGCTTAATCTGCGCCTTTGCCAAAGCGCAAGTTAACGCACAGTGGCGAGATTAATAATTTCTACAAGGGACATGGGTTCACTACAATATATCCCCACTGAAACAAATACATTAACCAAGTAGCCAGGCCTCTCCAAAATCCCCGTTGCTCAATCTTGGATAGATGGCACTATTCCGGAAGATAAAACTGTCATGGACAGATCCAGGGTATTTGGCTACCATGTTAGTAATGGTCATGTTGGCATCACATATGACCTGGACATTCATTGAATATGTGTGCTTTCTCTTTCGGTAAATGTGTTCGTGGATTGAAGGTGGGACTGTTTGGATGTGGGTGCAATCAATGGCTCCAATTACGTTTGGAAAGTTTGCAATTTGAAAAAAGTCCTGTTTGATGTCTCTAATTTCATCTATGGCAGTGGGGAAATGTATTGACCAGTGCGCTGTAGCAATGCGTCGAGTAGCTGGGTGAATATTTGGCTGAGTGAAGGCTGAGATATACCAACTGCTGATGCTATAACTGTTTGAAATGATCCGGATGCCAATATTTGCAATGTTGCCCGGAGTTTAACAACTGATGGAATGGAATGTGATAGCCGGGTGGAGGGTTTCGATGTCGTCTCTGATCTGGTTCAGTAAGTGTAGTATGCATGGCTGGTTAATCTGTACCGTCTAATGATTTTTGGTTCGCTTAACTGGAAAAGTACGGAGCCCCTAAAGGGACATGAAAAAAAAACTTTCTCGTGCGCACCAGAAACTTTCTCGTGCGCACCAGAAACTTTCTCGTGCGCACCAGAAACTTGGCTACTCATTCTAGTAGGCTAAAACAGAGAGTAGAACTAGGCAGGACGGGCAGAGAATCGTCTAGAATCGACCCAGATCTGCCTACGGACATAAAACACTAATTAGAGTAAGTATCCTATGCCTAATTAATCATTCTACAATTATTAGCAAATGTAGTAATTACGGTTTGTCTTTTCTGTGTTCAGCCCTATAGCCTAGCCTAATTAGGCTACTTCAACCAAGGAGGCAGGCTACCTCATCTGACTGGCTGCATATAAGTGCTGCGCAGCTGAGCCTCCTCGACGAGAGACCCGTGCTATCAGAAAGGAATAGAATAATAAACCGATTTTCCCCAATCCACTCCTTTTTCCACCGTCACATTACACCATGCCTAGGAAACTAGGACAGCAGTGAGGATGAATTTAAATAAATAAAAGCCGTGTTTTGGCTTGGCTATTCTGGGTAGGCCTATATGGCCTATGTGGTTAAATTCTGGGTCAATTCTGGTTAAGCTTTGGCTGGTATGGGATATTATGGCTTTCTTATGGCATTTCTATTGTTTTTATTTGGCATAGACAGTGTTTGGCCCAATTGAGGGCCATGCCGTCCCTAAAGTTTCTGGTGCGCACAAGAAAGTTTCTGGTGCGCACAAGAAAGTTTCTGGTGCGCACGAGAAAGTTTTTTTTTTCATGTCCCTTTAGGGGCTCCGTAGAAAAGTGTTATTCGAGTTGAAAAAAATCTTGTTGCGCGTTGTTTTTGTCTGTCTTCGCCTAGTTCTAATAACTGCTGCCATATCGAAGTTTTCAGACTCAATCAAAATAGCGCTTCCTGGTTAAGACGTGCTTTTATGAGGCGGAGAATTATCCCGCAAATTAGAGACGCATGCTCGCCAGGCAGTTTAAGTAAATACCACGGAATACATAATAAGGCACACCTAACGCCTCTCTTTGCGGCACACACCCACGTTTCCTTATACCCTCCCACCTGTTTGCGGCTCACACCCACACAGCGCGAATATGCGCTTCTACTCAAATGCGCCTCCTTTGTAAATACCTTTCTATGTTTACACCCGCAATTTTATGCCTGAAATGGGCGCAATCCTGTTAGTAAATCAGGCCAAATGTATAGTTAATGCTACATATAGGCATACAAGTATCCACATTTCTAAAAGGACAGGAGTATACACTATCATAATAACACGTTGAAATATACTCGCAAGCAGTAATCATCGTGGTCCAAGCACATCGTCAAACTGCCCAGGTAAATGATTTGACTGCTTGAACAGGTGAAAGAGCACCATTTTAATTTTGTAAATGTTACCTAAGGATTTAAAGAAAATTCTGAAGATAGGTCAAACCATGAGAGATGAAAACTTGTTGTAGCTTATTGTAGTGATATCTTATGGCTGATTTGTTTGAAATCGGGTAAATAGCTTGTATATGCCATTATCAACAAGCCTACAACATTTGATTAACACTGGCCATTCACACAAGCATGTATTGGTAGCTGAACTTTGATTTGCCATGGGCGGCTATTTTGTTGAGCGAGCCAAATGGAACTTTAGGAGATGTGAGCAAATGGAACCAAGTATAAGCATAACAAATTTAAAATTTGTAGATTAAGCAGTTCTTGTGATGTTGAAATGTGTCACTTGCAGCACCCCCTAAGAACTGAATGCCATGGAATTTGCTGTGCATCCAAAGAATGTGGTAGTGATGCAGGGTGTAAAATTTCATGAAGTTTTAAACTTTTACATCACAGGATATTGCCTAATGAAGTGCTAGATTTTTGCTTTGAACATTATTGACTAGGTGGTGCCACTCCAAAAGCACTTGGCCAAAAAGTGCTTTGAACCTACCCCACTTTTGGGGACACAAACCCTTTATTCCGTATTAGACATGTGAGGCTACAAGCATGTTAAGCTTCATATGGATTAGTGTAGTGTAAGTATTTCGATATCTCCAACCAAAATATATGAATGACATATGACAAGCACCATATGTAAAAGTAAGCCTTCTGTGTGGTACTGAATGACTCAATCAGCAAGTTTTTCCTATACCACTTTCTCTGAGTGTGCCTGAATGTACCTTTAAGTGTCGAATAAAAAGTACTTTGGCACGGCTGAGGGCACAGCTAGAGCCCAGCGCTCACAAGGTGTGGAAATTCACGTCCTGCAGAAAGCCAGGATGCCGTGGTGTTGGAGGTTGTCATGGAAACTGACGAGGGCCTCGCATTTGGTTCTTCGTTTAGTCAGGATGAAGTTGCACGTCTGAACGAGTGAACAGAGAGGAAGGTAAAAAAGGAAAGGAAACATTGTTCTCACTGCTGTAGTGGTGTGTTTGTGTGTGAAATGAGTGCATGTCTGTTTATTTATGCATTATGTATGCATGTATGTGCATGCATTTTATGTGTGTGGTTGTGTGTGTATTCATGTATACTGTATGTGTGTGTATGTATGTACAGTATGTATGTATGCATGCCTGCATGTACATATTTGTAAGTTGTTTATGCCTGTGTATATATTTATGCACAGACGACGAGTATGTGGTTTCATGTGTCTGTGTGGGTTTGTGAGGGTGAACATATCTACCTGTGTGCGTTGAGGAAAGTCAATTTGATATTCACAAGCACGATGGCACACTTCTCATCACCTGTGTAATCACCTGCATAATCAGTAATCCCTGCACTGCACAGTATCTGTTTGCTCTGGGCTCAAACATCATCTAAGCAAAGCTGAAACTGTGGATAAACTCCAACTAATTGAAACGCGCCATAGATTCTGCACAGGTGTTAGTAAGAACCGATGCTGTAGCACTGTTTTAATTACAGCGGATTATGATACTTGAAGGATTATTTATTAGCCTCCAAGGCAAGCTGTTGAAAAGCTCGTCCTCAGCATGCGCTGTCTGGCCCCGATCCAGGTCTTTGTGCTTTCCTTGGCTGCTGGACTGCTGCTGTAGTTTGAATCTGTGGCATTTCACAATTGAACAGGATGCATCAGGACTCCAAGCTTTTCATGATGTTGTCAATACACAAGTTCTAATATCCTCAGGGAATGAAACCACACAATATTCACTGTATCCTTGGCTCAAATAAAGTAGGTATTCATAAAAAGCATAATCTGATACATAATCTGAACCTGTTTCAGAGAAAGGGGCATTATCTAATGATGTTTGACTAGCACCTTATCAGTTCACATGGGGAAACAGTTGGTCAGAGTGGCCAGAGTTAAATAAATTAATTTTGGTCAAACCATTTGTTGTCATGTGGTATGCAAATATTGTCTTTGGTACTGTTAGATGCATCTACGGCAGGGGTCTCAAACTCAAATTACCCAGGGGCCGATGAGCGTCCAGTCTGGGCATTGGGGGGCCAGATTTTGGCCTGAGTTTGAGACCCCTGATCTACGCTGATGAGTCAATGTTTTTGTGTTCTTGTTGTGTTTGTTTGACTTCTGAAACATATGACAGAAAGTTAATCACAAAATGTGTTTCATTTGTCCACTCTTCACTCTTCAAAACTATTAACACACAAGCTGAAACAGGAGCTGACTGTCCCAATTTTTAGTTTGCAAAAATGCTTTAACATTCACAAAACATTATAAACATGCAACAGAAGCAGACATTTTTCCTCAAACACCATATTTTCCCTCAAATCAATATATTCTTTCAATCATTGCACCAACAACAAACAGACAAGCAAGGAAATCACAGCATGAACTGTGTTATGTTATTTTCTCCCAAGATGATTTTTTACTGGAAATAACAAACCCCGCTTACTGTAACTCTGCACCTGGCTGTTTTATTTTTTTAACATGCCCTGTGGTAATACTGTTAAAAAAAATACATTTTCTAAGAAAGTTTTCTTCATTCATTCCAAGCTTTCTTCATTCATTATATTCTTGTTTGGAGGTCTTTCTGTGGCCATGAACTATCGTTGACATATACGACCCACAGTAAGCTCCTAGACTAGGCAAATACAGACATTCAATGTGGTACAGCTTTGGAAATGTATTCAACCTTCACCAAATAACCTATAAAGAATTTCACCCAAAATCCTAATAGTGTAGCCTTTGCCCTCCTTGATGCTTGCAAATAGCATAACAGCGGTGGCATTGCTCATTGAAAAGTTGTGCAAAGGAGTTACACACAGGTGCATCAGAAATGAATAATTATGCAAGTCATATCTAACAGCTGTGAATAGGTGTTCTCCTTTTGTTGTACACAGTTAATCCAACAGTTTTCTATAGCTGGTGTATAGGTTTCCATCCAACTAATTTGCGTATTTTAAACACGTTCATTGACATTCAGCTAAAGAAAATGTGTCTGCGTTTCCATCTGCTGTGTTTTTCAAATTAAAAATGGACAAGGGGGGAGTGAACAGTTGTGTGAGGTTGTCAGGGCAACATTTACTGAAACAGATAATGAAACAAATGCGAATTTATGTTTCCTTCAACCTCAGGTCGCAATATACCCTATGCGAATAACCCCCCCTCTAACAAATCAAATTTGATTCACATTAGAAGATTTTATGCATATTTCAAATGTTTCCGGTCAGGACTTCAAATAGTCAAAATGCAATGAAAAAGACTTCTGCTGTGCTAAGAAGGTGATGACATAAAGTGGATCCCAGTTTCATTACGCATGCCGTTGCAAAACAACTGTAATAGCATTTTGTTAGCCACACTCATATTATATATACTCCAGAATATATTGAATTTTCAGCTTCCATTTCACACTTACTTATATTATCAGACGTACAAGGTTACCTAAATATCTTACAGGCATAGTTGTTAACATATTCAGAATTATTTTAGATTTCTCCACTGAGGATAAACCTTTGTTATTTCCCCCCATTTTGTAATAGTTTTGCAGACTTTTGCAGTATTTTAATTTTTTTATTATTAAAATGTTGGCCGCTGTCTCAGGAGCCATGGGTGTGGGTGGAAAAAGGTCAAAGCAATTTATATTTGACACGTGGAGTTTGATCGCCCTGTCATTGCCTCAGGGTGTAGTCTCCTCTGACACGCCCGCACACACACACACAGACACACACTCACACACACACACACACACACACAAACACACACACACACACACACACACACACACACACACACACACACACACACTTACACACAGTGTTTGCTATAACCTTAGCACAACACCATACATACACACAAACACACACACAGACACCCAGACAGAAATTGGGTTGTTTGCTATGGGTATCACAAAGGACAGAGAATAGGGTTTTTAATAAACCGCTGGCATCCAGTCTTTGAACAAACACCACCTCACTGCTCTGTATACGAGGCAGTCACTCTTTCCAGGTACAGAGTGATGGCCCGGAGCGTATCTGCCATCAGTGAATGTCTCCTGCATCAACTGAATTGATATGAAATGTTTTAAGATAGATGACACGAGGCCTTGTGGAGAAAGAAATGGAAACATATATTGGAGCTGAGTCAGAGCGAGGGAGAGAGAGAGAGAGAGAATGAAGAGACGAAGAGAGAGAGGCAACAAAAGAAAGAAGGAAGGAGAGATAACATGAAAAATATCAATTCAGTGAGTGTGTGTGTGCATGTGTGTATGTGTTCATGTGTGTGTGTGTGTGTGCGTGTGTCTGTACTGAGTGTGTATAATGGATGAAATCATCAGGACGTGGCGTTATTTATGAGACACATCTGCCTGCCTGCCTGCCTTCCTGTGTTGTGTTGTGTGTTATGTTGTGTGAGAGACTGGGGGGCGTGAGCGGAGCGAGGAGAGGGCGGGAGACACTGAGCTGCGGTCCTCCACGGTCCACTGCACCCATGAATACTCATCATGGCAGTCCCAGAATGATTTACAACAGGGCAACGCCGCACTGCTCATGCTGGGACACTGAGCCACTGTAACCTTTATCATGGAGGAGATATGGCTGGACATCTTGTCATGGTTACGTTGTTGTGGAGGGACTTCATATGAAGAGACCCAGCTGAATTATAGAGTGTGACGTAGTCAGACATGCAGACACGGGACATGCAGGTGCATTCACTGTTAATTTGAATGTTTCTATTACATAATTCATAAAATCATGGACATATGGGTACTTTAGCTGACGTATTAGAACTTCAGCTAATAACAAGGCAGCTGTGTTTAGTGTTGCGAAAAGGATAGCCAATATTTTCGGTCTTAAGTTTGCTTTCTAGGAGGAATTTAGACAGAGGAATGTCACTCATTATGGAAAATAATTGGTTAATACATTGAATAAACAAATATCACTAAAATCCAAGCATATAGCTTAGCTGCAAAATTACCAGCACCTTTTCAGTTTAGGCTTTGTCACTTACGCCTCCTTATCCTAACAGAGGTAAAAGGAGCATGGAACGGCAAATTGAAAAACCTTCATATTTTGTGTTTAGCCCCTTACATGTTTTTTTTTTTCTTTGAACTTGCAAGTTTGCAACTTAACAAATCTAACCTAGGTACCATTACATTGGTTGTTAACTCAGGCAATATGCGTCTATGGCTATAACATGTAATTTGACATTTCCTTGCATAGATGTTCCCAACAGAGTGTGAAAGTCACAGTCGCCATTTTGTATCCTGAGGATTAGCATTTTTGAAAGTTTCGCAAAGAATTCCCAATGAGAGAATGAATGGGGTTTTAAAGAATGGACAAAATAATGCCCATGGTAGTTAGATAACTTCTTGAGAGACCCTGCAATCGATTCTGTGCAATGAAATGAAGTGTATATCATCTCTGTATAGATTTTAGATCCACTATATCTCTAAAACATTTCTGTTGCTCGTCATCAGACTACATAGCAAGTCACTTAGCTGCGTCTTCCTCTCACAACAATTACGCAGTTAACTTAAGCAAACACATCGATTACCAAAGGATTCGATAGCCACAATCTGTTGGATAGAACGAATAAATGAGATGTTTAGGCGCTAAGGCTGTAATGTTAAGTTGAATAAGAAAACGTGGGGTGTGAGTTAAGAGTTGTCTATAACCATGGATACCCTCCACATGCTGCTCACACCTTACTTCATTGATTTTGCCATGGGAATTTTTTTCTTCGGAACCAGGAATCAGTAAAAACTTCCGGTTGACTTGTACACTATATTAATTGTAAAATATGTATGATCTGCCGGCCCAGCTTGCTTCTCCCCACGCTTAATTTGTTTGACCAGCACTTCTCTTGTATACCATCACTGGAGAGACATCCTATACATCCACCCTGTCCCTGACTAAGCTTCTCCACCCTTCTAACTGATTAAGGACTGAGACTCATTCAGATATTTCAAAAGGGGTGACATTTGACGAGCAGCTCATATATTTTCTTGGAGCTTGGCTGACGTATAGCCTTTTTAGACACATCCATATTAAGACTCATGCTAGCCATATGGCAGTGATGCACTACAGCCAGTGTTCAATAACTTGATGTTACACATCAAATGTTGAGCTAGCTAATTAAGCCATTAGCTTAGTGTTAGCAACAATGCAAGAATAAGCCTTACATTAGAATATTTACAGTTTAGTTGTTTAGTTTGTAGTCATGACAGCTTCCTTCAACTCTTCTAATCAGATAGCACACTTTGCTGTAGAGGTCTACTCATGGGTTATTCATGAATTCATATTTCACCTTGCAAGGGCGACTCAACTATCCTCAGCTGCCAATCATTTTCTTATTGACAAATGACTTACAGGACTCTGCCTCTGCTCATGTAAAACTGGGGCCAAAAATCAAGAAAGGACATAGAATAAAAATTAAAATAAATGTTCCGTTTAATTTCCTAAAACCTCTGTTAGGCCTACTGTTAAAGGGGCTGTATGAAAGCCTGACTGGCTTTTGGCTAGCCAGCTAAATTAGTTCATACTCCCCACCCCAAGCAGATTGGGGGCAGTGTCTATTATTACGTTTGTACACCCCTACCTCCTCTCCCTTCGCAGAAGAAAACAAAAAGTTTGGCCATGGTGTGAGAGGCTGAAGGCTGCATGAAGCATGAAAACATTAATGTTATTGATACATAAGCTAGATAAGCTAACTGTTAGTTTCTATTTAATATCTATTTAATATCCATTGATCCATAGTTAATTATTCAAAATTTTGAACTAAGTTCACAGGTCCAAAAAATGAACTAGTTCAGTTATTTTTTTTATTATGTTGCAAGCTATAATTTTCTAAATCTCTTTATGTCTGCAATACCGCTCTCTGCCTCTACGCAACTTTGGCGCTCTCACACTTGCCAGACATAGACAGTAGGAAGAAAGCACACGCAGCGATTGGATACAGGACTGTTAACGGTGTATTTTTCGCCTGGAAGTCTCTAGATATCTGGCACCTTATTGAACGAAATTGAAAAGACACCACAATGAACGCGTTCACAGTATCGTTCATCAGGCAGTAATACAGTACGTTCAGTTCACGTTCACCAAAATTATGAACGAGTTCATGAACTTTCGTTCAATGAACGCGTTCAGGTACAACACTGGTGGCACTCTTGCTTAACCTTGCTGTTTTCGCAACAGCGACTCACTAGTGAGGTACAGGCAGTGATAGAGACCGGAGCAGCTTTAACTAACTTTAGTAGATATCTTGGCAACATAGTGCATAGGCGTTTTTGACATTATGTCAATATGGATATTTCTTCACATTCTGTTGTTCCTTTTTGAATGTTTTTTCATATAGCACCTTTAATGTACCTTTTAGCAAAAACTGCACGCATTAACAACATTTTATTTCCTTGTAACAGTGTCTACATCTCGTACATTTTGTACATTTAGTTACTTTCTCATAGACTGAATGTATGTTTGCCTCTCTGTGTGCGCTTGTGTGTTTGTGTGTGTGTGTGTGTGTGTGTGTGTGTGTGTGTGTGTGTGTGAGAGAGAAAGTGTAAGAGGTAGGCTAGAGCTACCTGAATGAAATTGACATTTGAGCCAGGCCTCAGGGGCTGTGGGCCAGTGTGTGGTGTGCACAAGAGCTGACAGTTATAGATGAGCTCTCTACTCTGCCAGATAGCAAAAGTGCTCTTTGAGTGACACAGGAAAATAGACTCCATTCTTCCAACCTATGAATCATAATACAAAGTTTTCTATCAAGTAGCCTACTGTCACTGGAGCTGTTATATATTTACTTTCATGCAACCATGAAATATGAAATTTAAAGTGTTAGTGAAGTGCAAATGCTAGTTTAGTGATAATATTTCTTCATAGGGTTGGTAAAAAAGCTTTTGGAAGAACGATTTTACATGGACCTCCCCCCGAAACTCACATTCATAATATAGGACAAAGAGATCTTCACAAATGAATTTTTTTTTTAATGACTGCAAAGCCAAGGAGACCTACACAAAGGTTCCACAAAGCTGTCAGAAGACCCTTAAGCAGAATCTCGAATGGCTCCTGTACATTAAACCACACTAATTATAATATAGCACTCTAGATTGCAGCCATATTTTTTTTTGAATATGAAAGTGTTTGACAGTAGCCCCAGCTGAGTTGGTATTTAGGAGGTTGTGGTGTGTCTTTGAGATGGATCCTTATCTTGTTTGTCTCACTGCGCTGGATGTGACTGAGTGCTGGTGCTGCTGTTGCTGGAGCCTGTGCCAGGACAGCTGCTGTCACGGTTACAGCACGCTCCTTTTCCCAAAAGGCAGCCAGCCATTACCTCGAGGCACACTTTGGCATGTGCGGTCCAGCTCCTTGGTCGACACTAGGTAGTAAAGCACACTCAGGCTGTTTTAAAAACGCGAACAGTCTGTCTCTATCTATCTCAATCTCACACACACACACACACACCACCAACATTAACAACAACAATAACAACAACAACACTAAACACCTATGAAGGCATGGGTGTACTCTCACAAAGATGCAGGCAGTTCATATAATAATCACATATAGACATGTAGCACATATAGTCTTTCTCACACTTTCTCACATGACACACACACACACAAGCCAGAACATGTCCATCATTTCTCAGCGGGGTGTCGCGGTTTTGAAGTGCTCTAAGAGGTGCTCTGCTTTCCAAAACAAAGCCCCATCTACACTGATAAACACACACACACACACACACACACACACACACACACACACACACACACACACACACACACACACACACACACACACACACACACACACACACACACACACACACATTTCTATGTGCATGTTCTACACATATTCGACTCTCCTGTAAACATCTAATGCCAGAAATGAATTCCGCCAAAAAAGCCTTTTGTGTTTACTCTCCATCTGTTTCTGCATTCTACATTCCAGCATTCACAATATGAGGTGCACACGTTTGGAGTGGGTGGTGTATACTTCATTAGTGCTGTCAGTGAAGGATGTGCCGGTCAGAAACAGAGAGCCGCCGCTGTGATTGGCCCAACTCAGAGAAATGCAGCCGCTCTCCTCTGCCAGCATCCTCATAAGTCGCTCTGAAATGTATGACAGTCATTCGTATTAAGCTGCAGCTTTTACCCACCTCCACTCTGGGTTTTGCAAAACTTCAAACAATACAATCTGTTTTCATTGGCATGTTAATATTGAGAAACGGATCCCTCTCTTAACTGTATGTGTCAGTATGTTTTGTATTTCATCTGCAATATTATAAAAGCTGTGTATGAAGTTTTCAGTCAAAGCTAACATGTATACTGTTTTGTGCTATTGCCTTTTTAATGACTCATAGCAGCATCGCACATAAATGCCTTTAAAAGTAATTTTAGCTGAAGTAGGTGGATGATTTTTTTGCATCACATTGTCTTGCTACGTGAAAGTCTATTGCCTCGTCTCCCTTAAGATCCAAGCAGCGGCAAGCCTTCTTTGAATTGATTATAGGGGTCACTGGGTGTTGGCCTTATTGCGGCACATACAGAAGAGAAGGCATAATGTTCCTCTAGGGATGAAGTTTCAACTTGCTCACAATGACATATGTTGTCATTGGAATCTTGTATGAGGCCCTCAACCCCTGAAATCTGCGGAGGTTTTAACCCTGATATACCCGTCTCGTCCCCCCCTACCCACCCCTAAAGGTGTTTCTTTTATTTCTGTTTGTTCTCCACTGCGAAAGGACAAACCTTAATGAAGTTACATTAAACTGTGATATTTGTTGATAATTACCCTGGGGCTATGGATACGCTCATTCTAAACTTCACGGTGGGATTCATCACAAAACTCCTAGTGAAAGAAACAGAAATAGTTCGTAAGCAGTAAAAAGACAAGAAACACACTCAGGCATTCTTGTGTTTTTTCTTCTAATTACTGATATTCATAAACTATCACTATCATTACAGAACAACAGCTGCATAGATATGAGATCCGTTTATTTTTCCTATAATTCATTTTTAATGAGGCTGTTGGTCCAGTCTTGTGAGAGAAAGTTTTTTGATGGATCATTTCAACATAGTGGCAGTGGGTTGGTGGAAGGAAGTTTGGAACATGAAATAACTTGTATCAGAAAGATACAGGTTAAGAGTGGAATCTTGAGCAGAATCACGGCAGAACCTAAGCCAGCATTTCTCTGCCAACAACTCTGACTGTCCATTTGACCCACCAGTCTATTGTGATTTGTTTCCAGCAAACATGCAAATTAAAGATGTGAATAATGTTAAACAGGTGGCAGGGCAACATTTCAGCCAGAGCGGAGGTCTCTAATGAGTCTGATCAGGCCAGGGCCTTTTATCTGGACGCGATAACACCGGAGTGTATAATCACAATCAAACCGAATTGTGATTTTCATGTGAGTAATTGCAAAACCCCCTTTCACAGTCTGTTTTGGAGCAGCAACCCTCTATTTCGCTCTCTGTCTCGCTTTCTCTCTCTTTCTCTCTCTCATTTGTAAAACGGTGAGACAATATCATCAGTGAATGCCACCGTAAACACGGCCATAGAGCCCCTAACCGCATTTGATTCAGTTGATTTGGTGTGAAGCCCCATCTGGGGACCGGGCAGAAGGGACATGACAGGGAAAAAATGAGACGTTTGTTGCTTTGTTTGCCGTCTGCATCGCATGGCCGCACACCAGAGGAGACCCTAATTGCCGGGCCGGTGTCTTTGACAGAGATCTAAAATTGTTTTGCTGGCCGGGGCTGCATGGAAGCACATTGCTACGTCCACGTTTGTAATTGGAAAGCAAATTGTCCAAAGTTACAGCGGAATACCAGGGCACTCATTAGAAATGAAGGGGGCATTACACAAATCGCTGCACACGTCTCGTAGCAGCACAATTGATATTTCCTCCGATGCCGCGAAACCAACCAGAGGTTCGTTATATAACACACAATTAACCTCCATTAAAAGAGCCAAGCTGGCAAGTCAGGGACGCTGTGATTTGACCTGAAATTAATTTCGGGCTGGTGTCAGAGATCGTGCTTTCCTGAGTTTGTCTTTATTTTTAACAGCCTTTGAAGCATCAAAGGTACAGAAATTCCAGCCTTAGCCTTGTATGTCACTTCCGAGACCAGACTTGGATTGAGATTCTATTATGACCTCAAATGTTGTAATTGGGGACAAAGGGACATTCAAAACACCTCGTATTTGCCGTTGTGGGGTCAACTTTCAATGCACTGTAGGTGCATTTCAGTGAAAAAGCTGAATCAGTCTGCTGAAATGCCTGAGACGGGGTCTGAAAGTGCGAACTCGAGGCCTCGCAGTGGGTGACTCCATTGACTGGCAGTAGGTGACAACGGTGCACTGGAGCTGACAAAATGGTCGCCAGAGGGTCCTAGGGCAGGGCGGGCCATGTCTGTCCCGTAAATCAGAGCGATCCATTAGCCACTCCAAGAGCACTTCCCACCCAGCTAATTCCTCTGCTGGCAGTATTTCAATCCACTTATCCTGACACCTCCAACACTTTTTAATCTCTATAATAGCACTGACCAGGCGGTGAAAACCGCACTTCTCCTGTTCGTCACCCTTTTACTGTGCAATGCTGACATCCCCACCCACGGATCATGACACCAATTAAAAACAGACAATTTTCTAAGATTTACAGCGAGGCCCACTAGCGGTTCATTGGTTGTGACCTTTGGGGTCTTCACCTTTATGACGAAAGCTCTGTACCTATAGGTACACACATGGGTTGAGTACACTGCCAAGTCCATTTAATCACGGGAGACCGCAAAGATAAAGCAGGCAAATATTAGATACCTTTCCCAACCATATCACTCACTGAACATGACAGATTTGGTGTGAATGTACAAGTAGAGGTAAAATTGCTAGTTAAAACTCATACAGACTGCGAAAACCTGGAATTTAGCCTGCATTTATATCGGCATGGCACTGATAAATTCACAGCAGGAAAACAAGTACATTTTTTGAATTTCTTTGATGGAGGCATTTCCAAACCCAATATAGAAACTGGCTTGGGTGTGTGTGTGTGTGTGTGTGTGTGTGTGTGTGTGTGTGTGTGTGTGTGTGTGTGTGTGTGTGTGTGTGTGTGTGGTGTGTGTGTGTGGTGTGTGTGTGTGTGTGTGTGTGTGGGGGGGGGGGTTGCGGAGGTCAAGCTAATGTCTACCCGTGGAAGTGCTAAACAGTCACCAATGAATTTCTGTCAATTTGTTTAATTCAGCAATAACATTAACCCTGATCTGATGTTCTACTTCCATTTGTGTGTGTCAGCCACAGTAGACCACAGTAGACCACAGTAGACCACAGTAGACCACAGTAGCCCACAGTAGATCACTACATCAGCATGACCAGCTCTACTGAGTCGATGTCTGATCATCAACTGTTTCAGGCACAGGACAGAAACACAGCTCTGATGTTTTATGTGATGTTTGTTCTGCCTGTGCCGATGGCTTGGCTTGTACAGCATTTAACATCGTTTGTTCTTTTTTTTTTTAATCAGTGTGCCTGTAGGTAGTTTTGATTTTCCCACCATTCATTTCCATACACGGCTGAAAAGCTGACGCAGCTACTCATCGTCTCTCCTTACCTATTTTTAGTCAGCAGGTGAGGACAAAAATGATACCTTTCAAAAACTTGAAAAGATACAAAAAGATATGATAAATATGTGAAGAAAATGCTTAAGCTTGCAATACATCCCCATATGTATGTACTGGTATGCATTTTACATATTGTGTGATATAGTCAAATGTAAGCAGAAATGGTATACTGAGCATACCTTTGATGGCTAAGGTCCTGTGAGCTGGCCCACAATACCAGTTGTTGGTCTGCATGGTGAGTTGGCCGCATTGCAGTCTACAAGCTCTCATATTCACTGTAATGTAAGTTGGCAAGAGGACGAGACGCCATACTTTGGCTCAAAGTCATCTTCTGTACACACACCCACTGCAAAGCAAGGTGCCAGCAATACCAAGGTCATGGGTTGAATTCCCTGGCAGTGTGTGTGTGTGTGTGTGTGTGTGTGTGTGTGTGTGTGTGTGTGTGTGTACCCCTTCACAGTCTACCGTTGGTCTCTTTGGGGCAAAGCATCTAGTCATTTGAGAAATGGCCGGCAAAGCGCTAACAGCCGAGCGTATGCCCTCATAGGACATCCATTACATGCTCACATTTCTCTCGCAGTGGCGAGGTGCACGCCGCGGCCCCTTTCTTTTCCAGGAATGCTGACGGCCGAACATTTAGAGGGTACTCCTCGTATCCACTCGCATCGCATCAGCACGTATGAATGCTCATATTGCCAACACACCTCTGACTGCACGAGCACTACCACAAGGTTGCAATACCCCCCCCCTGCCTCCATTATATGGATGCAGTGCCAACGACATTCTGTTGTATTAGAAAAAAGCAAGCCTCAAATTGCCATCCTTATTCATTTCGCTCTGACTACATTAATAGTGTGCAATGGCCCGTTCAGTCCTACCCCTCACACACCTCTCTGGGGGGGGGGGGGGGGGGTTGCGGCTTGTCTCTTTTGGCTTCGGCCCAGCAGTTCTCTCATAAGGGAGATCTCATCAATACTTGCTCCATTTATAAAATAAATTATGCTTGTAAATGCATTAACCAATACTAATAACTGCTGAAATGTGCCGTGTCAACATGGTGTTGTGTGTGTGTGTTTGTGTTTGTGTGTGTGTGTGTGTTTGTGTGTGGGAGGGGGTGTCTTAGGGGACAGCTATGGGCTAAATGTTCCACATATTAGTTTGGGAAAGAGGTAGTCTTTGGAGAATAGGAGGATGTAGTGTGTAGAGGAGCCTGCCTTCCTGGCTGCCCATCTGCCTGCATGCATGCGTGAGCACCAGAGCGTGCCAATATGCAGCCTGACGCCGGTGCGGTGTGGAGGTAATCATGAACGATTCAGCAGCCTCCTCCCACAGGACGGGCGTGTCCCTCGGCAGAAAAATAACCGTCAGAAGAATGAACACACGCACTTACAAACACACACACAAGCTGTCGACGTTCCCCTTTTCTTTTGATGTGGCAGCCATCATAAATGAGGTGAAATGTTTACACGCGTGGGGAGGTGGCAGTGCAGGAGCGCATCACAGGCTGCTGCCCCCCCCCCCCCCCCCCCCCGCCCTCCTCTCAAAAAGGCGAACCCCATCTGGAAGGACCCCCGTGCGGTTCCACTCCACGGACCCCATTTCATTATCTCAACATGTTCCCCGTGACCCGGAGAGGGAAGGGAAAGATGACAACTGATTTACCTCAAGATCAATTTGTATGTAAATCAGAGAGGAAGAGGAGAGCAATAGACTGGCTTAACAATAGTCATTTCCAAATCGGTGGCTGTCAAGCCATGCTAGCGTGGCAGCCAGTGGAGCGATCCCAATGGAGAGGTTAATGAAGCTGATTTAGATAAATTGACTCCCCCCTCCCTTCCCAGTCAGGGGAGAACTTTCTTCTGTTCAGTCTAATTTTCAACATGACTGGCTGATATCATTATAAATCAAATCTCACGATGAAGTGTTCTGTACAATGATGTTTTATCTGTATTGCTCTGTAAAAGATAAACGGAAAGGGACATTTCACAGGAATTTTCATTCTGTATGAGGGCATTTCACAGTACTGATATACTCATAAATACATACATACATGCATTTGTGAACAGTATATGCTGTAAAAGAAAAGTTTTTTAACAAAGTAATTTGGTTACCTTGGGTGCCCAAAGTGGACTGGTATTGATAAAGAACGAAAAAACATACACTTGTTGGAAAGTTGCTTTGCGGTTTCTAATGTGTAAGACCATAGTTAAGTATATTTTAGATAGACTGTATACTCCCAAAATTGTTAATGACTGTATCACAATGAAACAAGAATGTGAAGGGTTATGTAGAGAAAGTTCGTTTAGAGTGCGCTGTCCAGACCACATGTTGTGCTCTGCTTGCAGTCTGCCCAGCCTTCATGTAGTAATGCCAGATGCTGATGCCGTTTTTATTTTATTTTTTTAAACACAGGTCCGCTGAGCCATGGGATGACCGACATGTTGGTCATTAACGTAGTGTTCAAATATTGCAGTGTTCTTGTGAGGTGACCTTTATGAGTGCAGAGCGCATGATGAATGACTTCAGTGACGCAAAAATGTCCCTGCCAATTTCTGTCCTCTTTGAAGGCGGAGGACCGTCCCCCGGCTCTGAGGGTTCACACAGGATGTGTCACTCTGCACTCAGAGATCTGAGGTTTAGGTTAGGACCACAGATGTTGCAGCTAACGCTTCCCTCTGTCATTCAGAGGGCCTGAGCAGAACATGCTGTGGTTTATCATCTACTGATGTCCAGTTTTCTGTTTTGGTACAAAGCTCGAAGTCATTTGTGGGGGCATTTTGCTTATGTTGGTGAAATTCCCGTTCAGTTGAGTTGAATTTGAAACTTTGCTGTGTGGGTATTCATAATTTCTGTGACTCAATATTTTATCATAAACTGCTTCCAGTGTTTATGGGTGAATGGGTAGGACTAAATACATTTGTTTATACAGGGTGTACATATTTAAGCTGTCCAAGAGTCTGACTTGTTGGAGGAAAAAAAATCCTTTTTGATGTTATTTTTGCAAAATGATTGAAATAACTGGTGCTTGAAACTGTTGATGACAAAATATTGTTGTCTCTTCTCTCCTCTTCTCTTTTGTGTTGTTGTGTATGCCTGTTTTGGTCTGTGATGGTCGCCATTCAACAGGTGAGGTGTCTCACAAAGTATTTTTTTTAATCCTCTATACATTTATATAACACAGGGCGGAGATGATAGATAAGCCATTGGAGAGGAGTCCTGTCAGTTAGGGCGTCTGCAGCAGAGCCCATCTGTGGAACTACAATGAGGCTCTTCACCCTTCAACTCCCCTGCCTCTGCTTTGGACCCTCAGGCAGTCAGAGCCAACTGACTCTCCTTAAGCTATCAGCAGATTTCTCCACAGACCACACTGTCAGAGACTATAAAAACACAACTATTAAGCCCTTCAGCTACCATAAACTCAAATCAAATTACTGATCGTTAGTAAGGCAAAAGACACACACACACACACACACACACACACACACACACACACACAATCACACACACACACACACACACACACACACACACACACACACACACACACACACACACACACACACACACACACACACACACACACACACACACACAAACGACGTCTGTGAATCTATACTGAATATACATAATAACTTTAGTGGCTCCCCTGAGACAGATATTTCAATGTGCCAAGATGTCAAATGCATAGATTATGTTGATTCTGTAGAGGCCATTGATATATTTCACCAGAAAATGGCACTCTTTGGAGAGACTGTTGTAGGATGTTCAAGCCTTACACTTCTAGAAAATAGATCAAGCTGTTTAGGCAGGCCACAAATTTGACAAGAGCTGTGTTTAGGCATCTGCAAATTAATATGGAGTCCTTGCCAGAAGCCAGATCAATGGACGAAAATGTTTTAATTTGGCCGAGCGCTCATTTCACTAGGCAAAATACCGCAGCAAGGGACTGGCATTTATGCAGTTGATTGGCGTCCGACCTTGAGGGCTGATATCTTTTGACAGGTGACAGTTTATCAATAACCATTTTATCCTCATTTGTCTATGCTCAGATCAATATTACTTTCAGGTTTTGATTAATGACGGGTGTGGCAGGAGGGGAAATGAGAAATCTGTAAGCCCCATTCGGTTCATATCTGAGTGAGATGGCATCACAAATATGACCCGCAACCTGTGTGACTCTGGGAAACATTTATGAGAAAATAGACTTTTTATCTTTTCAAGATTTCCTTGTAGACCTAATCCATGGCTTTTTCAGCCTTAGTGGTACAACCCAATGTGACTATCTCTAATGTAGTTTTGATAGCCTAGGTCCTGTCACTTCAAAGTATTCGAAACTATAATGCCCAAATTATTTCCCAGCCAAACACACACCATAAGCTTCCCGCCGTCATCTATAGAGATTGCTCACCGATTGTTGTGTTTACTTGTCCTATTTCACTATTTCTCAAAGGGGGGGAAATTGTATCAGTTCCATATGAGATCTTTCATGAGTTGATTTTAGAAATGACTGAGTCTGGAGAGAGAGAGAGAGAGTGAGAGAGTAAAAGAGAGTGAGAGCAAGACATGCACACACACACACACCGACACACACACACACACACACACACACACACATACACACACACACACACACACACATACACACACACACGCACTCACATTCACACACACGTGCGCACACACACGCACACGCACACACACAAATTTCCAAATATGGAGCTTTGACTGCTTCTGTGGAAATTGCATCCATAAATCATGTCATGGACAGTTTAATTTTATCTGCAAACCTAACTAGGCTAAACAGCCAGCTACCAATCACAGGCTCCCGCAGCCCTCTGACAGAGAAATACAACAGCTTTTTGTGTTATTAGAAGGAGATATTATCTAAGTCTGACATAGCGAGCCAATATAACAATGCCAGACTTACTTCCGGAGAATGGGCCTTGATGAAAAAGCACACATTGTGTTACTGTCTGTGAGTGTAAGTGACAGAGCAGGAGCCGCTGCAGGTCTCCACACATCCACACAGAGCAGAGAGCAGTGGCCATCTATCATACGGGTGTCAGGGCTAATGGCGCGAGCCGTCCTCTTTGTCTGAGACGAATCGCAGCAAATGAAGTAAATCTAAAATAATCCCTCTGATCTCATCGCCACCATTAAATATACACATCTCCTCGTTTCTCAAGTTCCAAGGCGTGAATCAGGAGTATATTTCTGGAGATCTGCCACAATTTGAATATTGAAAGAAAAAGGAAATTGCATCTTGACTGTGTGTTTGAGGAAGAGAGATGGTGTGTTTCTGTGCATTTAAAAGTGATTGTATATGGTGTAGCACCTGTAAATGAATCAGAGTGCGAGAGAGAGTGTCTGCGTTACAGTGTGAATGTGCGCACTCTTGTCTAAGCACCTTTGTGTGTGTGAGCGCGTGTGTGCGTGTGCGCGTGTGTGTGTGTGTGTGTGCGGGTGGGTGTGTGTGGGCAGGTGGGTGGGTGTGTGTGTGTGTGTGTGTGTGCAGGTGTGTGTGTGTACGCTTATGTGTGTGCGGGTGTGTGTGTGTAATATCTATGTCACAGTAACAGATGGGGAGTGCACAGGTCTTGATCAGACAGCATGCTGTGGTGGATGAAGCAAAGACTGCCTACCCTCTCTCTTCCAACCGTAACTGCCCCCGCCGAGGAAGGGTCACTTTGGCAGGTGGAGAGGCGGGCAGCGGGGAATGGAACCGCATCAGACCTTACCTCCATTCCAGCACCGTGAGCCCCGACATCCATCACTAGGAGAAAAACACTGTCACCACTGATGTGGACCCTAAAGTAGAATAACATTTGGTTGGGTGACTGTGTGAAACACATCTGCTAATCTAATACAGTTTAACACCGAGAGGTAATGTACAAAAGAGCTATGTGAGACCCTACAAGAGCATATAAGCTCAACAGTCTATGTCCTTCCCAATCCATTAACCCTCATCACGCCTCGCGGAGGCTGCTGGGTTTAATAGTGAACGCAGAGATGGAGAGCAGCCCATATTGCCGACTAGTGAGGGGGAAGAGCGCTTATGACCTGCTTCTCCTTTTTATCTTTATCACCTTTATAAATAACTTTGCTTTATATTCCAGTAGAGATGGCACACTAGCTATGGCAGGATGGAGAGAATCACAAACAGACTGAGGTTGCGAGCTGAGTATATGTCTGTGTTTGGGCTAGAGATTTTCAGTATGAGTCTTGAATTTTTTTAACCATGTGAGTTACTGAGACACAAATAATGACTTCTAAATTCACCGAAACAGTTAGAAGTTATCTGCCGTATGACTGTCAGAAAAACATTGAGACATGTCAATTAACTCAACGTATTATTTGAAAATGATGTGATGGTAAATCCTTACAGAGTTTTTAAATGCACTTTCCACTGCCCTTCCAGACTGTCAAGCTGTCTTTACATTCTTGTGCAAATTCCCTATGGGGTTGTACAGATGAGATCTCATGAAGGTTTTTTGTGACTCTGAATGAATAAATGAATCCTTCAGTCCCTCTTCTCTACATAGCATAGCCGTAGACTAATGGGTGGGAGCGGAGTGCTTAAGACATTTATTGAGGTGGTGCTGGTACATGTTACAAGGTAGAGATGTACAGAGACACAATTATCTGTATCTGTATCTGTTCAACCAACAAAAATACCTGTCTCTGTCTCTGTATTCGGACAGAAGACCAGAAGTCACATTAAATTGGACAAATGTTGTATTTTCTGACCTTATCAAATGTATATTAATATTGGCATATAATTAATTATGAAATATATCTTTACATCCTCATACTGTTCCCCATGTCCTCATTCAACAATCAGAAACTGTAAAAAAAAAAGTTGTATAAATTGAAAGATTCTGTTTTGTATCGGAAATGAAATTATTTGTAAAAATGTAAATATCCTTCAGTTGGAGGGAATACTTTTAAATTCAAATGATGCTGCAATCACATTTCTTGATGTGTTAACATCCCTGCAGTCCACGAGGGAAACATGCATTATTTATTATAGAATATAGGGATGGAGCTGATTTCCTAATGATGATGAGCAACTTTGGGTCTTTTCTATCCCCTGATTTGTGCTTTCTTTGAATAAGGGCTCACTATCAAAAGTAGCATTTTGAAGACTTTTTCTGCCAATCACGACATATTGCCACCAACGATTGTTGGGTAATTTCAAATGCCACAGCTTTATAGCACAGCAGCAAATTTGCAATGTGCACCATAAACCCATCACTAAAAATTGGAGCTCATAGGGGTTTCAAAACGTTACTACAATATCTGAAACTAAATCAGCAATACAGACAGGCCTGTAGTGAAAATAGTCTGCACAATATCTGTGATTAACATCCTTTGACTATGTGATCAGTTACAGCGTACCTAGTATTTGTCAGCCCTTGTTATCTTCTGGATGAGAATAGATCTCTGGTAAAGTGGGCTTTGAGTGAAGTGCTCAAGATAATGTTTGTTTCCATGTGTTTGTTTATAAAGGTAACCTCCTATTCACTGAGTGTCTTCACTTGTGCAGGGACAAGGACACATGGCGTACTTGTCTCAACCTGGGAAGGCAAAAGGACGGAATTGTGGGTATGGGCAGTCAACTTGATTGATAATCGATTAAACAACATTGCTCACGGGCCTCGTAACAAAGAGAGAACGTTTATGCAGTAAGTGGCACTTGTGCAAACGTGTGGTGGCCAGGCACTCTGAAGAATGTGCTCCCTAACGATAATTTGGACAATCAGCCCCAGGGGGTGGTGGAAGTGGGTGAGTGGGTGTGTGTTGTGTGTGTGCATGTGCGTGTGTGAGGTAGTGTGTGTGTGTGTGTGTGTGTGTGTGTGTGTAAGGGGTTTAGAATTGTGGGTAGGGGGGATTTTGTGTGTTATGGGAGGTGGCTTCATTTATGCAGGCAGACTCTTCCCTCTTTCTCAAACGCAGTGATCTAATTATTGCATGTTAAATGGGCACGTGTTAAATGGTCCGTATAATGATGCGTTTCTAGAGATCTGCATTAAGTGCCCTGCTTGTCCTCCTGCAGGCACTGACACATAAATTGGCCCTCTCTACCGCTCTCTCGGTTGCTCTTCACTTCTTTTTTTAATTCTCTCCACTCCTCTCTCTCTCTCTCTCTCTCTTTATCACTCTCCAGCTCTCTTACCTCTCTCACCCTAATTTTCTCTCTTTCTTTCTCTCTCTCTCTCTCTCTCTCTCTCTCTCTCTCTCTCTCTCTCTTGCTCTCCTCTCTCCAATCGAGCCCCGGTCTGTCCCTCGTCCATCATGGCTTTTTGGGGGTCCCCGAGCCACCCCACTTTAAAAAGACGCTCCGGGTCCTTTAGGCAATTAATGGAGGCAGCCTGGTGATTGATTTAGTCCTTAACGTGCCGCACTCAGGGGCATTCGGCAGCAAAGTGGGGCTGTGGCTGCAAAATGAATTTTGAAAAATGTCAAGAAGATCACGCCTCTTTTGAAGAGTCTTTGTTCGAGAGCAGTCTTGTGGTGTTATCCCATCTAATGAATTGCGGGAGGGGGGTTGGCCGACACCGTTGGTATGACAAATTGTGTTGGCTGTCATGGATAAATGACTACTGAAGGTGTTAGACTTGTAGACTTTCCAGCGTTAGGCTTATTGTGTGCGCTCATCGACCAGCACCGAGCCGCAGAGATGTATTTGTAAACTGGTTTACAGTGCTCCTTTTAATTACTTAATGTGGTGAGTAGTGGATAATTGATGTGGGAGACATATCGCTTGCATTACTTTGTGCCACTATTGTGCCACTGACAGATGACAAACCAACTCATTGGCATAACAGGTGGACTGAAGCCTAGAATGAAATGGAACCGCTTCTTAATGTGTTAAATATGATATAACTTTCAAGCCTTATGAACGTTAAAACATGTCTATGTAGTCTAAATACCAAAACCAAGCAATCTAAACCTAAATATGCATTTGTTATGTTCTTTATCAAATGTCATTTATGACCTCATAGAGACCTCACACGTTACTCTTATGTAGAGAAAGGTAGCTGTTGATTTTGAACCCACTACGCAGCGGGTCCACTACTTAGATTAGCCCAGCCCAATTTACAGTAACAGTCTGAAATACAGGAGTGCACTTGTGCTGGCTGCTTTGGAAAATGGTTTTAAACAGCCCCAAGCAAATACCAGCTTTATAATTAGACACATTTTAAATGCACCTATTTGCCCTCCGCCCAGAAAACCACCCTTAAAACTACACTGCATACAATACCCAGGCTGTCTTCCAGTCTCAGCCTGGTGCTATTTGCCTGATATTTTGTGTTAAACAAAGAAAGCTGGCTTTCATGCCTGTGTAGTAGGTTTTCAGAAAGATTTTTGTTTGTGTTCTATTATATTGTCAACATAATTGTTCCTGCAAGGTACGCAATATGTAAGGGTCATGCTGTTGGGATCTTAATTAGAATCTGACCATCTTGCCTGTGTTCACTGAAGAAATACTCTGCGCTGACCTTTTGCTGTGTTATTTGAGAGCCCTCTGCCTCGGTTATGGTTTTTATCAAGAGCAGCCCTTCCAGATCGTTGCCCTGAATGTCACGTGCAGGACTCATATAGTTCCTCTTTATTGGAGCCTCACAGATCCCTCCTGCGCAGTTAGAGGGATATTATTAGGGGACATTATGGAGGAACCGGGGCAATTATCGGCAGTGTGAAGCGGGAAGGAAAAGCACCAGTAAAAGCCAGAACATGTCCATCATTTCTCAGCGGGGTGTCGCGGTTTTGAAGTGCTCTAAGAGGTGCTCTGCTTTCCAAAACAAAGCCCCATCTACACTGATAAACACACACACACACACACACACACACACACACACACACACACACACACACTCACACATACTCACAGTCACACACACACACACACACACACACACACACACACACACACACACACACACACACACACACACACACACACAGTCACACTCTAAGCTCACACATATACACTCACACGCACACACACACACACACACACAATCTTCACTCTTCTCAATCCCCATTTTACTGGGATATTGCATTAATCACGGCCGGTGCTAGTGGCGCTCTCTGGTGCAATGTCTCCAGTTCTGCTCTGCTTGTGTGCTCGTCTATGGGGCCCAGGGGAACCTCTTAGCCCAAACCTCTGGCATGGGCGCGTGTGTGTATGTGTGTGAGAGAGAGCTGACTATCTGGCTTGTGGAGTGCAGCAAATGGATTTTGGCAGAGGAGGAGGAGAGAGGTGGACAGTAAAAGATAGCTCCTCATTTTCGGCCCCCCCCCCCCCCATTATTGATAAAGAGCCTGAATGAGTGGGTGGGGGGTGGATAGGGAGAGGCCGGGGGGCCGGGGAAGTTGGTTCACAGTCTGGCAACTATTTCTGAATACGTTTCTGCTTTTCAGATGGGTTTTTGTCTGATTGTTTGGTCCGCAGGGCATCCAGAATGATCTCCCTCTCTTCCAAGTTCCCAATAAAACACATGAGTTGGTGGGAGGTATTTTTTTTCTGTATAGCTGCCTTTTTGTCACAGAGACGGGAGTTGGTTGTTGCTGTGATTGTGTCCTCTGTAAGCTGTGCTATCTGCTGGAATACTGCAGCTCTGGGCAGATGAAGTCTTTGACCGCTTGTGGCCACTTCAGCACAACGCCATCGCTGTTACTTCTGTCCCCGACATAATTAATCAACAAGGACAGCCAATACAAACAAACACATTACCAGTCTTTCCCAGTGATGCCCCTTGGACAATCATTAGGCCACACAGTTCATGCCCAGCACCACTAGGGGCAGCAAAGTCCAGCCTGTTTTTCCCAGTCAGATCTTCAACTCAGGCAGTCTAGAAGCCTTGTTTGAAATGCTACTCTGGCTGAACTGTAAACAGGGTAGGCATTTTACATGAATAAAAAAAACGAACAAATAGCGTCTGATAAGCTTTGCCCTTACTTATCATTACATACGACCCAGCAATGTTTTTTTTCAACCACATTACGAAAAATACTTTCAGAAACTGCAGTGGGTAATTATCACTCCAAATCATCTTGATTTGTTTGATTAATTGCTGACTTTGGAAAAGACTGGATCCGCTCATTGTCTCAGTAATGAACATATCAGTCACCCATCTCCTAGTTGGATTCCTTTTAATTAATTCCGACAAGTTCAGACGAGGTGGAGTGAGGGAGGAATAAATCATTAAATACAAAATTGCCTCGCTAGGACCAATGGTAGAAATCCACCCTTTTTTCCACTCTTCTGTGAAAGGTTCCTGGAAACATGGACACATACTGCTCAGCCAGCATGTTCGCCTTATGGTGTGTGTAGAACTGTAGGCTCTTGAAAGCAAATGGAGGTACTGAAAGTGAGAAATTAACATGAGACTAGGGTGTTCCGGAAAATAACATGCACATAAACCACAGTTTAAACATAGTTGTGTCTTTTCGTGCCTGAGTATGTATGTATGTGTATGTTTTTTCTTATTTGTATGTCTATGTGTGTACCTGTGAGTATACGCCTCGTTTTCTCAGAGCACTCAGGGCTTTCTGGCTAAATGCTTCGCTGTGTCCCTCAACAAGGACCTTGTCTAATCAGACGGCCTAATTTTTTAACAAAGGCGTGGGCGGGAAGCCTGGGACAGGCCGTGCAGTCGCATGGTGCCACTGGCTGGCCGGTAGGCACAGTCGGTCGGAGGCTTGCAGGGCTCTATGTGTGTGTGTGTGTGTGTGTGTGTGTGTGCGCCTTCGGGCCGGACCGGGCCGGGCCGCACCAGACTGGAGCTGCACACTTCACTGGCTCTGCCTACCGAGAGCAGCTGACACATGCTGTTATTAAGACACATCAACAGTTGGAGCCAGAGACATTGCGCTGTGCGTGTGTGTGTGTGTGTGTGTGTGTGTGTGTGTGTGTGTGTGTGTGTGTGTGTGTGTGTGTGTGTGTGTGTGTGTGTCTGTGTCTGTGTGTTTGATTGGCTCTATATGTGTGCACATTTGTGTTTGTGTATATGTTTGTGTGTCTGAAGGAGAGATTGAAAGACAGAGAAGTGAGATAGTACTCTTCTTTCTGTGTGTGTGTGTGTGTGTGTGTGTGTGTGTGCCGGTGTGTGTTTATGTGTGTAAAAAAAAAGAAAATGTTAATGTATCCTTGTGCTTGAGCCCACAATTATGGTTTGTTATATTTGTTTAAGTGTGTAGGGGGGTGATGGTGATAACGTTTGTGTTTACTGGACCTTCTGTTCCAACCCTTCCAGCCCTGTCACCTGTTTCTTTGGGGTCTTGCCAACCCCCGCATCCCATATTCTCCCCTCTTTCTCTCCTCCCCTTTCTCCATGTTCATCCATCCATCCCGCCTTCTTGTCATTCTCTGTCTCTGTGCCTCTTCCATGGTCCGCTGATCTTACAGACACACACACACACACACACACACACACACACACACACACACACACACACACACACACACACACACACAAACCCACACACACACACACACACACACACACACACACACACACACACACACACACACACACACACACACACACTTGCTGGGATGTGATGGTGCCACCATGCTGGAGCAGAATTGGGCCAAGGGGCTAGACAGCCGGTCCAGCAGCTCGGGTTCTGTGGCCCTGCATGGATGCCATGCTGCTCGGGGCACTGCATCTGCCCCCTCTTGCTCAGCGGGCACCAACGGCAAGTTGGATGATGGGCATCAATTTGGGCACAGTTTTTTTTTCAGAGAACTTGTGAGAGAAGATGGGACAGGATTCAAGAGTCAGGCTGTATATCTACCATTTGTCACCAGAGCAGTTGTTTCAATGCAGGGTGGTGGGTATGAATCCCTGTTTTTCCAAGTTGAAGATCTCTATAATGTTGATGGAGACACCAGTTCTTTTTCAACCCCGAGTATGTAAAATCAGATCCGTCCGCAGCTCAGTGCTTACAAGACTCGTACAGCGTATGTGAGGGATTTAAGAGCTGCATCTCTCAGCTCCACTCTAAGGTCCTTTACAAAGCAGTTTATGAGCAGTGCTGAAGTGTCAAAGACTCTGTATACCGAGGGCTGATCACAGTAAGTGGTCCTTACTGTAGGCGTGTAAAATATGACGCCATTTCCCAGTAGTCCCACTCATATAAATAATTTTATGTCTAAACAACTGTTACCTCTGCATGCACAATGAAGCACAATAAAGACATGTTTGAAATATAATCATGAGCCAGGCGCCCGTCAGACAAGCTCAGATTAAGGGGAGATGGGTGTCTACGACAGAGAGGTGCCACAAATTATCACCGACATCAGCATAATTAAAAGGCATAAATCTATCTGACTCTAGCATTAATGCTGTCAATCAAAAGGCTTGGAGAGGGGCTGATATAAGTGGATT